>NC_056745.1:386911542-387106808 GCF_019279795.1 Protopterus annectens | reverse complement strand
CCTTTTAGGGGTTTCAAACTACCCAAACATAGACTGGGAGCATTACTCTAGCTCCAACACCCTAGCCCAAAGGTTCCTAGAATTTATAAACTCAAATGCTATGGAACAACTTGTTACCACTCCCACAAGAGGGGAAAACATACTGGACCTGATCATCACCAACATGTGGACTCTATGCTCCAGACCAGAAGTGTATCCCTAACTGGTAAGATCAGACCATAAACTAATCTCACTGGATATTCACATCCCGACTCCAACCCCTGCCCTGAAAACCACAGTGAAAAATTTCTCTAAAGCAAATTTTACACTCCTAAAAACCAAGGTGGAATCCTTCAAAGCCCCCGGGCCTGTGGAAAATACAGCCCAGACCACAGAATCCTTTATAAATGCATTCTATGAACACCTTCAGGAATGCATGGATCATGCAATCCCAAATAAAACCAAGACCCAATCCTCCAAAGGCAGACGTCCTGTCTGGTGGACCCCAGCCATAAACAAACTATACAATAGAAGGAGGAAGCTACTACATGATAGAGCAAAATCCCAAAAAGGGAAGGCATCTCTGATCAGTATTAGCAAAAAACTACGGGCACTCATAAAATCGTCTAAGGCCAGCTTTGAGAGAAAAATTGCACAGGACACTAAGGATAATCACAAGGCTTTCTTTAGTTATGTTAGGAACCTGGGTGGAAATTCCCAGATATGCTCAGAATTAGTCCAAAATGACAAAAAATACACCAAACCCACAGACAATGCCAACATCCTAGCTGACAGGTTCAGCGCAAACTTCTCCCCCCCTCCCCACCAAAAGGGCAAATATCTATCCCAGCAGAGTGCTGCCCCCCTGACATCTCAGATGCTCAGGTAAGAGCTGCCCTCTCCACAAACAAAAAACACAGCATCAATGGGACCAGACGGTGTCCCAGGCTGCGTCCTACATGAACTCCAAGAAGAGCTAAACCCAAACAGAAAACTACTGTTCAATCTCAGCCTTACTACAGGATATGTACCCAAAGAGTGGCGTACAGCAACAGTGGGCCCTCTCCACAAAGGTGGTGCCTCAACGGATCCTGGAAACTATCGTCCCATAATCCTGACTAGCTTGGTCTGCAAAGCGATGGAAAGGATCATCATGGACCTCATAAATAAAGATATTGGGGACCTACAGACACTGGATCCTACCCAATTCGGCTTTGTTAAGGGCAGATCCTGCCTCTTAAACCTGGTTGATTTCTTTGAAACAGTCACCAAGGCCATTGACAGGGGGAAGGTGGTCCACACAGCCTACCTGGACCTTGCAAAAGCCTTCGATACAATACCCCATTCGGGCGTTATAGATACACTCACCAGCTTAAATATAAACCCTTATGTCACTAGATGGGTTGCAAACTGGCTCAATGACAGAACCCACATGGTTAGACTTGCTGGAGCCATGTCAGACTCCAAATCAGTTACAATTGGCATCCCACAAGGCTCAGTCGTGGGACCTCTCTTGTTCGGTATATATTTCTCGGAGGTACAGGCCAACACGGAAGGACTGTGGCTGACCAAGTTCGCAGATGACTGCAAACTGGGCACCATAATCGACTCTCCAGCTGACACAAGCATCCTCCAAAAGGGCCTCATAGAAACAGACAGCTGGTGCCAGAGCCATGGCCTCAAGCTAAATGCCAAAATGTGTATAGTCATCCCCTTTGGCAAAAACAACGTGCCCACAAATTACCACATAAGTGGTAATCCATTAAGTACAGAAGAAGTAATTAGGGATCCGGGGACCCAAGTTGATAGCAATCTCTCATTTGACAACCACGTGGCCAAAGTGGTTAGAAAAACATTTTATATAGCCCACCTAATCATGAAGGGATTCACATCTAGATCAGGGGAGGTCATCGTGCCTCTTTACTCATCCCTCATCAGGCCCATAATTGAGTACAATGCCCCTTTTGGGATGTACCTTACCAGACACCTGCAGCAACTGGAAAGACCCCGAAAGTACCTCACCAAGAGGATCAAAGGGCTCAAACAGATGCCATATGCTGCCCGGTTAAAGAAACTCCAGCTCTACTCAGCGGCATACCGCCTGCTCAGAGGAGATCTGTGCCTGACGTATAAAGTCATGTCCAACCTGGAATTAATGGACATGCTGCACCTCAGAAAATCCAAATCCCATCAAGCTATGCGCTTGAGAGACTTGAACCTCAGCACTGAAATAAATAGGACATGCTGGAGGGACAGATTCATAACCCAGAGGCTCCCTTCACTCTGGAATAAAATCCCAGTCCAGGTTAGGCAGAGTCCCTCATTGACTCTCTTCAAGAGGAATCTTGATGAGTAGATGGAAGATCGTAGGTTTATCCTGGGTATCACTTCTGTGTCACTTTTAGACAGAGGTACAGTATACTAACCTCAAAAAAGGGCATAGCATAATTAATTTAAAATGGGTGGCGAAAGCCAAACACACTCTGGCTAGGCTTATAAATGCCCTAGGGCAGATAGCCTAGTATGAACCTATGAACTTATGAACCTGTGAACCTAAATCATGTAAAACAGCCATAGCCACACAAACCCTGTTAAACCAACATTACTTCAAATGTAGAAGAGTAATATTTAAATTCTCGCCCCATGTCTTGAATATCCCCCTCCTGTTTGTTGGCCTGTCTCTACAGTGTATGTTGTAAGGAGGTATATCCAACTATCCTCTGTGATGCTGTTTGTCAAACACCCACATAAAGTCCTGCTCACACTGAAGAAAAAGGGCCAACACCCACATGAAGTGCTTAGTTATAGGAGTATGTTTCCATGCAATTGGCTATAGGAATGATACTGCAGCTGTTCCACATGCAATTAGCTAATGGGGGACTACAATTCATGCACAGGCCATCAGCTGATCATGAGCAGCACTTACAAAATTTAAACTGCTGCCTAAGCAAAGGAGGTGTACTTTTCCACCTCCACCATAGATGTAGTGAGAGAGACAGACAGAGACAAAGTAAGAAAGGAAGGGAGTAGGAGAGTAAGAGTCAAGCATGTTTGTGTATGATCCATGGGTGAAGAGTGGTATCTGGGCATTATGACGGTTGCCTATATTGTGTACTAATCCATACTGTCACATAGTACTTGCACATGGCTGCACACATTTATGGCTGAGGATTGTTGACAACAATCTCTACAATGTCTGGAAAATGTTGGCCTTGTAATGTTGACAATGGGACATGTAGCTACTCTATATAATGATGTGGCAAAACCCACACTGCAATGGACCTTGTCATTACACAATCACCCCAACACCCACACAGGACACTGATACAAACACACACTTACCAGTACTGAATTTCAAACCCCTACCTGAATATGTATTGCTATTACATCGTTATACAGTTATTGCATGTGCCACACAGCTTACATGTTGGAGAGCTGTCCAAAGGTATCTTTGAAGGTGAGTGACATCAGCAACAGTGATAAAGGAGGGATAAGGGAAGTGTAGTACATGTGACTGTCCACAAAAGCAGGTGCCAAGGAAAACACAACCACATTCTCTCAGGGAATCACACACATTATCACAGTTGACAGGGTCAGGATTAGAACTCCTACCTAACTAGTTTGCTATACTACAGTATTACAGAGTTATCACACATGGCACAGAGCTTATCAGGCTGATATATGGCCAAAGGGTTATTTCAAGGTGACTGACATCAACAGGGATGCTACAGTAGGGCAATGGGAGGTGTAGTGAGTGGGAATGGCTTCAAAATCATTAATCTCCACACACAACACACACACACACACACACACACACACACACACACACACACACACACACACACACACACACACACACACACACACATACACTTGCCAGTACTGACATGTATGGGTTCAGACTGTGCCAGAAGTCCGTACAAGGCTAGGCAAAGGGAATACCTTAGCATCAGGCCACATTACAATTGTCTCCAGTGTGGCTTAGGGGTGTAGTCTCTGGATTGGCCCACACAGGTGGGTATTGTTTTCACCATCCACTCATCTGGGTTACTATTGTGGGTGGCCAGTGCATTGCAATGCTTCCCATATATGTGATCTATATTCCATAACATGGACAGTGTCTGGGTTGTGCACATATCCCACATGCATGTTCTATGAAGTGTGGAAGTGTACTTGGGGTCTCTGGGATATGTTGTGTGGACAGATTGTTATCATCTGATGTGGCATTCCTGACCTCATGTGGTAAGACCTGGCTATAGAACTGAGGTTGTGCCTGCACCTACATTGACAGCATGATACAGGTATTCAGTGGAGTTAGTCACATCTGTCCCTACAGGGCATGTGTATAAGGCATGGTATTCTCTTTGTGGGTTACATTTGCAGACTCTACAGTTGTTGCAGGTGTCCAGTGGGGAACATAGCAAAGGACCACTGTAAGCATTTATTTGCCTATTGTAGGGATGGAATAGGGTGCCGTGTCCTTTTACTTGCTGGATAACACACAATCAGTCAGGAGATGTTACACATCACAGTACATTCTGATGTCAGTGGCAGTGTTGTGGTCAACAGGCATGTAGTCCACTGCAATTACACTGTGGTTACTATCTGTGGGCAATATGCAGTGAACTAACAATATAGTGGTTGTTGCCTAGCCACGTCTGTTTGTGTATGAGACATGGGTGGACAGTGTTCTCTGAGTAATACAAAGGTTGCCTATATTGTTCACTGATCCATAATGTCACATGTAGGGCTATGGATTGTCTACACCAGATTCTCTGTTGTTTGACATCTGTTGTCCTTGTAAGGTGGACATTGTGACATATAGTAGGTCTTCAATATAATAATTTAGCAAAACCCACCACACAATGCATCCTGTTATTACATAATCATAGCAACCTCCACACAGGATACTGATGACAGACACACACACACACACACACACACACACACACACACACACACACACACACACACACACACACACACTTGCCAGTACTGAGATTCAAACCCCTACCTACCTATGTACTGCTACTACAGTGTACAGTATTTATCACATGTGCCACAGAGCTTATTGGATGGATGTTGTTCCAAAGTACTTCTAAGGTGAGTAACGTCACCAGCCCTTGTAAATACTGGCATTGGGTAATGTAGTGGGTGAGAGATCCCAAAAATAATTTTACCCTAATCACACATTTACATTTGCCAGGGTTCAGGTTCAAACCTCTATCTAACAACCTTTATGGACTATTATGTTACACATTTACCACATGCACCACTGACCTGACATGATTTAGGCTTTGCAACAGATAATTGTAAGGTAGATGATATCTGCAGGACTGCTAAAGTCAGGCTTTGCGATTTGTACTGGCTATAAATGGGGACAAAACCTTTGATGTACACACACAAACACTTGCCACAGATGAGATTCAAACCCATAGCTCTGTAGTTGCTGCTACAGCATTGTTCCACATTTATGGCATGCACCAGGGACCTGATAGTGCTAGCCCTTCTCCAAAGTATATTTCAATGTAGATGACATCAGCAGGCTTGCTAAAGTAGGGCAATGGGAGGTGTAGTGACTGTGAAAGGCCTCAAAAGCATTACGCTATACACACAAACAGCTGCCATGTTTAGGATTATAACTCCTACCTAACTAGTGCATCACACTATAGCATTACACAGTTATTGCACATGCCATGGAGCTTACAGGGTTGAATTTTGTCCAAGGAGATATTTCAAGTTGACTGACATTAGCAGGCTTGCTAAAGTAGGACAATGGGAGGTGTAGTCACTGTGAATGGCCTCAAAAACATTACTATCTACACACACACACACACACACACACACACACACACACACACACACACACACACACACACACACGCAGTTGCCATGCCTGGGATTAGAGCTCCTACCTAACGAATACGTCACACTACAGCATTACACAGTTATTGCATACACCATGGAGCTTACAGGGCTGATTTTTGTCCAAGGCGGTATTTCAAGGTGACTGACATCAGCAGGCTTGCTAAAGTAGGGAAATGGGAGGTGTAGTGACTGTAAATGGCCTCAAAAGCATTGCATTACTCTCTCTACACACACACACACACACACACACACACACACACACACACACACACACACACACACGCATGCACGCACACACACACACACACACACACACACACACACACACACACACACACACACACACACACAGTTTCACAGTTGCCATGTCTGGGATTAGAACACTAGTACATCACACTATAGCATTACACAGTTATTGCATGTGCCACTGAACTTACAGAGCTGAAATTTGTCCAATGGGGTATTTCAAGGTGACTGACATCAGCAGCCTTGCTAAAGTAGGTAATGGGAGGTGTAGTGACTATGAATGGCCTCAAAAGCATTACTCTCTACACACAGAGTTTCACAGTTGTTATGTCTGGGATTAGAACTCCTACCTAACTAGTATGTTACACTATAGCATTAGGCAGTTATCACATACACCATGAAGCTTATAGAGCTAGCCCTTATCCAAAGATGTATTTCAAGGTGAATGACATCAGCAGGCTTACTAAAGTAGGGCAATGAGAGGTGTAGTGTCTGTGAATGGTCTCAAAATCATTGATCCCTACACATACAAACATGCACACACAATTGCTATGTCTGGGATTAGAACTCCTGCCTAACCAGTATGTTACGCTATAGCATGACACAGTTATTGCACACGCCACAGAGCTTATAGGGAGGAGGTTTGTCCAAAGGAGTATTTCAAGGTGACTGAAATCAGCAGGCTAGCAAAACTAGGGCAATGGGGAGTGCCATGTGTATGAATGGGCCATAAACCATTCCTCTGGAAACAAACACACAACACTCAGTCACACACATTTTTACATTTGACAGGACTGTGTATATGACTGCTAGATGAATAATGACTTGTACTGTCATGTTACATAGTTATCACAAGCACCACAGAAACTATGGTGCTGAGGGCTACCAGAAGCAAGTGTCTACAGTGATAGACATTGGCACATCATGTGATATTGGCCAATTGGATGTGCAGTTGGTGGGACAGGCCTCATGATGGGAAGCTCTTTGTCACTGTCTGTCTCTCTCTTCCCCACATCTCTGTTTGTGTATGTTTAACCTATTATAGTGTGTTGTCCTTGGATATATGTGTGTATTCCTATCTGATGTGTGTGCAAAGAATGAATGGTGTGCAATGTGGTGTGTGTGCACAGAAATCAGCGACTGACAGATATGTATAGTCTACTGTTGTTGTCAGACATGGGCTTCATTTCTGTAAGTGTGGGAGCATGCCCAGTATGACCCTTCTGTATTTTGTTGTCAGACATGGGCTTTGTTTTTCTAAGTGTGGGAGCATGCCCAGTATGACCTTCTGTATTGAATGTGTGAATCCATTCCAGGTAGGTTGTACTCCAGAGCAGGCATTTGTGTTCTACACCTACAGCTAGCAACCTGTTTCTGCAGGATATCTGTAGATAGGTTGACAATATGGAGTCACAATGGACAAAGGATAGTGGGATACTATAACTAATCATGTCTGTGCTGCTTGTGCTACATGGTTTTGGTGTTAGCAGAGATAGTCAGACATATGTACTGTTTTACATTGTAATGTATTATGTCATCAACTAGTGACAGATATACTTATTTGCTCATGGTAATTTCCTGGGGAATACAAAATGAATGAAGCTGTGCCCAGTATTGTGGTTTGCAGCCTACATATTCTTGCAAAATCATGCCATTTTGGAGGGGGAGCTGCAGACACTTGCTGATGGCTCAGTGTAAATGGTCCAGCACCTTGGTACTGTGTCTCAGCTGTACAGATTCACATAGGTTACCCAAAGGCAGGGCTCATATATCTGGTCAGTTCCCTTTCACATTGTTGTTTATGAGCAGGTTTGTAGCCACCCATTCCTGGATTTGCAGGCAGGGATAGTATGGGCACACATCAGAGTTTCAGACTTCACATACTCCATGGCATCCATGCTTCTACCCCACCTCTGTTATTCTATCCTCTTCCTAACATTATGCAAGTGATATCTGATAAGTACCCCTATAGTTATCACTTCATCCCAGCGGTATTTAGTGGTTGGTCCACAGGTCATGCAGTAGGACATAGTGGGCATTCTACTGGGATTTGTCGACATGACCTTGCATTTGTGTTCTGTGGACTGTGTTATGTCATTATTTGGGACTCCATGAGATAACATACATTGGCAGTATGGGTGAGACATAGGCCTTTGACAGAGAACTGTAGGGCATTTGGTAGTGATGCAGGCCATCTGTAGCAGGCCAGTGCATTCTGTCACTCCTACAGTCCCAGGCTGCAAGCTACCGGATTCCCCTGTGGTGACAGGGTAGGTGTGCAATGTGTTAATGGCAATCGTTTATGTCCTTATTAATCCATTGGTGTGGATGCTGGCAGGGTGCTGCTTACAGCTAGGGACACACCTGCATGGGACACCTCTTCAGCATGCTGAGTTCTGTGAGTATTCCCATACAGACGTGGGGGTCATACTGTAATCATTCTCAACTGCAGGGATATGACCTGTGATGAACCTGTGGCTGATGGTGGGGTGAGCTGAGTGCATGTGTGCTATGGAAGCTTCTTGTAGCTGACTCACAAATATACGTGGGGCATTCCCCTTATGCTGGCTTGTGTGGGGACATCAGCAGTTTCTCAGTACTTCATAACTGTGCCTTTTGTGGTCTGCCAGTGTTTGGCCAGACTACATCAGTATTCCATACTACACAGCCAACTAATGTGCTGCTAACCTGTATGCACAATTCAAAAGGTGCGTCTATTTGACAGTTACATTGTATATACTCTGTCTACTGTACTTTCACCTATGTGTACTGTGTGTATGTCTGGGCCCACAATCATGCTATGTCCATCTTTCAGATGGTGACAGATATTACATCTGAACAATTAGTATGGATTACTGCTGGATTGGGTTTTGCTGGGATGCAGTGTGTTTGGCACTGCAGTTGTCAGAACTTGGCTCTGTCATCAACAGTACTGGCCATAGGCCACTGGGACACAACTGTCCATGCCTACATGCTGACCACTTCTACACAACATGCAACACACAGCAACCTCACACACAGAGCCCTGCATATTGTACACGTGCAACAATCTATCCTGCTAATTTGTCCAGCTCAGGTAATCTGTGCTTCACTGTTATTATACCCACATGTGCATGTTACTACATTTCTACGTAGGATTGTGGGGGGGGGGGGTGGGCACACCTGACAACTGTAAACATTTGCTATGACTGTACTGCTATTTCAGGTACTCTGTTGGCTTCCATTTCGTTTTGTATTCTGACCTATCATGCAGAATAGAGGCATATCAGTGGAGTACAGATCCTAGGTTTTATTGACCTACATTTCAGTTTCAGACTTCTTACCCTTCAGAACTAACATCCAACCACCTGACCTGTTGTAGTCTGTCTGTGTAGGTCTGGAGGGGGGCTGTTCTCCATTGCCATCAATCGTAGGTCTTATCACAGCTTTTCTTTGTGGTCATCTACACCTGTCCTGCTGGCTGAGACTGTTGTTGGGTATGTGAAGCCTCACTGACATGCATGTGTGTGTGTCCTATGGACACACACACACATTTGGCCCACCACATGCCCTGCAGTGGGATTTGTCACCTTGTCTACTACTGCCTACTATGTTGACACCAGTATTTGTCATGGATTTCGTGCTGCCCATATAGATGTCTGCTATCTGCTGCCATCCCATTCAGCCACCCGATTCCCTTGCATGCTCACATCTGTACCATAGATACAAGTAGCAGAACATACTATACCATTCAGCAATCGATAGGGAGAGTGACTTACCTTGTGGCTCTGCCAGTACTGAGGATGGTGCTGGAGGGCTGACTATGTCAGATGCACATAATACACTCCCTATACATGGTTAAGCACAGGTAGTGTCATGTTTGGCATCCCTTTTACTGTATGTGTGAGTCAGAGAGAGATGTCATTCCCTGGGTTCCTACTGTGTCAATGTATGTGCTATGCGTTGCATCTTTGCCAAAGCCTGGGCATACTGAGCATGCCTCCTTCTGCCTACAGGGGTAGGCTCAGGTTGTTCCTCCTCTGAGTCAGTCTGTGCCTGTGCTGGTCTTGGCAATGGTGGGGGGCTGTGTGGCCCTACCCCATGCTGTTCCTGCTGCAGCTGTTTCTGCAAGATCATATTGTGTAGCATGGGACATGCAATGAAAATTTGGGTACATGTAGCTGGAGAGTACTGCAAGGCACCACCAGATATGTCCAGGCACCGGAACCATGATTTGAGCATCCCAAATACATGCTCTGTTATGATTCTGGTTTGTACGTGTGCCTCATTATGGAGTTTTTGTTCAGGTGTGTGTGCATTTCTGATGGGTGTCATCAGCCACAGCTCCAGTGCATAACCAGCATCCCCCACTAGGTGGCCATATGGGATGTCCCCACTGGCAAATCTCTGGTACAGCTGCATCATATGCCAGATGTAGGAGTCATGATAGCTTCCCGGGCTGCCAGCACACCCATTCATCATAATTCCCTGGGCATCGCACATGACCTGGCAGTTGATGGAGGGGAAGCCCTTGTGCTTTATGTAGACCCTACCCTGCTCACTGGGTGGTGCTTTGATGTGTATGTGCATGCAGTCTATAGCACCCACTACCTCAAGATATTCTGCTATTTGGTGGAATAGATGCATATTGCTGGTCAATGCCTCATTGGTGTTGTGAAAATATATGTGGTCACCAGAATGTGCTGACATGGCATCCAGGAACTGGTGGAGTACCCTGGATGCTGATGCCTGTGAGATCCCCATGATATCCCCAGTTGGCCTTTGGAAGGTACCTGTGACTAGTATTCTTAAGCCTACACATACCTTGATATCCACTGGGATGGGTTCCTCTCTATTGGTTCTGTGTGTGAGGCATGGCAGGCACAGCCCCACAATTTGCTGTAGGAGGTCCCTGTCCACCCTATAGCGGTCCACTATCTCCAGCTCATGTAGCCCCTGGTAGATTACCCTGGGTCTGTACACTCTTCTCCTTCTCCTCCCTGTGGGTTGGTCATCAGCATTCTCATCCTCACCATCCTCAGCCTCTTCCACATATTTTTTATGACAGCAACAGCAGCCCCTATCATTTTGTTGATTTTGTTAGGTAAAATTTCCCCGTTTGTGTACACCAGTGTTGTAGGGTTTGTGGGAAAAACCAGAGTGAAAGGTGTTTGCCTAGTTTATAGTAGTGTGCTGGGGTGGGCTGCTGCCTGTGTAATTGGCTGATTCTGATACATTTCACCTGCCAGCTATGTTAGTTCTCCCTGATTACCTTCCTATTGTTGTTTTCCCTTCCCATTGCCTTCCTCTTTAAGCCCTGAGGTGTGCCACACATACCCAGTGCTCAGATATGAATGGAGCTGCTATTTCCTGGTTTACACTTTTTTTTGTTTGTTTAAAACCCAGTGCACAGTACGCACACCCATTTAGGCAATGTAAATACTGCTAGGCAGTTTCGGACACACCCCCTTCCTTAGCCGTGCTTAGCTAAGGGCAAACACGGGCCACTGTACTCCAGTAAGCTTACAGCAGTCATGACACTCCCCCTCATGGGGTCATCTAGCTCTTAGGCTTAGACCATGGTGTTATTGCACCTACATGGTTGGGTGCAAGCTAGCAGTGAGGGGAAATCTGTGATTCAGTATCGTTCCCCTCATTTGCATAGAACTGACTACCAATGCATGGTTACAACACCAACACTCAGCCCTCCCCCTTAGCAACCACTATTCCATAGTCTTGTTGTGTTATGCATGCCATTGACTATTATGGCAAAATTAAGATTTTGGTTTAAAAGCTTATTTCCAGCTTTTTTCTTATTTTCAGGCTGATCCCGTTTGCACACCTCTGCTCTATGCTTAAATGGCCAAAATCGGCCAACAAAAGTTATTTTTTATAATTTTGCAACTAGTTTTCATGCCTATGGCCATATATTTGGCCATTGGCATGCCTAACCCTTATAATACATGCTTTTTTATGAGCTGTCATGCCTCCATTTTGTAGTTTGCAGAAATGTATTCAGCTACTGGCTGAATACATTTCTGCAGTCTACACTATTCCTGCATGGATGCCTGTCTGCTTCCTGGATCACTAATTCACCTCATTTGCATGGTTTTCACCAGAAAATGAGGTAATTAGCATACAGGGAATGTGTGCATGCAGAATAGTGCAGGAGCGCTCGTGCACATCACGGGAGCTCATTCCTGGATTGCATGTTGGTCATATTGCCTGCAGCGGCTCTTGCACTATTCCTGCACACCGTGCAGAGCTTGCTGAATCCTGGGATATGCTGTTGTTTACTTTAAAGGTAGCTAGTGCTTTTTATCTGAAGCCCCATGAGTTTATGGTGCATTGTGTCTGCATACCTCTCACAGTACGCCATATGCATAATGCATTTCATTGCCCATGCAATTGTGGTTGATATATATGAATGTTTCCTTTATATGCTTATCATGTAAGATTGCTTATGAATTAAATGGAGAGGTTGCCTCTAAGAAGTGGAACTTTTCTTTAGTGCTGCTTTCATGCTTGTGGGATCTCTATCCAAATAGCACCTGAGGATATGGTCAATGTTTTTGAAGACATGGAACATGGTATCAGATTTTTCCAAGACGTCCAGCAGAGAAGGAATCACCAAGTAAGATTGCTGAATGGGCCTACAGGCATTTTAGATCTTACTTTGTGGATAGGGTATGCCCACTCCCACCCCCCACAGTTTCACATCATACTACTTGTGCTCAGGGTTATCTATGGCAGCTGCTAATGAATTCACACTTTCCTCATCATCCAAGTTCCTTTTTTGAGGGATTTTTATGGTTTTACCAGAAGTAAGGGCTCAGACAATATCAAAAACTTTTTGAGGAGAACTTCTTATAGTTTCCACACTTCAAGGCCTGGATTTCTAATGGCCTGTTAGAGATGATAGGCCATAATGCTGAGAGCCCAAGTGCATCTGATGGAATTTCTCATGACAAAAGTGCAAGGACAACGATTAGTACTGATGTATACCAAGCCAGGGTCATTATAGGCCATGGAACCGGGATCAGTGTTGGGATTTGAGGGGCCAGTGTCATCATGTTTAAATAATATTTATCACTCCCTGCCTACTGACCATCAGCCTTCCATAATCGATCAGCTCATTTATTCCTTGTGGTGTGAGATCAGGACTGTGAATGCTTTCGTTCAGGTAGCAATTAGTATTTTACCCTATTTGGATCCTAAGTCTGCCCCTTATTGAGTGATGTGCATGGCCACATCATCATGAGTGCTTACTATGCCATCCTCTGCATGAAAGTACTCCCACCAAGCCCGTGCCTCATATTATGGCTGCATTGCCTGCAAGTCTCCATCAGCATTTGGTGAAACAGCCAAAGACTTTCAGTTCCTTTCCTCAGGATTGGCAAAATGCATTTTTCCTTCACTCCTACTCTTTCCTGACTCATTATTCCAGTTGATGGTCTGGTAATCTAATTTGGGTTGACTCACTCATTGCCAAGGCTTTATCCCTTTATTCTACAGAGCTGAGCTAATCAATGCTGAAAGCACTGATAGAGTAATCTGGCAACAATGCAGATACTGAAACAGCCAATACCTGTGTCAGCACTGGAATGCAATACCCGGTATTGCATCAACAATGCAGATACTGAAACAGCCAATACCTGTATCAGCACTGGAATGCAATACCCGGTATTGCATCAACAATGCAGATACTGAAACAGCCAATACCTGTGTCAGCACTGGGAATGCAATACCCAGTATTGATAACAAGACCACTGGTGTCAGCAATTTTTGTGTCAGTAAGGTCAGTGTCATGACCACTGCCTGGGGCATAGCCAGTGATGTTAAAACATACATTTCAATGTATCACATCATCACTGGTTCTGACATTAAAACTATTGTCATTGGAGATGGAACTGGCAACCTAGATGCTTTTTCTGGCTGAAAATAAATGCAGCACTGGTACATGTGCCAACAGAACTGGAAAAATAAGGTGATGGGAAATGGACATTAAAGATTCCCTATACCATGGAATGGAAAGGGTGGGGCTAAGACTCCTTGCCCTTAGACTTTGCAATTGCTTGAGCCAACCTGTCATGATGCACAACTGGCCTAGAATTACTCTCATGCTCAGGATATGCTCCTTTCTAAATAGAAACATCTACTGCCACTGCTAGTAGCTTAGCTGTCTCAGAAATATTATATGCAGCCTTACATTTATTTAAGTAGTAAATGCAGTACGATCTAAAGTTTGGAGACATTTAACTTGACCGACACAAAAACATGAGCCTCTATTTGGTCTTAAGATAGAAAGTTGTGGTTGAAGTTGCAGTCCTAAAACAGGAAAGACTTGGGGCATTTGGGGGAAGAGACAGAGGAAGAAGAACCAGTGGGTTGACAAGAGTCAGACTGGATACCTTAACTAGTTCTCTGTGATATGATTCATGAAAAGTTTTTTATTTCTTTTTAACAGCAGACTTGATTAAGTCCTTACACAGGAAGCACCTCTGAGAAACGTAGGTCTAGACAAACAAAAAAGATGATGTGTGCCTATCAGTTAATGGGTCATTCGTGCCATAGTGACATTGATTGAAAGATCACTTGAATGCCTTGAAATCCCCAAAAAACATTTAGAAGTGAAAAAAATATAGGAACATTTGTAAAAATACATGAAAATCAGAATTAGAGGGAGAAATACTAGCTATTAGAAGACAAATCAAATGGATTTTTACTTAGAAAGTTTGAATTATTTATCAAATTTCAAGAAAAACAGACTGAAACTATTTTGGCTCTACCTTTATAGGATATTGGCAAAGAAGATCTGGAGTGACTGGACACTGGCAGTGCATGATGGGAAAGAGGAATGTTCTAAACATCCTTTGAAAGTTTAGCATTCTGAGATGTTAAGATAAACATTAGCCCTAATCATTACAAAGGAAGGACCTCCTCCTATCAAATCATTATACACCTGATTCATATCAGCATGACATCTTAAGTAAATAAATTCTGTGTTCTATATCTTGGCAGGTATTCGCCTTTCTTTGCACCTTTGCTTCCTGAAATGATTTTCCCAACCAGATCTATAATATTTCCTTCATTTGCATATGATATGACTTAAGAAGAGAACATTTCTTAGTATATTAAATAATATATATGTTATATATTCTAAGAAAGGGTGTGCAGGAAATCTTAAAGGTGCTATTTAACAAAACCTTCATAGAATGCAGTTTTTCAAAATTAAATTTAGAAAAGTAAACAGAAGAATTACTTCAGCAAAAAATTGAGTATGCCATTCATGGGAGCATCACAATCAGTTGGAGTGGTTATCTGTATTATTTTCAAAATGACAACAGCAAAGTCAAGCAGAGTTTTGCACTTCTTGAAAATGTTGTCATTAAGGCAACACAAGGAATATAGTCGTCTTACCTACAGGTTGCAAACTACTGTATTTCCTAGTTTCTCACACAATAGACAATGAGAAATTAAATTACATTGTACATTATTAATTATGTGTATTAAACTGATAAATGTAATAGATAAACATTACTGATCTACATATATGAAGATTTGGGAGATTATTTATTTATTTATTAGCAGTTTGTTAACCGAGTCCACTGGGCCATTTTCGGTGGACGCCCAGGCAGAAAAGCTCCTCAGTATAATAAAAAGAACAATCACATAAAATTATGAACATTGGTAGTATAGCATTATTTAACAATATTGGATAATAAAGTTGAAAACATTCAGTACAAACAAAATTATGTACATTGGTACATAAAATTATGTACATTATGTACATTTGTGCCATGTGTTGGGCCATTTGTAATTTATTTCATTCATATACAAGTCTTTATTCCTATAAGATACCATTGTGAGTAGTAAGATCTTTGCCACACATTTCCATGGCTCATTTCTAACTTTTCATTACTGTTTAAGGAGTGTGTGTTCCTTCCATGACTACATGGATATAGTCCTGGTATTTAGGTGTCTGAGGAATTCTCAGTCTGATACTTTGTTAGATTAATAAACTGTTGCTTGACAATTATGGCTACTCCTGATCATTTTATCAAGCTTTCCACATTATTTTTTATCTCTGCATGAAAGCTGAATCAGGTTTTCTCCCAAAAAAACTGCTGGTTAACTTACTACACTAATTATTAACTCCATGTTTGCATGTTATATTATTCTCTAGTCTTGAGGTCAGAGAGATCCAAGGGGACCAAGCCCTTGGTAAGTACTAAAATCCCTCCAAGAATGTAACTTATTGAAGTGTTTCTTAGTTGAGTTTTCTGAGCCAGTCTTAAGTCATGGAACTGTTGACTAGCTGAATGTTACTGTTAATAGGCAAAATATGTGTCACAAGATCCCACTTGGTATCTGGAAAATGAAAACTGTGATCATCAAAAGTTGTTTGTATATTCACTTGTGGGCAAACTATGTACTTACAAACTTGCAGTTTCACCGAGTATTCCTGTTTACTTCAAGGAGAGTGATGTCAGAGTTATTATGTATAACTAACATAAATGTGGGGGCACTCTTAACAAAAGTAGTGGAACAGTTAAGCACCTGCAAAAATTCTTTTGTTTAAACTGTTATTACGTTTCAAATGTCAGTACTCTAATTCTGCAATTATCTTTTAAGCAGCAATCTACAACTTTTATGAAGTCTACCCAGTTCTTTGGTAAAGTATAAGGATTGTGTCTTTCCAAGAACTTATTATTTTAATATCTTTTCTTGCATTGATATGGCATAGGGACTGTTCCTTAGCAGGGCAAGAACAACATAATTGTTATTTCTATAATGAATGTCTACACTTTCTCTTGGTTTGGATGACTAATTTTATATATTTTTTACAGGATCCATCACAGCAATAGCTTGCAAAATGACAAGAGTCTTGAGCCCTCTTCTGGCCTGGCATGCATCTCTTTCCAAACAACCCTTCATGGCTGCAGCTATGCAAAGAATTCCAGTGTCATTAAGCTGGGCAGCACACGACAGAAGAACACAGGGTCCAGGTAGGTTTATAAATTATGCATCAATATCTTGATATATTACCTTAGCAGGTAGCATGTTGTCTGCAGGAAGGATGCAGAATACATTCTATGTAATAAATCAATGAGTTGCAACTTGCTTAGAAGTCTTAGAAGAATTTTTGGAGATAAGATTTGGTTTATATTTGCAGCTGACCAGAAATTAAACTTAATCAAAGGTTCTTAGTTTTTGCAATAATCCATCAGCATGCCAATCACTGCAGGCATAGCCAACAATGCCATAGAAGACGAATTTTTGATGGTAAGCTAATAGTTTATAAGATGTTTGGAGAGAATTATTTCTAAAAATGTTTGAATAGAGTGACTGTTGTCAGTAATTATGGACTGTTGTATCTGTTTTGTAACAACTGTTTACCTGGCATTTATAGCAAATTCCTTATTAGGCGAAAATGTTCTGTCTTTATTGGCAGATGTGTTTTTTTAGTGTTTCTTTTATTCATTTACATAGATGGTACAAAATGGGGTGGGGGTTCTGCTACTTGTTTTAAACTGTAGCATCAATAGGCCAGTTTACCAGACAGCTTACCAACTCCTTTACATATGCAATAGTTGACCTAAAAAAAAAAGCTGCAGAGATTACCTCATCTGTTGTCAAGATGTTTTTTGCAAAGATATTTCTACAAGATTTACTAATCTTACAATTGTTTCTATATCATGTCACCCTAGATGGTTGGCTCTTGGTTACCTCCATACTGAGTTTTTGGTACGTCAGTGACTCTAACTTAAGAAATTCTATGCATTATGAACAGTCCCAGGTATGTTCAGGTACTTGTCTCTGTGACCTGTAGATTGGACCATATTACTGACTTAACATTCCATCTGTGATGACAGCCTCTGACTTGGTGAACCAAAATTCTTGTCATATACCTGGCTCACTTTGCTCTTCAACTCCCAAACACTATTCTTTTTTTAATCTTGAGATTTGTAATATGGACATTTGAATAAAGCATACATTATTTAAGCAATAACCCATGCCTGGGTGTGGGTAATGCTGGATTTACCCACGGTTGGTGTGGTTTGGTCACGAGGGCAAAGCTCGAGTGGCCAAACAAAGACAACCGTGGGTAAATACAGCATTACAAAAGACAAAAATGTAAAAACCAATAAAAGCAAAAAATTGTAAATCCACGGTGAGAGCGAGGTACCAGCCTGGAAACTGAAAATTAAAGTCTGAAAATGTATTTGTTGTAAAACACCACACCACACCAAAATGAATCAAGCGCTTTCGCTCAGCTAATATTGAGCTTTATCAAGATGATCACCGTGGATTTACAATTAAGTACAGTATTACCCACACCCAGAAGTGGGTTATTGCTGTTATACAATGACATTATTTAAGAAAAAGAAAAACTTACTTTTCTTAAATAATGGCATTGTATAATGCCTCCATGTTGTTCTTCCGCAGCTGTCCGGTATTCTGCGGCAGTTCTGATGTACTGCACATGCATATGCTTATGCAGTACATCAGAGCTGTGGGTGGAAACAATGGAGAAAGGAAGATCTCTGTTGCTTTTTTAAAAGTGTCTCGCTATGTTAAAAGAGGATAACATAGTGAGATAGCTTTAAAAAAGCAACGGAGAAAGGAAGATCTATGTTCCCTTTTTTAAAGCTGTCTCGCTATGTTAAATGAGTTTAACATAGCAAGATTACAACAACAGAGCACTTCCATTCCTAGTTGCTACCAAAACCACAAAAAAATCAAGACTTATACTAATGGAAAAAGTCTGGGTGACCGGACCTTTTCCATTAGTATAAGTTGGATTTGCAATGGGCATGCTGACCAAACAGTGTGCATGTTTTGGAATATTAATGGGGGGGGGGGGGTCATTGTATAATTAAGAAATAACTCATGCCTGGGTGTGGGTAATGCTGGATTTACCCACGGTTGGTGTCGTTTGGCCACGAGGGATAAGCTTGAGTGGCCAAACAAAGACAACCATGGGTAAATCCAGCATTACCCACACCCAGAAGTGGGTTACTGTTATTATACAATGACATTATTTAAGAAAAAAAATACTTACTTTTCTTAAATAATGGCATTGTATAATGCCTCCATGCTGCCCTTTTGCAGCTGTCCGGTATCCTGGGGCAATTCTGATGTACTGCGCATGCGTATGCTTAGGCAGTACATCAGAGCTGTGTGTAGAGGAAGCAATGGAGAAAGGAAGATCTCTGTTGCTTTTTTAAAGTTGTCTCACTATGTTAAATAGCGAGACAGCTTTAAAAAAAGCAACAGAGAAAGGAAGATCTCCATTGCTTTTTTGTAAGATATCACACTATGTTAAACCTGTTTAACATAGCGAGATTACAGCAACAGAGCTCTTCCGTTCTCCGTTGCTGTCTAACACAAAAAAATAGACTTATACTAATGGAAAAAGTCCGGGCAATCAGGCCTTTTTCCATTAGTATAAGTCTGATTTACAATGGGCAGGCTGACCAATCAGCATGCACGTTTTGGAATATTAATGGGGGGTCATTGTATAATTAAGCAATAACCCACACCTGGGTGTGGGTAATGCTGGATGCACCCATGGTTGGTGTGGTTTGGTCACAAGGGCGAAGCACGAG
This sequence comes from Protopterus annectens, assembly GCF_019279795.1. NCBI lineage: Eukaryota > Metazoa > Chordata > Ceratodontiformes > Protopteridae > Protopterus > Protopterus annectens. Next base: position 387,087,123 of record NC_056745.1, on the reverse strand, counting down.
TGGCCAAAGACAACCGTGGGTAAATCCAGCATTACCCACACCCAGAAGTGGGTTATTGCTATTATACAATGACATTATTTAAGAAAAAAAATACTTACTTTTCTTAAATAATGGCATTGTATAATGCCTCCATGTTGCTCTTCCAAAGCTGTCCGGTATTCTGCGGCAGTTCTGATGTACTGCTCATGCATATGCTTATGCAGTACATCAGAGCTGTGTGTGGAAACAATGGAGAAAGGAAGATCTCTGTTGTTTTTTTAAAAGTGTCTCGCTATGTTAAAAGAGGTTAATATAGTGAGATAGCTTTAAAAAAGCAACGGAGAAAGGAAGATCTCTGTTCCCTGTTTTAAAGCTGTCTCGCTATGTTAAATGAGTTTAACATAGCAAGATTACAACAACGGAGCTCTTCTGTTCCCACGTTGCTACCAAAAACACAAAAAATCAAGACTTATACTAATGGAAAATGTCCGGGTGACCGGACCTTTTCCATTAGTATAAGTCGGATTTACAATGGGCATGTTGACCAATCAGTATTAATGGGGGGTCATTGTATAATCTTTATTTTTTGGCATTCTTTGGAGAATTAATTAGAGGGCTATGTTACTGCTCTTATGCAAACTATACAAAGTTATATCTTTCTTTTCCTAATATGTGTATAGTAATAATTAACACTCTTGTAAGTGATTATGATGCTATTCATTAATGGCCAATTCTTAACTGACTGAAAATCAGCATATACAAAATTCATCTTGAAAACTTTCTGCAGATCTTACTGTCCTGATCTCTTTATGTCTTAACTAATGCAATGCCCTTCACAGAGCTTGATATTTTCCATTTGGTGTACAACTAAGATGTATGGTTACTTGCTGAGCACGCATATGACACAACTCCCATTAACTGTCATTTTACCTACATCACATTAATTCATGCTCCATAGTATGCACTGTCTGACAAATAGTGTCATATAGATTTTAGTATCCATTTATTTGAGTGACCTGGTGTGATTTGGGTGTCTCCAGCCTTGAAAGCTTGTTTGTTCCTTATTACTCATGGTGAGCAATTCATTGACTATCCTGAGACTGCAACTGGTTCATCCTACATGATTTTAAACTTTTGAGGTATGCTGATTGTCAACCAAACACTATACATTTGACATGCATAACCACAGTGGCTTCTGAAGTGACTGTGGCTTCTTTAAAAAGTCCTTTAAAGTATATCTATCTAACCTAGTCTACCTAACAATATTGCTGATCATACTCTCTCTTTTCTTGTAGTAAATAGAGTACCAGAATTAAATTGCAGAATTGGGAAAAAGACAAACCTCGGGATTCAAGAAGCTCGGTGCAAGGACGGTTTTAGCCTTGCGCCGAGTGTCCTCACTACAGATGGTGCAGCAGCGCCATATGAATATGTATGAGGGCGCACCACCACACCCTCTTGAAGTGTACAGGAAACATGTGCGAGTGCAGGGTGTGTGTACAAGTGCTCTATGGAGGCGTAAACATGCCCTGACAGTTGCAAAACCTACTATGCCTACTAGTAGAGCCCGCCTCTAATAGTAAGTCAGTAATTCAGTGTCCGTGGATCCCAAAATGTATGCTAAGCATACAAGAGTGTCAAAGAACAGTGAAATAAAATCAAAGTAGTAAACACACAAGCACGTACTGGAATGTTGAGCCCTGTCCCTAGAACTTTCACAGTTAGATTCCCCGTGTCCCTATTATACATTTGAATTTCTGCAATATCAAAGGTGTAAGCAAAGCGCAGTGTTTTTGCACGTTGCTGCCCTCCGCCGAGCATAGCTTACACATCAAATTCATTCAAACAGAGAAAAACATGCAGAATCAATGTAAATGTCAATAATGTAGTGTTTAGAGTATCCGCCTAACGAACAGGCATTCACGGTTCGAGCCCAACAATAGCACATATCATTTTCCATGTGGAATGAATGTCGCTTTGCTGTAAAACCGACATAAGAGTATCGCATAAGATATTTAACTTAAATATCATTCAAGCAAAGTGGCACTGTCATAATGAATAAGGCACTAGTAAGCAGGTGTAAGCTGAAATAAGCAGCAGTAAACACATATAAGTACCAGTAAGCAAGTCTGAGTGCGCTTACTGCGCTTGCGTGGGTCTAAGCAGTGCCCAGCATTGGAAATGTATATAAGTATGTACAGATATATAATATATATATATATATATATATATATATATATATATATATATATATATATATATATGGTTCTACCTCACATAAACGAAACACCACAACACCGACAACGCAATCACCGAAACCACATAACCGACAGTACAAAAACATGAAATCCCACATGCCCGACAACGAAATAACCGACGGTACACAAACACGAAACCTCATACACTTCACACACCACAATCAACAACCAAAACACATTCCCCGTCCAAAACCACATACACAACACAAGCACACCAAAATCCATACAAACCCACACTAAACCTCACATACACAACTACCTACAACCCTAACCCAAACCCTAACCCTAAGGTCCGTCACTACCAAGACACTTACCTGACCCTCCCTAACCCTAACTCACTTATCCCGCTAACCCAAACACAATCACTACCGACACTTACCTGACCCGGCCCCTAACCCTAACTCACTTATCCCGCCTCTAACCCAAACACAATCACTACCGCACACTTACCTGACCCGCTCCCTAACCCTAACTCACTTAACCCACCCCATCCACACTTACCTTACTCGCACCCTAACGTCCGTCACTACCGCATACTTACACAGCCTTTTCCCATGTCGGCATCCTCGGCCGGTGCTTTCATCCGTCGGGTCGGTCTTCTGCTTGTCGATCTTCTAGGTCCCGTCGCCGGTCTTCTGCTGTCGATCTTCTGGGGCTCGCGATTTCCCTGTCGATGTTCCGGCGTGTCGTTGAAGTGAGGTAGAACCATATATATATATATATATATATATATATATCTATATATATATATATATACACACACACACACACACACACACACATATATATATATATATATATATATATATATATATATATATATATATATATATATATATATATATCTATGTAGAAAGAATGATGTAACAATAAAGCATACAAAAGGAATGAGAAGGGAATCAACAGCAACCCCAGTATTATATAGCGCTGTCAGCGTGTGTCATATCAAGCTGGGCAGGAGTGAGCAAAGCACTGCTATTCACACCACAGGCAGGATATTACCAGTGGGAGTAATATTGTTGATCTGCTAAGTCTACTTTACACACAGAGGGTAGTCCCTGGTGGGACTACTCAAAAATTGATAGGCTATTTCGCCATCCGACCATTACACATGCAAGGGCAGGTATGTTCAAGGACTAAATGGTGGGGGAGCCTGAGAATACATGGGTTGGGACAACATATGTGTAGGGCCCCTAACACTCGGGAGAGGGCAATGTGTGGAGGTGTGTCATGGCTGCGATAACTACTGGACAATGGATGGTATGCGTGTATGTTGAACTCGGGAGGGGTGGAGGAACTATGGGTATGAAATTATGGAGCCAAGCATGCCAGGGTTGGATGGGCTGGTTCTAATTGGACCGTCCTGTGGAGGTCAGCGAGTTCATTATAAGTATATATGCATACACACATGCAGGCATCAATATGTAGAAGTACTTTCTGTGTAACACATTCATTCCATTTGCAGACATAAATAACATGAATGTGCCCTTACAAACCTCGACAGTAGATAGAATAATAGGTTGTGCATAAGAGTGAAGGGACAAAACTGCTAAAATGCAAAAGTGTGTACAATGTCTGAAGTCAGTCCTGTGCTGAAAAAAAATCAAATGTGAGGATTTTCCCACACATGGAATCATTCCTGTGATCTGCCTGCTATGGCCACGCCAATTACTAAACCAGTCTGTTTGTAAAAGAAATACACCGAACACATACATAATTAGGCTCTCATGTGGAACGTGTGAGTTACCACAGTCATACTTATTAATTTATTGTAGTGTCATGTTAATGGAAGTAAGGATGTAATGAAGTATAGAGTCTAATCTTGACATAAACACATGCATGCCCCATGTGAGACAACCCAAAAATTGCGAATAGTGTCCTTTTGGTGGCTCATGTCACCAATGTTTGTGGGCTAAACGTTTGGGAGTTCTGAGGATACGTGGAGTGAGTCAACCGAAGGGATGGGTCTATAGGAGTAGGGAGTGGCCAATGTGTAGTGGTGTGGATACATCACAAATCCAACTGGAGAATGGATGACTGCAGTGTTAGGGAGGCATTGGGGTGGGCGTTTGGGGAACCAGGAGCCATGGGTATATGGGTATATATGCAAAGGAAGCAGCACAGCTATAGTGAGTTGGTTAGAGCAGCTGCCTAACGAACAGACATTCGCATTACGAATCCCACTGCATCACATACCAATTACCATCGGCAATCTGTACATGAACATATTACAACATCTATCCACTGTATAACCTGCAAAATAACAATTAAAAGTTAACTGGAGTGACGTGTCAGTGTCATAATGAATAAGGCACTAGTAAGCAGGTTTAAGCATATATAAACACCAGTAAGCATGTGTAAGTGTGTTTGCACGGGGTATACATTGTTTTACACACACACACACACACACATATATATATATATATATATATATATATATATATATATATATATACATATATATATATATATATATATATATATATATATATATATATATATATATATAGATAGATATATATATATATATATATATATATATATATATATATATATATATATATATATATATATATATATATATATATATATGTGTGTGTGTGTGTGTGTGTGTGTGTGTGTGTGGTGTGTGTGTAGATATACACAGATACACAGCTATGATAGGAAACAGCACACAAGAATGACATATGTTCACAGGCTATGCCAATGGAAGTGAGGGGCCCAAGCAAGAAACATGAAACACATAGCATGACCTTCCACCCCCCCCCCCAGCCGGACATGGGAAACATACACCAAAACAATGTAAAGAGTCCACTGCTCCCCAGACCACAGGCAGGATACAACCGGGGGGGGGGTACACAGTGCACCCATGAATTCTAATCTTGGAACAGAGACTGGAGTGTCCCTTCCGGGACACCCCAAAAATTGGCAAGACCAAAAGAAGGTGATAAACCGAACATTCTTGCTGGGGCGTATACATACCCGGAATATAAGGGTGGGAAAGCCTGATGACCCATGGGTTGAGACAATTGTATGAAATGGGTCCCGTGAAGTGGAGAGTGGGCAGCATGTAGTTGTGTGTCCAGAACCAACCAGGACCCTGACTAAGGATGGGTGCTGTAGAAGAGGTGCAGGTGGGGGAACTATGGGTAGCTACTTATGGGTCTAGGTGTGCAGGTGTTGGCTGATGTGGGCCTATATGTACAGCCCTAGGGATGTTAGCAAATGTGTTCATTGAGCAGAGGTGTCGTCCAACAAGCAGCCACACCCACTATGAGTCCCACTGCAGCAAAGTGTAATATATATGGCAAGGAACGGAATAACCAGATGTAGATATGTATATATATATATATATATATATATATATATATATATATATATATATATATATATATATATAGAGGTATGTGTGTGTATATCTACCCATAGCGATATAGAGATAAGCCTCTCCCTCTCTGTAGTACAAATGTATACATACAGAGACAGAATACCAGGAGGGTGGCCTAATGGTTAAGGTGTTTGCCTTACAAACACAAGGTACAGGGTTTGAATCTCACAGGGAATAATTGGCTAGGCTTAAAATGGCTCGCAAGGGCAGTTAACCTAGTACTAACCTATGAACCTATACCCACATATAGATATATACATATGCAGACACCCATAGACCCATATGTTGTTAGACAATATATAAATATATATATATATATATATATATATATATATATATATATATATATATATACACATACATATACAGATATATCTGTATATAGTAATGTATTTATATATATATATAGAGTCGAACAGCATGCTTTCTCCTAATGGGCAGCCATTCCCGATACTGTAGGCATGTAATACAATGTAATTGGCATCACAAGGTAATATTGTAGTCCTCACTCCCACCCAGGGGTGTGAGTGTCAGATGCAAACACCAAATGCAGTGCATTTGCAAGTGCAGGAGAAAGCGAGTATAAGCCTGTTTGGCCGCCAGTATGTGAGTATTATACTGGTGAAGCAATGTAGAGGCTAACTGAGTGTAAGAAACTGTAACTGGAGGTTAGCATTGCTTAGCTCCATGCAAACCCATGCACACCCACTCACAACTGCTTTAATTTGCCTTAATCACTCCGTATCCAACAGCCTTGTTCTGCCCAGCAACAAAATAAACAGCCTCTGCAAGGCTCGAAACCAGGACCCTGCACACACAGCTATTGTGATTTACCACTAAGCCATGACAGATATACAGACATTGGATCTTATCACAAACATATCATCCAGCACAGTCATTCATCAGTATAGGAAATGTATTCCATCATGTAGATGTATGTGTGTGTGTGTTTATGTCCAAATATAGATAAATACATATATATAGATATATCAAGAACATCCCATGTGACAACAAAGCATTACAAAGGAATGAAAAGGGAAACACCAGCAATGCCTGTATTATGTAGTGGTATTGTCCTATGTAATATCAAGACTCCCTCAGCCAGACATGTGTCATTAATACAAGCAAACATTTGTACATTGGCCAAATACATCACTCTGTGCATTTTATTTACATTAACAAAACAGTTCCTGTCCAATCATTATGTGAGAGCAGTACTCTTGCAAGGTGCTGTGTGCAACATCATCATCATGAAAAAGGTAAACGGGGTAACCATACAGGGACCGGTAGTGTTGTGTGTACAATGGGGTCGTCTGCATCACATGTACCTGGAACCTTTAGGAGTCATGTGCATACCAGGATCGTGTACCTGAGAGACAGAGGTGAGGACAACTGGAGTATGTTGTGATGCATATTAAAAGGGTTACATGTGTCCAGTGGACACATGGGTGAAATGGACAGCTATGTATGGGGCAAATGTTGTAGGCACCGAATTGCCTTTTGTTTCCGGAGGGTGAGAGTGGGATGTGGGGGAAGGAGAGTAGGTATGTTCGTGGAGGATAGGTTGGGTAGGATGATAGACAAGACAGCATACAGGGTCGGTATATTACTCATGTGGGGGGATACACCTTGGATGGAGAGGGGTGTTTGGCAGTCACAAGCTCAGATGGAAACAGTGGGAAGAAGGTCCCCAGCCATGGGCAGCCACCACTGCACCAAAACAGCCGCAGAGGTGGCAGTGCTGGGGGCTGTCTATAAGGAGCAGGCTCACCCTGTAAATGTGACACTCTGCCCTCGAGCTGGGGTATCTGGCCTCAAAACCCCTTTTTGAGCCCCATACGCACCACGTCTGGGATTTACGACAGCGGACATATTCCTGTCTGGACCTGCTCCGGGGGGTACAAGCCCCATCCTCAGTGGCAGTTCCACCAGAAGGTGGTGCAGAGCTAACAGAGGTGGAGGTCCAAGTCTGGGCCCCAGATGTGCTGGTGCCTGGTGCCATGGCCAGCTGAAGTGGGACAGGAGGTTCTGCCAGGACTTCCAAACCCATACAGCCTATGGTGTTGCAGTTTAAACACAGCTATGGCTTAGTAATTGTCAACAGCATTCAGGATTACTTATAACAGCATGCATAGATATGATCATCAACCCAACACAACAGATGGTATACATTTGCAGAGGGAGCACGACACATGCATGTATACTGCATGACATCTGTACAAAGTTTAGAAGACTTGTGACTGCAGCTATGAACAGTGGCCCATTATTGGCATGTCACTGAGAACCCCAGACAGTGTCTGTCATATCACTGTTTCATGGGACATATGTCCCATCAGGGATGCGATGGCAGTAACTCATCACTATCACCATGTACTGACTGCAATCCTCACACTATGCTCCTGCAGTTCACAGATGTGTGTTCAGTGAGTAACACAGGAAGCAAATGGTTCCACACACTGACCAGTCCACATATGGCCCTACAGATGGGGTCCCTCACAAACAGAGCACTGTCTTGTCAGTTTTAAAACATGCAGAATAGCCATTACCACGCAAAACTTGTTAAACTGGCAGTAGTCTCAATGAAGCATAGCTACACTTACATGCTGTAGTCATGTTTGGCACATCACCCTCCTGTCTTTAGGCTATTTCCCACTGTGTATGTTGTTTGAGGAACATCCAGATATCATCTGTGATGTCGTTTACCAAACACCAGATCCAGGTACCACTCACAGCGACTGTCATGTGCAAACACCAACATGATGTTCCTAGATATTGTACTGTGTTTCCATGCGATTGGCTATGGGAACATCATCACAGCTGTTTCACATGCAATCAGCTAGAGGAGGACTGCAATAGGTGCAGAGGCCATCACCTGATCATGACCATCACTTACAAAACACAAGCTGCTGCTGAGCAGGTGTACAACTCCACATCCACTAGAGAGTGTGTGGAAGGGACAGACAGAGGCAAAGTACATCACAGAAGGGCTTGGAGACTAAAACCTAAGCATCATCTGTCACACACCTACCAGTACAGGGGCTCAACCCCCTGATGGACTAGTCATCACTATTACAAGTGCATGCAGTTACTCCATGTGCCACAAAGCTGACATGTTGGTGTGTTTTAAGAACATATATGTGTGCTGGTGAGCGACATCTGCAACAGAGATATAGTAGACATATATTAGGTGTTGCACACATGGCTGTCCACATGAACGGGTGTCATTGTCAACACAACCGCACTCTCTAATGGACTCACATTGACACATTTTGCCAGGCCCATAAATACACTTCCTAACTACTTAGTTTGCCACACTGCAGTAATGCCCAGATACTACATGCACCACAGGGGATATCCGGATGTTCTATGGGCTAGGGCATGTGAACGTGTCTGACATCAGTCAGTATGCCAATGGGAGTTTTACTGGGTGTGACTGTGGTTGGAAGCATCATACCCCACACGCAGATACAAGGTGCCAGTAATGACATGCATGTGTGCATTGCTTCATGGGTGTGTAGTGGTTAGCTGTGCAAGATGGCTGTACAAGGGTGGGTGAGGGGTAATCCTTGGCATCATGCCGCCCGACAATGGTGTGCAGTGTGGTACAGGGGTGTAGTGTCTGCAATGTCTCACACAGATGGGTATTGTATGAACTGTCCTGACATCCTGGTTACAATTGTGTATGGCCATAGCTTTGCAATGCGTGCCATGTCTGTGTTTGATAGTCCTTGACATGGACATTGCCTGGGATGTGCATGTCCCACAATAATGTACAGTGACATGTACAATTGTACCTGGTTTGGCAGGCACATGTTGTGTACACAGAGTGTTATCCTCAGATATGCCAATACTGGCCTGGTGTGGCAGGACCTGCTTATAGACAGCAGGTTGACCCTGCACCAGCTTTGATAGCATGACACAGGTATTCCCTGGTGTCAGTGGCATCATTCCATACAGGGCACATGTGTAGGGCATTGTATGGCCTCTGTGGATCACATTTGATGACACCACATATGTTGCAGGCATCCAGTGGGGAACATAGTGAAGGCACATTGCCCGCAATTATGTGCCTATTCTACTGCTGTACAGGGTGCCATGCCCTCTGCAGCCCACTGCAATCACTATCTGTCATCAATGTGCAGGGTACTAGCAACATAGCGGGATATTCTAGGCAAGTGTGTTTATGTATGACACATAGGTTCAAAACGTATTCCAGGTAATAGTAGGGTTGCATACTTTGTTCACCAGGCCTTTTGCCAGATGTAGGGGTATGGCTTGCCATCACATTCCCTTGGCTGACTGATATCTGTACTCCTCGTGAGGTGGACATTGTGATATATAATATGTAGACCATATAGGAAAACTACAAAATCCGGTCCCCAACATGTCCAGTGGTTAGACACTCAGAGCCACCTCCACACAGGCACTGATTGTCAAACACACACACACCTGCCATGTCTTGGAATAGAACCCCTACCTAACTAGTGTATCACACTAAAGCATTATGCAGTTATAGCATGTGCTACAGAGATTGCTGTATTACAGTAGTCCCAGAGGTGTATTACTAGGTGGTTGGAAACAGCAGGATTGCCAGAGGTGGTTATTTGAATTGTAAAGAGTGTGCATACTCTAAGAAGCATCATTCCTTTCTTAGGCAGACAGACACACACACACAGTTGGCCTGTCATGGAATAGAGCCCCCTACCGAACTAGTTTATCACACGACAGTATTATGCAGTTACAGCATGTGCTATAGAGATTACTGGGTTACAGAAGTCCCAGAGGTGTATTTCTAGGTGGGTGACATCAGCAGGATTGCCAAAGTTGGTTATGTGAATTGTAAAGCGTGTGCATAGCCTAAAAGGCATTGTTACTTTCTCAGGCAGACAGGTGCACACAGTTGGCTTCTCTTGGAATAGAACCCCTACCTAACTAGCTTATCACACTACAACAATATGCAGTTACAGCACATGCTACAGAGAACACTATTTGCATTGTTTCTTGCACAGGCAGGCAGACAGACACACAAACACACACAGTTGACCTATCTGGGATTAGAACACCTACCAAACTAGTTTAACACACTACAGCATTATGCAGTTACAGCACGTGCTATGGAGATTACTGGGTTACAGCACTCTCAGAGGTGTATTCATAGGTGGGTGACATCAGCAGGATTGCCAAAGAAGGGCATTTCAAGTGTACTGTGAATTGTACATGTCTGTTACCTGCGTGTACCTGCTGCTTACTGTCACAAAAACACATTCACACCTGCTTACAACTGTCTTATGCAGTCCTAATTGACAGTATCAACAAGACTTGCATGTATTGAACCCTGGACCATACACACTGAGGTCACTGGATGTACCACTAAGCCATCTCGGTTGTATACATGTTGCATAGAGTCTATAATGCACATCTTACTACAGGTATTCCACAGTACTGAAAACAAATGGGACAGTCACTTTGTGTACATATGTACAGTACCCTTGAATGTACTGTACTCTGTGAAACAACAAAGACAAGTCTACATCTGTACAACTGTCATAACTACATATATATATATATATATATATATATATATATATATATATATATATATATATATATATATATATATATATATATATATATATATATATATATATACACCTACAGGATGTGTACACACACTCACACACACACACACACACACACATATATATATATATATATATATATATATATATATATATATATATATATATATATATATATACATATATATATATATATATATATATATATATATGTCTATAGCTGTGTCTGTGTATATGCATATATACATATATATATATATATATATATATATATATATATATATATATATATATATATATATATATATATATATATATATATATATATATATATATATATATATATATATATATATATATATATATATATATATATATATATATATATATACACACACACCTCTGAACACCTTTTGTGACACAAAGGTTTCCAAAGGAACTGATGTGTACACAAAACAGAGGCATCTCTTGTGTTATAACATTTAAATCTTAAGCAGTTCACCAGAGAAGGGATGGTTGATGTGTATGTGGAGTTTGGGGTGGGGAATGATGGCTAATGTAATCTACCCTGGGGATTGTGGAGTTAGGCTGGGGGAATGATGGGTATGGACTTACACCCCAGCGACCACTTCTGTGTCACTGCTCAACAGTGGCACAGGAAAATAACATACCCAACTGTAGTCGGGCTTGACTGTGTATTCTTTACTATTCCTAACTATGTAATACTTTGTAGACACCGGTCACCACAGATGGCTACCATGGTGTGCTAAAGGACATTACACATGTGTATGCCTGGCTACAGGGTAGTCACACACACAAACATGCACACACTTGCCAGTATTGTGCATACACATCTTACCTATGTAAAGGTAACTAGTACAGTGGTATGCAGTTGGGGTATGTGCCACAGAACATATACAATTACACTTACTCTGATTCCACTTCTGAGCTGGGTGACATCACAAGACCGATTAGTTGCAGTGAGGAGGGGGGAAGAGAGAGATTTAGCAGCTCACAAGGATAAAGGTCAGTGCAAAAGGAGGTATCTTTTTGGAATGCAGCAAAGCCCGCTGTCATTACATGATGCAGACACAGATACACACTCAGCCATTTGCTGACACACACACTCAGGCATTTGCTGAGACAAACACACACACACACACACACACACACACACACACACACACACACACACACACACACACACTCAGCCATTTGCTGACACACATACTCAGGAATTTGCTGTCACACACACTAACACACGCACAGAGTTGCCAGTGGTGGGAATCAGAACTCCTGCCTATTACAGTACTACATAGTTACAAGATGCACCACAGAGATTACACATTCCAAGGCAGTCAGACTGTCCTTCTAAGATTGAGGGCAACAACAGTGAGACTGACAGTCACAAAGTACATGGCTGTAAACCTGTGTGTTTAAAGTAGGTGTCCATTACAACCTGTATGCACAAACAAGACACATCATCTGCAGGTAGGCCTGAGAGGTATAGTTGTAGCACAACAGGAACCTGAACTGGAGTATGGCCATCTGTGGAATGGACAACTACTATCACTATACAGGGTTACAGTGGGCATGCTCATACACTTAGTAGCACAGGGCCATTTTGGATGCACTATGACTACAACTACACAAGGTTATACTGGGCATGCTCATACACTTAGTAACAAAGGGCTTGTTGGATGCACTGACTCAAATTACACAAGGTGGCAGTGGGTACACTCATACACTTAGTAGCACAGGGCTGTTTGGGATGCACTCCAATTCTAACCACAGAAGCCAACAGTGTGCATGCTCATACACCTACATGTACAGAACACATTGCAATGGACTCCTATTGTAAACACACAGGTTTACAGCTATATACATCTTACCTGTCAGTATACATGCACATCATACTGGTTTACTACCTGATACCTGTATGTGGCCCATAAATTATATATCTGTGTCTGTGCTGTGTGATACATATTCATACAAGAAGTACTGACATATATATGTTAAGTATACACATTCATGCATGTGTGGATGTGACAGACAATAGGTTACCTGGGTCACACAAGTGGATTCTACCTACAGCATGTGTCACACACCTTGCTACCCTGAAAGGCATGCATTGATAGCAGGTTGTGGACAGTGGCATTATACATGGAACAGTGGCATGTGCAAGCATAATGTGTGAGCCACATTGTGTAATGGTACTGAGGTGCAGGTGTCAAGATGACCTCTCCTGGCTTTGTTAGTAGTTGTCATAATTAGCAGGACTGCTACCCTAAGTATATCTCACATTGGTCATATACACAATTTCTGCTGCTGTCCGTCATCTTACATGAGGCATTTGCTACCAAGCACATTACTGCCACTCACAGTGATGTCATGGTATGAGTGACAACTGCTAGACCAAAACAATGAGCCATTGTCCTACTGTTATTATGAGGTTGTCTAGTGGCTATCATTCCGGGCTGTCATGACTGAACAACAAGCCTTCAACACGGACCACATACATCTATGTTTCATGTGTGTGTGGATAATACCTAGGTTGCATTTACCCATATAGCCGCATTCCAAGCAAATGTCCTACATCCAGAAGTAACACCCTGACACCTACAAGCCAATTGCATTGGATGCTTATGCTAACCAGTGCTAGATGTGTGGCTTTAGTAATCCATTTGCTCAATGTAGAGCCTACAATGGCGAATACTGACATCTATGCAGTGAGGAACACGTGGCTGAAGGCTCTGTAGAGCACAATTGCACTACCACCATATAACTCAGATCCAGACATGTGGGCCATAACAGTGGTATGGACCATTCCAGGTGGTGGTGTCCACATATTCATAAAGGCTACTCACATGTAAAGACCACTACTTCAACATAACACATCACAGATGAGTCAGGTACAGGTGACAGTGGCAAATGCTGTATTCTAGGTTGTATCCTCATATACATCCACCACCTTGTCCCCAGACTACCAACGCACATCCATATGTGGTATGACATAGTATGGTAGACCACCAGATAACCCTTGATTGGTGGACTGTACCTAGGCCTACATCAACTGTGCAAAGTACCCATGTACAGACACAGCTGCATAATGTGTTATGCAATGCAATAATACCACTCTTTGTCACCAGCTCAGTTGTACACATACCAGGATCCCTCAGATGTTGTCAGCATTAACATGGTAGACTGTTGCTGTACACCAGTAAACAACACCCTCATGGTTGGATATGACCTAACTGTACCTGCCCTGGATATGTACATTCCACACTCATACAACATAAATGACACTACCATAGCTTTCATTATCCTTTCTACATACAGGTGGCTACAGACATTACACACATGCACATGGCAGATAGCATGCTAACAGTACATAAGGTTTGATATCTATGTTAACAGAGGTAATATTCCCTCTCTACTGGTCACCCATGCCACCTATCATATCATACAACACCCCATATGACATGTATGTCTTTAGTCATGTCCACCTAATGCAATGCTTGCAATTATACCCAAATAATAAGATCATAGGACCTACACAAGGCCTGTATTGACAGATTCAGGGAAATCCAGCTCTGCTCTGTATGTTCCTCAGTAGTAACAGGTGATATGTTCATGACATGTACAGCCATGTATGGCCACAGCTCCTACATATACCCCATGTCAACAATTGCAAGCCATGCATGCTGTGTGCTGTCTGGACATTAGCCTTAGTACCACAATAGCTAGTACATGCTGGGGTGAGATTTTTATAAGCCACAGACCTCACACATGCTTGAATGAGTGTACTTCCTAGCTCTAACAGAGCACATTGCTGGCACTCTTCCAGTAAACATGAGGTGTGTGTGGCAAATATGATATGCTCACTGTTGACCATTACAGTGCCCTGGCTTCACCATGGCACTCTCAAGTAACAGTTTGTGGGAGCATGACATGGAATAATGCTGTGTGTGTCTCGCTGATATGTGCTGTTGTCATATATGTACACTTGGCTACTCAGTGAAGGTGGTGGTGTCCTACCAGTACATGAATACAACATCCATTATGGTGCAATGCTCGGCTATGTTTCACACATGGCATGGGGAAGGTGTGGAATGTATCCTCTTAACCTGCTAGTACACTTACTGATGTAGACCGCATATGTGTACATGTATTGATGTTTGTGTAGATTCCATGTGTGTGCAGTGTCTGATGTCTGAAGGTGACTGTAGTCTTTGTACATCATGCTGTTGCAATACCGCCTCAACATTGCCAACTGTATATGGTGATATGCTCTAAGTACAGTAAGCCGTACATGAGGTATGGACAGATGTTTGGACATGACTGCTAAGTGGTGGGGCTTCTTTGCAGATGAATGATTACTGAGGACAGCTCAGTGTTGTGTTACAACCAGTCCTGTGTAACTGCTAAGGTCAGGTTTTGTTAATTGAAGTGGACAACAGACAATGTAGAATGCTGTAAGGGTGACACTGAAGGCAAACCTCATGACACCTGTAACAGTAATACCTCCCCTGTGCATATATTGTGCATATATCAGCATAGTTGGCAAAGGAAAGAGTCAGTAAGCTTTGTACCAGATGTGATAGTGCTGTGCTTCTGTAATACCTATCATGAGATAAGCAGGTGTTTGATTCACAGTACTGGCATGTGTGTGTGTGTGTGTGTGTGTCCATATATGTCATGTATGGTTGGGAATACATCCCACATGTTATCACTCTCCTGAACACTGTTGTTGTTGACACCAGTGCAAAGTGAAGTGTAGAAAGAAAGGCATAGGCAGTTGGTTGAACCTCACACATGTAAAGTGTCTGCATGTGTGTGACATAGGTATATATCTTTGTGAACTCCACAGTGTGTGTGTGTGTGTGTGTGTGTGTGTGTGTGTGTGTGTGTGTGTGTGTGTGTGTGTGTGTGTATTGCTGTCTGTGTGTATGACTGTCCGGTCCCTGGAATGAGGCTGGTATTTTACCATAGTGAAATGTTAATGCCCCCTTCCCCCATCCACTCAATGCAATCCAGCATCCCTGTTGATATTATCAATCATAGACGGGCATTCTAACCGCCTGTTAACATGTACACCCTGGGGTGTGACCTGTTGTTACAAAGCCAACTGATGGACCCCCATCCCCACATACATTCACTGCACTGTAGTATCCCTGGCGATGTCCTTGATCTTAGGCCATTCCAACTACATATACATGTGTAATCTCTGTGGCATGTCTTGTAATTGCGTAGTACTATAATGATGATATGCACATAGACAATGGTTCTCATTTGAACACTGGCTACTGTATGTGTGTGTGTCAGAGTGTGTGTTACTGTGTCTGTGAATCCCTGCGTGTGGGTGTGTCTATGTTTGCATGCTGTCATGGCAGTGGGTAATACTGCTTCCCAATGAGAAGCCACTATTTCCACTGGCCTTTACCTTTGTCATCCAGCATACCACTCTTTTACCTGCTCCCGCTCCAGGTAACTATACCTGTGATGTCACCCATTATGGATATGATGGCTCTGAACACAGTAGCTTACTACACAGCTATCATGCTCTTGGAGCATTAGAACAGTAAACAATTGAAACATGGGAGAATATAACTGCGATGTGGAAGCTACAAAGTGCATGCAGGTATTGTCATACTGACCTGTGGGTAGTCAATATGTACATATGGGACACTAACCGAAACACCCACATCCCCAGCATATGCAACTACACATGAAAGAGGAAGGCAGAACATCAAGATCAACCTGCCTTTAGTGTTGTTACACATGCTACATACTATCAAACATACAAAATGCATTCTAAAACTGTAATACATGGTATGTCTGCTGCCTGTCAACACTACTCAACAATATTAATCTACAATTGTCTACCAAGTATTTTCACCCTGTGCATCAGACCATATGAGCATGTCCCTGCACCGATGGTGTGGATGACAGAGATGTTGCACAGTCATCATCATATGCACAGGGTGATAATGTTTGCCAGAGGCCTAGGCTGCACCATTGGATGTCATCATGTGTGTGTGTGTTAGGGCCTGTGATATCATTGGGCATGTGTGGATGTTATACATGTGTGTGTTGAGGTGCCCTACATTTGTTTCTGGTATGTGTGTATGCATGCACACAGGTCTGGCATGTGGTTGGCCTACACAGGGGTATTACTGACAGCTGCAGACTGTACAAGGCAGGTTTCACAGTTCATGGTGTCCTGCCACAGCCACGTGACCTGCACCTGCCAGTGGTTGTATGAGCACTACCAGGCAGAGGTCCAGATTGGGTACTGTCTGATGACACATGTCCACTGGAATTGTGTCCCTGTTGGGCCCATCCAGGACCATGTGCACGTGGCCTGGTGTGGACTGCACAGCACCAGCTGCACTGCTGCTGCTACCACCACTATGGGAGTGGGCATGTGCAGTAGCATGTTCACGTAGAACTTCAACAGGTGATGTAGCTGACCTACGTCCATATGCTTGATGCCTCACTCCCACCAGATGTTCCAGCACAGACATTCCATGCTCAAGGATTGACATGCCACAGTCAAGGACTCCCACCATACCACCCAATCGTCTATCCAAAACATCTGCAAGATGATGGTGAGCATTGCAAGTGCCTGGATGTTGTCAGTTAATGAATGGACAGCAGCCCTCTGAAGCCTCAGACCTTCTCTGTTGTGCCATTCAGCACGTGACTGTACCTCAATTACAGCCCAAAACATGCATCTGGTGACTCCAGCTGATGTGCTTTGTCTCGCAGGGGCATGTTGGCCAGTGGTCCTCCTACAAGCAGTGCTGGGCACATGCCTGTGTGGGACATCAACAGTCAGTTGACTGGGATCGTGGTGTGCAGGTACACCTTCCATAGTCTCCACACTTCCCTGTTCCATGCTACCAACTGCCAACTGTCCTTCCTCTATGGCCAGTGGTGATGGGGTATGTGTATGCAGGGGAACTGTGTGGGGATAAGGGGGAGACAGGTGGAATGGTAACAAATGGCACAGATTCAGCCCCTGACAACCCTGCCTGTGCCTCAATCATACTATCATCATCACTGCTAGAGTCTGTGGGGACACTAACATCAGGTGGACCACAGGAGGGCAATGCACCTACATCAACACCTGTGAGGGAAAGACAAGAACTGTATGTTACAAGTTATACCAGACACAAACACACACACACACACACACACACACACACACACACACACACACACACACACACACACACACACACACGCACACATCACACAGCCACACAGCCACACAGACACACACGCTACATGCAGGTAATATGGCAGATGGCATTCAGCTTAGATAATTATAGTTTCAGCTTAGAAAATTATCGTGGTAGTTATCATACATCCCTGAGTTGCACACAACATGCATATGTTATAGCAGATGGCATGCACCTTACACAATTATAGTGGTGGTTAGCATACATACCTGTATTGCACCATTTTTGTTAGTAGCCTATGCCCCATACCTGTAACCCAATGCATGCACTTTGCACCATTGCACCGCACTGCCAAGGTGTGTGCAACATACACCACATGTTAACAGACCATCGCTGACCTTTGTACATCTGCCGCTGATGCTTTGTGTTGGCCACCCCTATGTGTGAGGACATGAGCAGTAGGGTATGTCGACTGCATGCTATGTTTGCCTGAGCTCTAGCTTGCATATCTCCCCAAAGCAGTGCATGTCTGTTCAACATTATTCCGCCTACCCCTGAGCTGAGTGTAGACATTGTGCATGTGGCTGTACACACATGTTTGACATGGCTGTCCCTACTTTCAATGGTGCCACAGATCAGCACACGTTTACAGTACACCAGCCTGCTGTGTGGCGATGACCTTGCCAATCACATGTAGTATGACATGTCTTCTGCTGACGTGTTGAATGACATGCATACATGTGTAACACAATGGTGTCCTTTCAATCTACAGTATGGTAATGATATCCCAATGCAGGGACGTGTTATACTAACATGGGCCTTCAGCTGATGCAGTGTTATCTGTCCACCCTACAAATATGCAGGGACATACTGCACATTGAGCTGATGTGCATAGCCATTGCAGGGCATCATGTGGCTTCACAATTGCTATACAGTGTGAGCTACTGACACAGTTCATAGCCATGACTATGTTCACATACAATACATATCTAATGTGGAATGTGACACACATCACTGAGGTGTATACACACTAAACCCTAATGTGGAATGTGTGACACAGGTCACAGAAGGGTATACGGATGACACCCCTGCACATCTGCAACCATATTACTGATGCCTGGCAACTATGCCCACACATGGCTAACTTAGCAGTACTCTATGTCCCACATGCCATCTGTGTACCTCACACACATGAGGAGCAGGCATGACAGTGATGTCTGACACCATCAAGGTGAATGTACTGTAGCTGTGGTTGTATGTGTATGTTGTGCAACGCATGTATGTATTTGGATACTGTATAGGTGAATGCTGTCATGTTGTGACACACACAAGATGTTCAAGACATATTATGTGGTGGTTTCATGTTATGTCTATACAAGCTGTGCACAGGTCTGTATGATGTTTAGTGCTTCACATCTGCAATATCACCATTACACAAAGGCCATAGTTGTATTGTGTTGAGCCAATGTACAACAGGGTGTACACACATATACATTACTTCTACTGTGTATGTTGCTTCATGTCTCTGGGCCATCCTCCATGCCCATGTGTACACATGTTCTGTCCAATGGTTGTGATGGCCATCTTATTTCACTTGTCAGTGTTATTCCATATGACATACACCCATAGATGTCATATGCTCCACTGAGACAGGGTTATGCAGACAAAGGGTGGTATGTATGGGATGTGAGACATGTTTTGCAGGATAGTTGAGCAGTGTTGCAGTCAGCCCACTACATTTTATGGACATGTCAGATAGCACATGACATTGTGTGACATTCATAGCAAGGGTATAGTCCACAAGGGTGTATCCTGTGGGCGGTCATACTCCAGCTCCAATACATTTTAGAGTGTGTGCAAACACATGCTCTCTGTACAGTACTGTTCGTATTCCCAACATGTGTAATGCTGATATGTGATACCTGTCCCTACAGTGGAACACACCTCCACCATTGTATTCACTGTTGTCCACACATCTGGCAATGACAGTTTGGAAGGTTTAGTGTAGGTGTTTCATATAGTCTTCAATTGTTTCACATGGATAAACACTGTGCTGCATTGCAGGTCTGACCAGTGTCCATTAACAGGACCACCATACATTATGTGTACGTGTGTTATGGCAGATAGCAAGCAATTAATATGTTCCATGCATTATCAAGCCTAGTAAATAATAACAATCGCACCTGACATAGGCTGCTGTCGCTGCAAAACACCAGAGGTACCTAAACAGGAGTGTCACAGCAGTAAGATCATTATCCACACCTGTGTGATAGCTACAGGGTGCAATGTCCATGTTAGCACATAAGCCAGTACAGTACACTATACTATGGAGTATGCACATCTGTGCATACATAGAGAAGCAGACTATAGTATGTGGCATGTGTTCATACATGCCTTGCATATGATGTTACATTACATATTGTACAGTAGCACATGTAACTATGTGAAATATAGTTGTGTTATATGTGCAGTAGTGACTTACCATGCAACTCCAGGCTCAGTGGTTGAGAGACATCCACCTCCACAATGCCAGCTAAAGCTTGTGGATGGAGGTCTGCAGGTGTCCCAGGTTGGCCAGTAGCTCCTCGGTACATGTGAGTGGGGGCTGGGTGAGTGGCCCCCCACCTGTTGCATCTTGTCCCCTGGTGATTGTATTAGCACGCTGTTTTGCCCCTTCTTATGAGGTCAGTGCAGTGTCAGCACACCTGCTGATAGATGTGATTGTGACTGCCAGCATCATTTATCCTCCTGCAGAGTTCCTCCCACAGGGCATCCCGCTGCTGTGCATCCTGTGGCACATGGCTGAAGAGTGTTGTAAGTTTTGGGTTTGACATAGGTATTTTCTTTGTGAATGCCACAGTGTGTGTGTGTGGGGGGGGGGGGGGGGGGGGGGGGATTATTTTTTGTTTTTTTTTTTGTTTCCTAGTGAAATGTTAATGCCCCCTTCCCCCATCCACTCAATGCAATCCAGCATCCCTGTTGATATTATCAATCATAGACGGGCATTCTAACCACCTGTTAACATGTACACCCTGGGGTGTGACCTGTTGTTACAAAGCCAACTGATGGACCCCCATCCCCACATACATTCACTGCACTGTAGTATCCCTGGCGATGTCCTTGATCTTAGGCCATTCCAACTACATATACATGTGTAATCTCTGTGGCATGTCTTGTAATTGCGTAGTACTATAATGATGATATGCACATAGACAATGGTTCTCATTTGAACACTGGCTACTGTATGTGTGTGTGTCAGAGTGTGTGTTACTGTGTCTGTGAATCCCTGCGTGTGTGGGTGTGTCTATGTTTGCATGCTGTCATGGCAGTGGGTAATACTGCTTCCCAATGAGAAGCCACTATTTCCACTGGCCTTTACCTTTGTCATCCAGCATACCACTCTTTTACCTGCTCCCCGCTCCAGGTAACTATACCTGTGATGTCACCCATTATGGATATGATGGCTCTGAACACAGTAGCTTACTACACAGCTATCATGCTCTTGGAGCATTAGAACAGTAAACAATTGAAACATGGGAGAATATAACTGCGATGTGGAAGCTACAAAGTGCATGCAGGTATTGTCATACTGACCTGTGGGTAGTCAACATGTACATATGGGACACTAACCGCAAACACCCACATCCCCCAGCATATGCAACTACACCTGAAAGAGGAAGGCAGAACGTCAAGATCAACATGCTGTTAGTGTTGTTACACATGCTACATACTGTCAAACATACAAAATGCATTCTAAAACTGTAATACATGGTATGTCTGCTGCCTGTCAACACTACTCAACAATATTAATCTACAATTGTCTACCAAGTATTTTCACCCTGTGCATCAGACCATATGAGCATGTCCCTGCACCGATGGTGTGGATGACAGAGATGTTGCACAGTCATCATCATATGCACAGGGTGATAATGTTTGCCAGAGGCCTAGGCTGCACCATTGGATGTCATCATGTGTGTGTGTGTTAGGGCCTGTGATATCATTGGGCATGTGTGGATGTTATACATGTGTGTGTTGAGGTGCCCTACATTTGTTTCTGGTATGTGTGTATGCATGCACACAGGTCTGGCATGTGGTTGGCCTACACAGGGTATTACTGACAGCTGCAGACTGTACAAGGCAGGTTTCACAGTTCATGGTGTCCTGCCACAGCCACGTGACCTGCACCTGCCAGTGGTTGTACGAGCACTACCAGGCAGAGGTCCAGATTGGGTACTGTCTGATGACACATGTCCACTGGAATTGTGTCCCTGTTGGGCCCATCCAGGACCATGTGCACGTGGCCTGGTGTGGACTGCACAGCACCAGCTGCACTGCTGCTGCTACCACCACTATGGGAGTGGGCATGTGCAGTAGCATGTTCACGTAGAACTTCAACAGGTGATGTAGCTGACCTACGTCCATATGCTTGATGCCTCACTCCCACCAGATGTTCCAGCACAGACATTCCATGCTCAAGGATTGACATGCCACAGTCAAGGACTCCCACCATACCACCCAATCGTCTATCCAAAACATCTGCAAGATGATGGTGAGCATTTGCAAGTGCCTGGATGTTGTCAGTTAATGAATGGACAGCAGCCCTCTGAAGCCTCAGACCTTCTCTGTTGTGCCATTCAGCACGTGACTGTACCTCAATTACAGCCCAAAACATGCATCTGGTGACTCCAGCTGATGTGCTTTGTCTCGCAGGGGCATGTTGGCCAGTGGTCCTCCTACAAGCAGTGCTGGGCACATGCCTGTGTGGGACATCAACAGTCAGTTGACTGGGATCGTGGTGTGCAGGTACACCTTCCATAGTCTCCACACTTCCCTGTTCCATGCTACCAACTGCCAACTGTCCTTCCTCTATGGCCAGTGGTGATGGGGTATGTGTAGGCAGGGGAACTGTGTGCGAGGATGAGGGGGAGACAGGGGGAATGGCAACCAATGACAAAGATTCAGCCCCTGACAACCCTGCCTGTGCCTCAATCATACTATCATCATCACTGCTAGAGTCTGTGGGGACACTAACATCAGGTGGACCACAGGAGGGCAATGCACCTACATCAACACCTGTGAGGGAAAGACAAGAACTGTATGTTACAAGTTATACCAGACACAAACACACACACACACACACACACACACACACACACACACACACACACACACACACACACACACGCACACAGGCACACATCACACAGCCACACAGCCACACAGACACACACGCTACATGCAGGTAATATGGCAGATGGCATTCAGCTTAGATAATTATAGTTTCAGCTTAGAAAATTATCGTGGTAGTTATCATACATCCCTGAGTTGCACACAACATGCATATGTTATAGCAGATGGCATGCACCTTACACAATTATAGTGGTGGTTAGCATACATACCTGTATTGCACCATTTTTGTTAGTAGCCTATGCCCCATACCTGTAACCCAATGCATGCACTTTGCACCATTGCACCGCACTGCCAAGGTGTGTGCAACATACACCACATGTTAACAGACCATCGCTGACCTTTGTACATCTGCCGCTGATGCTTTGTGTTGGCCACTGCCCCTATGTGTGAGGACATGAGCAGTAGGGTATGTCGACTGCATGCT
The DNA here is from genome assembly GCF_019279795.1 of Protopterus annectens. Classification (NCBI taxonomy): domain Eukaryota; kingdom Metazoa; phylum Chordata; order Ceratodontiformes; family Protopteridae; genus Protopterus; species Protopterus annectens. Next base: position 387,063,118 of record NC_056745.1, on the reverse strand, counting down.
ATGTTTGCCTGAGCTCTAGCTTGCATATCTCCCCCAAAGCAGTGCATGTCTGTTCAACATTATTCCGCCTACCCCTGAGCTGAGTGTAGACATTGTGCATGTGGCTGTACACACATGTTTGACATGGCTGTCCCTACTTTCAATGGTGCCACAGATCAGCACAGGTTTACAGTACACCAGCCTGCTGTGTGGCGTATGACCTTGCCAATCAAATGTAGTATAACTTGTCTTTTGCTGACGTGTTGAATGACATGCATACATGTGTAACACAATGGTGTCCTTTCCAATCTACAGTATGGTAATGGTGTCCCAATGCAGGGACGTGTTATACTAACATGGGCCTTCAGCTGATGCAGTGTTATCTGTCCACCCTACAAATATGCAGGGACATACTGCACATTGAGCTGATGTGCATAGCCATTGCAGGGCATCATGTGGCTTCACAATTGCTATACAGTGTGAGCTACTGACACAGTTCATAGCCATGACTATGTTCACATACAATACATATCTAATGTGGAATGTGACACACATCACTGAGGTGTATACACACTAAACCCTAATGTGGAATGTGTGACACAGGTCACAGAAGGGTATACGGATGACACCCTGCACATCTGCAACCATATTACTGATGCCTGGCAACTATGCCCACACATGGCTAACTTAGCAGTACTCTATGTCCCACATGCCATCTGTGTACCTCACACACATGAGGAGCAGGCATGACAGTGATGTCTGACACCATCAAGGTGAATGTACTGTAGCTGTGGTTGTATGTGTATGTTGTGCAACGCATGTATGTATTTGGATACTGTATAGGTGAATGCTGTCATGTTGTGACACACACAAGATGTTCAAGACATATTATGTGGTGGTTTCATGTTATGTCTATACAAGCTGTGCACAGGTCTGTATGATGTTTAGTGCTTCACATCTGCAATATCACCATTACACAAAGGCCATAGTTGTATTGTGTTGAGCCAATGTACAACAGGGTGTACACACATATACATTACTTCTACTGTGTATGTTGCTTCATGTCTCTGGGCCATCCTCCATGCCCATGTGTACACATGTTCTGTCCAATGGTTGTGATGGCCATCTTATTTCACTTGTCAGTGTTATTCCATATGACATACACCCATAGATGTCATATGCTCCACTGAGGACAGGGTTATGCAGACAAAGGGTGGTATGTATGGGATGTGAGACATGTTTTGCAGGATAGTTGAGCAGTGTTGCAGTCAGCCCACTACATTTTATGGACATGTCAGATAGCACATGACATTGTGTGACATTCATAGCAAGGGTATAGTCCACAAGGGTGTATCCTGTGGGCCGGTCATACTCCAGCTCCAATACATTTAGAGTGTGTGCAAACACATGCTCTCTGTACAGTACTGTTCGTATTCCCAACATGTGTAATGCTGATATGTGATACCTGTCCCTACAGTGGAACACACCTCCACCATTGTATTCACTGTTGTCCACACATCTGGCAATGACAGTTTGGAAGGTTTAGTGTAGGTGTTTCATATAGTCTTCAATTGTTTCACATGGATAAACACTGTGCTGCATTGCAGGTCTGACCAGTGTCCATTAACAGGACCACCATACATTATGTGTACGTGTGTTATGGCAGATAGCAAGCAATTAATATGTTCCATACATTATCAAGCCTAGTAAATAATAACAATCGCACCTGACATAGGCTGCTGTCGCTGCAAAACACCAGAGGTACCTAAACAGGAGTGTCACAGCAGTAAGATCATTATCCACACCTGTGTGATAGCTACAGGGTGCAATGTCCATGTTAGCACATAAGCCAGTACAGTACACTATACTATGGAGTATGCACATCTGTGCATACATAGAGAAGCAGACTATAGTATGTGGCATGTGTTCATACATGCCTTGCATATGATGTTACATTACATATTGTACAGTAGCACATGTAACTATGTGAAATATAGTTGTGTTATATGTGCAGTAGTGACTTACCATGCAACTCCAGGCTCAGTGGTTGAGAGACACCCACCTCCACAATGCCAGCTAAAGCTTGTGGATGGAGGTCTGCAGGTGTCCCAGGTTGGCCAGTAGCTCCTCGGTACATGTGAGTGGGGGCTGGGTGAGTGGCCCCCCACCTGTTGCATCTTGTCCCCTGGTGATTGTATTAGCACGCTGTTTTGCCCCTTCTTATGAGGTCAGTGCAGTGTCAGCACACCTGCTGATAGATGTGATTGTGACTGCCAGCATCATTTATCCTCCTGCAGAGTTCCTCCCACAAGGCATCCCGCTGCTGTGCATCCTGTGGCACATGGCTGAAGAGTGTTGTGTGGTTGTCGAGGAGGTATGGGACGAGGACCTCATCCTCCAAGCGGCTGTACACTGGCAGTCTGCTACGTGGCATACCTGGAATACATAATGATGGAGACAGGTCACAGTAACTCACAGAGAAGTACAGCAGTACAGCTGAACATATATGTGTATCACATTTATTAAGATTACAAATACATCTTTGCAAATCTACATGACACTAACACCACTAACATGTATAAGTCACACACATTTGACACTTACTGGTGATGTGATGTTATCGCCATATATGTGTGTGTCATGTGATGATATTGCTCATACACCATGTGGATGTTGTCTTCACGTGGGCATATCTGTTTGCCTGTACTGGTGTCTTTACTTATCAGCACATGCTTGGATGTGTTCACATTAATGCAATCGACCTTAATGCTGTGTATATGTCACATATATAGTCATACATAGCCATTAAGGACATGACCTGTGACTCTGCAGACTTGCAAGCATGTATGTGTTTTGCCATATACATCTGCATGGCACTGTACAGCCGTGTAGCATTCTGACATTTATTGCCTGTGTTGCACATGTGTAACACATGGGACAATAGCTGGCCTGATGGTATTTGCAGGGATGGATATCAACTATAGCATGTATGGTCATAGTGATCTAGTAGGCTATATGCCCTGGGCCATTTATGAGCCTAGGCAGACAGGTTACCTAGATGTAGGCAACAGACAGGTACATTTCAGTGGCCAGTTCAAGCAGTGCCACAGAACTGATCCACAGGGTTACTGATATATTTGGCATGCTATCATCACACCATGTCACAGAGAGGGGCGATGTGCAGCTTTGCTGGACAGGGATGCATAGTATGGCAAGAGTATGTTAATTGCATGGGACAGAGATCTGTCAGGCATGTTGTGATCCTTGTACTATAAAGGTGGATGTCCATGAAGTATGTGTTTATTTGAGATCAGGATGTGTTAAGTGTAGCATGTCCAACACCTCTGCGTTGGACATGGCTTTATTCAGGGTAGGCTGCATGCTACATAGTGCAGATAGGGATTGGGAAGGGCAGTGTAGACCATCTACACATGGGTAATAACCCTTAAAGGAAATATGTGATAGGTTCATAGGTTCGTACTAGGCTATCTGCCCTAGGGCATTTATAAGCCTAGCCAGAGTGTGTGCGGCTTTCACCACCCCTGAGAATACTATGCCCTTTTAGGGTTTAGTTTACTGTGCCTCTGTCTAGTAGTGACACAGAGATGACCCCCGGGGTAAACCTACGATCTCCCATCCACTCGTCAAGATTTCTCTTGAATAGAGTGAGGGGCTCTGCCTAACATGGATTGGGATTCTGCTCCAGAGTGTAGGGATTCTGTTCCAGAGTGTCTGGGTTATGAATCTGTCCCTCCAGCACGTCCTATTTATTTCTGTGTTGAGGTTTAAGTCTCTTGCTTTCATGGCTCTGATGGATTTGGATTTTCTGAGGTGGAGCATGTCCATTAATTCCGGATTGGACATGGCCTTGTACGTCAGGCACAGATCACCTCTGAGTAGGCGGTATGCGACTGAATAGAGCTGGAGGTTTTTCAGTCGGGCAGCATATGACATATGTTTAAGACCCTTTATCCTCTTGGTGAGGAACTTTTGGGGTCTTTCCAAATGCTGCAGGTGTCGGGTAAGATACATCCCAAATGGGGCATTGTACTCAATCATTGGCCTGATAAGAGAAGAGTACATGGGCACAATGACCTCTCCTGATCTAGATGTGAAACCCTTCATGATAAGGTGGGCAATATAGAAGGTCTTTCTAACCACTTTGGCAATGTGAGTGTCAAATGAGAGGTTACTGTCAACCTGGGTCCCTAGGTCCCTGATTACCTCTTCTGTACTTAATGGATTACCACCTATGTGGTAATTTGTGGGTACCTTGTTTTTCCCAAAGGGTATGACTATACATTTTTTGGTGTTCAGCTTAAGGCCATGGCTCTGGCACCAATTATCCGTTTCTATGAGGCCTTTCTGAAGGATGTTTGTGTCTGCTGGAGTATCAATTATGGTGCCCAGTTTGCAGTCATCTGCGAACTGTCAGCCACAATCCTCCTATGTTTGCCTGTACCTCGGAAAAATAAATGCCGAACAAGAAGGGTCCCAGGACTGAGCCCTGTGGGACACCGCTTGTGACTGGCTTAGAGTCTGACATAGCTCCAGCAACTCTGACCCTGTGGGTTCTGCCCTTGAGCCAGTTTGCAACCCATCTTGTGATATATGGGTTTACATTTAAGCTGGTGAGTTTATCTATGATGCCCGAGTGGGGTATTGTGTCAAAGGCTTTTGCAAGGTCAAAGTAGGCTGTGTGAACTGCCTTACCCTCATCAATGGCCTTAGTGACTGTTTCAAAAAAGTCGACCAAGTTCAAAAGGCAGGATCTATTATGGGTCACATGGGTGTTGAGTATGGTTGAGCAATTATCTCTATATTCCTGAATGGCACCCTGTCATGATTAGGGGTGCCACATATGACTACCTGCCTGGTGTGGTGAAGTAATTATAAAAAGGAAAGAGTACTGTCCAGCTGCATCCCATACACACAGTTGTCATTATGTTGACTGCTGCCTAGATGGTAGTTCATGGGTACAGGGTTTGTAACATAGGGGATGACGATGCAATACTTAGCTGTCAGATTGTGGCCATACGTCACACACCCCACATCTGACACACTGAGGCCTTTCTGTATAGTGAATGCAGCACACATTGAGTCGACTATTACTCCTAGTTCATAGTCAGTTGCAAACATCAATAGGCTGATGTCTTCTGTGTTAGTCTGCGTGGATTAGATAACAAAGAGGGGGAGTACCAGGAATGAACCCTGTATTACTGTGGCTGGCACTGGTTTGATGTGCGTGTATTAGTCAGACACCTTCTGTAGTGTTGGTTCTGCCAGCAGTCCAGTTGCCAACCACTCCTGTGACATAGGAATATACACCTAGTTTACTGAGCATCTATATCACTTTATCAAAATTTTACTTCATTGAATCACTAAAGGTCGGCCTCTAGTGATCGATGTAGTAAAACATCAAACAACGTTAAAAAAAAAAAACACACAAAAATAAAAACTAACTAACGTAGGCAGGGGGCAAGCCCTCCTGCACCACCCACACCCCCCTACTTAAATATTCCAACTCCGAGACTGCACTACATTGAGGTAAACGGAAATCTCCCCCTACTGAGATTTCCGTTTACCTGCACGATGTTCTGCACTTTCGATGTTGTGCTGCCGACAATATCAGCTTCGATATTGTCGGCTTTCAACATCGTGAAGTAGACCTGTTTACTGAGTGTAGCTGGAATACATTATGGGTGATGGTGTCCTATGACCTAGCAAGGTCATGACATGCAGTGTGGATCGACCCTACTGTTATCTACATCTGTACCGAGTAAATCAAATACGTTGATCACAGTTCATGGCCTTACAGACCAGACTCAGCAGAGTAGTTGTGCACTATTTCCCATTATCAATGGTGTCTCCCCCTTTGTGGGGTGTGATAACTCTTGCTGTGCACCATTCGGTGTGTACACAGTCTGACATGGAGCTATGATTGAACATGATGTGTACGTGGATAGCTGAATGTTCTTACATTTGTGTAGGATACACCCTAAGATGTTGACAGGTCCCATGAAGCTGTATGTATGGCTTTAGAGAGTGCAGCTTGTACCTGCATAGTCATTATTACAGGGGCCCTGTAGTGTACATGGATATATTACTAAGTGTACCTGTTGGGGGGGGTGGGAGTGGGTTTAGGTTCTCCATGACCCTATCTGGATGAATGGGTGCTATTTCTGTAGGTGCAGTACTTCCCATGCCATAGTGCTGTGCAGCACGGCAGGTCTTGTCGTTGCCATTACGATTAATGACACAGCTATAGAATGCTCTGTGCTTGGCCTCATAATATGTGGCTGATTAGTTTCACAGTAGCTTTGTGTGGCTTTATATGGTGTATCTGCATCTTACTGACGCTCACCTAAACTCATGTATGTTCATTCTTGCAACAGTTACTACCTTCTGTGGTACAGTTTAAAGCATGGTACCACCAGTTTGCCTTCTTGTTTGTGTTGGGTTGAATCCTGGTTCTATTTCAGTGGCACAGTCACTGCACATATGTGACTGCTTAAGGTTCATTTTTGTAGGATTCAGCATTTGCACATGCATTGTCCATCTGTATGGGTCACCACTCTGCTCTTAGGAAACATAACATTGGCATTGGAGACTAACTGTGTGTAGCATACTGTTAGCCCTGTTTGTGTGACTACTGTGATCCAGGTCAGTGGGGTCAATGGAACCCAACATGCATTGTGCGCAGGTGTTGGTACATGAGGAGTCTTCCCAGTTCATAATGGAATAGTTGAGAGTAGCCATTATTATGGTTTTGTCTCAGACATAATCTTCCCCATTACAGCACATTATGACAGTTGGGAAATCCGTGGCCTGGTGGGTGATCTGTCTCAAGGTGCAATTTGAATTCCACTTTGGCACAAAGGTAGTTTCTCAGCATAATACATCTGGAGTTATGCAAGTGCAACTAGCGTGGGGGTGTACTGGTGGGTGATCTGTCGCAAGGTGCAATTTGAAATCCACTTTGGCACAAAGGTAGTTGCTCAGCATAATGCATCTGAAGTTATGCATGTGCAACTAGAGTGGGGGTGTACATATCCTTCAGGAATATGGACACAACTGCGGCCTGAGTGTTCCAATAAAGGATAATGGGCAAGAGGTGAGGTATGTGTTATAACATGGTCATGCAGGTGTTCTCTCCAGAGCGTTGAAACATGCCTCAGCCACTGCACAGATATGTTCTCCATGTTAGGGATTGACATATTTGTGTCCGTATAGTATTTCTGACATGTATCATTGTGTAGCAAGACCTGCAATTTATTGCTTGGCTGTCCCTGTATCAGCAGTGGACCTTCACTTGAACTGTGCATGATGAAGGCACTATAGGGGAAGCATGAGCCCTAGGCAGTATCCAGATTCCAATGGGTGACAGATGCAGGGCCTGTCCAGCAAAGCATCATGGTCTGTCAACCATGTTATCCCAGGCAGACAGATACTGGATACCCTTTGACTTGCACCACTACACTAGACAATTGTGGAATACAACCCTTTTTTCCCTGTACTGCAGTATCATTCTGACCAATGGCAGAATGCTACCCAGGCCTTGGGACATACCTGCATGAGCTACAAGACCTGACAGTTCCTACATGTGTTTCCATGCAGTCCAGGCTATTGCATCACAGGTCCTGCACAATAACATGTAATATGCCAGAGCCATGTGTATAGTTCAAAAGGTGGTCTGAGTGTATGGCTATGTGGCTAATCATGGCAGACAGGCAGCTAACAGTATGTATGCCCTCGTATAGGTTGGTGTGTAACATAGTGCTACAGTTTGCATTCACAAATGAGTACTGTTGGGCATGTTTCCAGTCACGTGTTCTGAGGTGCGGCACAATTATGCAAACTGTGTCATACAGTTTGTGTATTTCAGTGTCTGTCTCTTCCTGCTTGGGGGGGTCACTTGTTTGGCCAGATACTTAGAAGCATCTGTGAATGTGTATGATTTCTGGTAGTGTGTGTGGGTGTCCTTACTGTGTTCTGGTAAGGATGTGTGTTGGTTGTGTTGATGAGCTGCACGTGTTAACCTACACCTCATGACTGTCCAGTCCAGTCATGGCTGTAGACTGGGCTGCCTTCCATCTTACCCCTGTAGTTGCATCCCAAACAATGTGTGGGGCATGGTGTTTGGTGGGTTTGGCAGTGTACATGGCATAGAGATTACATTCCCCCAGGATGGCCACATACACAAAGTTGACATTAATAAACACCAGTAGCTGACTAGTGGACATGCCTGTATGATCATTCAGTACTACAAGTATGAAGTACTGTATTTAGTTTACATATTGCTTATGAAGATTTTTAGACAGTGATGCTCACATGTAAATAATTGTGTTATGGACATGACAACACTGGCTATTATGGAAACATTGTAGCTACCTTTAGCAGCAATCGTCCTCTGAGGAGCACATCACATCCTGTTAGTTGATTACAGATGATGCAAGTGCCTACAGGTCTGTTTCCTTCTCTGGGTATATACTCACATATCTACCAGGACCATGAGTTCTGTTGGGCACAGACACCCACTCTCCAAACAGAGTCATGTATCAATAGACTCTGATGCCACTATCAACAAGATCAGGATATAATCAGATAGTGTGAGCCATCACCTATGAAGTGGCTATTACACATGGGCAGCTGTCTCCTACATCTTACACTCCTACTGCAGATGTTACACTGGAGTTAAAGATGATATGCAACCTGTTTCATTACAAGTGCTGTGCACTACCTTACATACAGTATGTGCAAGCAGCTGTTAGGTTGTAAATGAGAGGTTGGGCTACCCAAACCTGGTAGTTCAACCGGTGTGTCTCTACTCTCAATATCCACTCTATGTAGGTGTGCACATAGCCATTTGGCCCAGCCCTGTAACAAGGGTCACTACACATTTGCATAACATGTACACATGCACAGCTGTTATTGCTTGCAAATGATACTAGAGAGGTCCAGTCCTGTAACAAGGGTCACTGCACATTTGCATAACATGAACACATGCACAGCTGTTATTGCTTGTAAACGATACTAGGGATGTCCAGCCCTGTAACATGGGTCACTACACATTTACATAACATGTACACATGCACAGCTGTTATTGCTTGCAGACGGTACTAGACAGGTCCAGCCCTGTAACAAGGGTCACTACACATTTGCATAACATGTACACATGCACAGCTCTTATTGCTTGCAAACAATACTAGAGAGGTCCAGCCCTGTAACAAGGGTCACTATACATTTGCATAACATGTACACATGCGCAGCTGTTATTGCTTGCAAAATTATACTAGAGAGGTGGATATTACATGTGTTATGTGCATGGATAGTTACCTGGCTCTTCCAATTATCTTTGCTATCATGCTGCTAAACTGTCAGATGAATACACATGATATGTATCCTGTTATTGAGTATTGTAACTGCCAATAGACATAACTACTGCCTAAAATACTGTACATTACACAGTTATTGGCACAATATCCCACAATGCACACCATATTTGCATGGTAAGCCCACCTTTAACATGTTCATCTTACTTATACACCCATACATATGTCGACTGTTATAATATATTGTTGAATATATCAACATGTACTATCCCCTGTTATAGCTCATACTTGTTGGACCAATCCTGACAATGACAGTGGCTGGAAGCGAATTGGTGGGTTCCAAGCCCATATCATCCCTTGTGGTGCATGCACAGTTTGCCGTGTGACCTACAGCAGTATACGCATAGAATACTACAAGCATTACTACTGCTCAACAATACATCGTTACAAGATAGCTATTTCCACTATATGCATTGATTACACTGTAATTCTTGCAGTACAGGTACTACATACACAGGCATACTACATGTTATACATACCTTCTTAGTAATCGGAGGTGTTATTGACTAGCATAATACTCATTTTTGGTTCGTCTTTCAGCATTTTGCACTGTCTTACAGCCAGATACAGATGGTTTGAATGTGTGACAAGGCAATCTTATATAGTTACAGATCAGTAACATGTGCTATCCCGATAACCAATTAGTGTTACTAAGTTGCTAATTACATGCACATCAGCTGCACTGCTACTGCCTTAGCCAATACCATGACTACAGTGGAGTATAACTGAGTACTCCACTTGGGCATTGTCCCTTTGTCTTACTTGTGAGGAAGACAGCGTGGAAGTGTTGTTTGGACTCTATTGCAACAGCTGTATGGAGACAAACAGTAATATATTGTGTGTAATGCCTAGAGGATTTAGTCTAAATGTGATTACTGCTGTTATATTTCTGAACATTGCTACTTGTGCAGGGTTTCTCTGTACCTAATACTTCTGCGTATATTTCAGTCTGGCCAGGTTGTTTGACCAGCTCAAGGCTGCATAGCTATGCATATAATGTTAGGTGGTTTACAGTGTGCTTACCAGACATATTTAGTTTGGTGTTACTGTATATCATACTATGCTGATAATCAGTACTCAGTAACACTTCCTGGTGTATGAACCTTTCAACCCTCTGAAACGGGATTAGTTCATACAAACCCTGCTACATCAGCAGCGGTTCAATTGTATAACAGCAACTATTTCACATAAGGCCATGTTAGTGTGTCTGTGTCCAGGTATGTTAAGGTTTCAGCAGATGTTGTACAGTAGTTGAATAATTGGTTATGGTATGACAGTATGCATTGATGTAATTATTTTGGTTATGGGGTAGATGTTGGTGGGTGTACATAGCACATGCAGGTGTGTAGGAACCCCTTTTATACAATGTCTATATGTGTGTGGGTGTTCTTTCCCTATGTGAACACCTATCACTTAGTGGACTAATACTATGGCAATTGCAGGATGATTCATTAAGGCACTATTAAATGCTTTCTGCATAGCAGGCAGGTACTGTTAGTCCTTGAATCCTTTTGGCAATACATCAGAATGTAATAAAGTTTTGCAAAATGAAAGCTGTCTGTGTATTTCTGTCATGGATATTTGCAGTCATTGAAGTTGTGTTGGTGACGGTGTCCATAGAACATATTTGTAATAGTGTATTGGCATATACTCTTCATATGTTATGTTCATATTGTTTGGGGGAGGGGCGGAATGTGTGATTGCTATGGTCCATGTTATACTCAGATATGAACACTTCGGATGCTGTCTACAGACATGTATGTATGTGTATATCTATATATATATATATATATATATATATATATATATATATATATATGTGTATATATATATATATATATATATATATATATATGTGTATATATATATATATATATATATATATATAGATAGATAGATAGATATATTATTGCATACGTTTATCTGTACCTCCATAGATGTGTAGATGTTTTCAGCCTATCTATATATCTGCATATATATATATATGTAGACCTGTTTATATCGACATGCCTCTATGTATCTCTCTCTCTCTCTCTATATATATATATATATATATATATATATATATATATATACATCTATAAATCTATATATGAGCATACACCTTTAATTGGGTACATGGCGGGTTGTCCTATTTCAACACATTCCTCCCTTTTGTATTTTAACCTGTCTGCATACACAATTGGGATAGGTACATCCCAGGTAGCTTAGTTTTAGGTTACTCTGAGGATGGAGTACATGGTTGTGGGTTCTACTCTTGGAAGGTGTTATTGTTTTACCTCTCAGAGTAGGCACTGGTAGGGAAAGTGTGAATAATGCACATTTACGTGGTTGTAAGCAGGGTTTCCCATTGTTTGTGCAACGTTAAGCAAAGGTTAAACCTGTGAAGGGCTTCTCCGTTTACCATGTTTCAGCGCCGCTTACCGTCGCGCAAACCTGCTTACAACTGCTTAGGAGTGCTTTAATCCACCTGCATGCAACAGCCCTTATTCTGGTCCTCAAAATCACCTAACAGCCCTTGCAGGTCTTGAACCCGGGACCATGAACACCACAGTCACTGACTTTACCACTAAGGCATCTGAGATATGTACAAATGTCATGGTGTTTAGAATATACATTGTACTACAGACATTCCTCACTACTGAAAACAAATGTGACAATCAGTTGGTGTACATATGTCTGATACATGTTAATGTTCATATGTTTGTGAAATTAGGTGTTGCAATGTGACATGACAGGGAGCATTATGAATGAGAAAAGTTCTTGTTTTGTGTCCTTTTTATATTGTCCTCAAACTCCATGTATACCTCTCCAGTTCACTTGTTGGACATCCAACCCAGGCCCTCCTTGATGCATGATTGCATTACCCATCATTCCTCCCCTTCCCAATGTTCACATACACAACAACCACCCCTTCTATGGTGAATTAGGTTAATATTAATTGTTATAATACCAGAGCTGCATGTGTTTTGTGTACACTCCAATTCCTTTGGAGTCCTTCCGTGTCACAAAGTGTGTTCATAGATGTTTATATATATATGGCTATTGATGTAACTGTATAATATATATATATATATATATATATATATATATATATATATATATATATATATATATATATATATATATATATATATATATATATATATATATATATATATACAGGACAGTGTTCCAGACAAACAGCAAATCCCATGAAGGGCAGACATCCGTGACCACTATTAGTATGATGCATAGGTTCCTCATGATGTCATCCAAGGCTAATATCAGCAGGAGAATATGCAAGGATTCGAAAGATAACCACTGTGCCGGTGAAATATAGCACAAAATATGCTGACCCTACTGATATCGCCAACATCCTTGCAGATACATTCAGTGCATACTTCACCCCCTAAAGAGCTTACAACACTACCCAAAAGGTACAGTATCCCACACATCAGAGACACACAGGTGGAAATGGCCCTCTCTAACAGCAGAACACAGCATCAATGGAGGCAGATGTTGTCCCAGACTGCATCTTTCAAACTGTACAAGACAACCTGCCCCCACTTAATTAAGCTTTCCTACCTCAGTGTCTCCACAGGCTACATTCCCATACAATGGCACATGGCAATGGTTATTCCACTCCGTCAAAGTGGAATCACAACTGACCATGGTAACTACCAACCCATACGCCTGACTAGCCTGGTCTGCAATGGTATGGTATGCATCTTCATGGCACTCATTAATAAAGACATTGATAACCTCCGAACACGTGACCCAACTCAGGCAGCTTGGTTGAGTGCAGTTCATGCCTACTGAACCTGTTTGACATCTTACATACAGTCACCAAGACATTAGATGATGGGGGAGGTGGTTCACACATACTACCTGGACCTCACCAAGGCTTTTGACACCATGCCCCACTCAGGTATTATTGATAAACACACCAGCCTGTACATACACCCATACATCAAGGGTTGGGTTGCCAAAGGGCTTACACACAGAACCCACATGGTACAAATAGCAGTCTCCAGGTCCAACTCTTGACCAGTCATGACTGGTGTCCCACAGGACTCAGTCCTGGGAGCCCTACTGTTTGGCATATACATCTCAGAGGTACAGGCATACACAGGTGGACTACGGCAGACCATGTTTGGCAATGACTCCAAACTGGGAGCCATGACTGATAGTCCAGCTGACACAGACATCCCTCAAGGGGCCTCACAAAGAACATCATAGGGTGCCAAAGTCATGGCCTCCAGCCAAGTGCCACTAACTGCATGGTCATTCCATTGTGGAATTGGCACCCACATATTAACACATAGTGGCAGCCACTTTAATACGGATGAGGTAATGGGGTATCTGGGGACTAAGGTAGATAGTGATCTCCCCTTTGACAATCATATCTCCACAGTAGTTAGGACATCCTTCTATGTAGGCCATCTGATTACTAAAAAATTCCCATCAAGACATACTGGGGTTATAGTGCCTCTTTACTCATCACTCATCAGTCCCATCACAGGGTATAATAACTCATGTGGAATGTACCTCAGAAGATACTTCCAACAGCCGGGAGGTCCACGAATGTACCATGCCAAGGGGAATACTGGCCTCCAACATATGGCCTGTGCAGCCAGACTGAATAAACCTCTGCTTTACTCAGTGGCATCTCGTTTACCAGAGATGATCTCCACTGGTCAACACAGCCATGCCGAACTCAGGCTTGATAGATATGCTCCACCTATGGGAATCCATGTCAAAGTGACCCACACACACTGTAGTGAGCTTATCCTTGCCACAACAATAACTGGAATATGCTGGAGCGACAGCTTCCTGTCACAGACACTCCCCATACTTTGGAACAACATCCCTAACTACATTATACAGAGCCCCTCACTAACACTCTGCAAGAGAAACCTTAAAGAGTGGATGGGGAACAATAGATGCACCCCAGGGATCATGCCATTGGCCCTGCTCCACAGAGGGACAGTTAATGAATCAATGGGGTGGCAAAAGCTGACACATTTTGGCTGGGCTTATGAATGGCCTCTGGCAGTTGGCCAAGTACTTACCTATGAATCTATACATACAGTATCTGCATATGCTGATAGCTTAATTTACTGTTCAGTTGTTGACATACCTTGTGCCAATGGCAGTTGTATTTGCAATAGTTGAGGGCTGCCTATGTTGGATGCACACAGTAGACTGCCTATACTTGACAATTTACAGGTAATCTTGTGTGTGTGCCATCCATTTTTACTGTGTATGCAGGTGGAGAAAGGTGTTAGTCCCTAGGTGCCTACACTGTCAGTGTGTGTGCTATACATTCCCTCTTTGTCAAGGCATGAGCATACTGGGCACACCTCTGTCTGCCAACTGAGGCTGGCTCAGGGTGTTCATGGTCTAAGTACCTCTGTGCCTGTGGGGCCTTCACCATTCTGTCCCTGCTGCAGCTGTTTCCACAGGATCATATTGTGTACCATGGCACACACTATGAAGATGTGAGCATATGTGCCTGGAGAGTACTGCAAGGCTCCACCAGATATGTCCAAGCAATGGAACCGTGATTTCAGCATCCCAAACACACACTCTATGATGATTCTGGTTTGTGCGTGTGCCTCATTATGGCATTCCTGCATGGGTGTGTGTGCATTTCAGATGGGAGTCATCATCCACGGTTCCAGTGCATAGCCAGCATCCCCCACCAGGTGACCATTTGGGATGTCCCCCCTGGCAAATAACCGATACAGCAGTGAGGCATGCCAGATGTGGGAGTCATGATAGCTTTCCCGGCTGTCAGCACACACATCCATGATAATGCCCTGGGCATTGCACACGACCTGGCAGTTGATGGAGGGGTATCCCTTGCAGTTTATGTAGTGCCTACCCTGCTCAACGGGTGGTGACTTGATGTGTATGTGCGTGCAGTCTATTATACCCAGTACCTCCAGGTATTCTGCCACAAGGTGGAAGAGACGCATATTGCTGGCCAACTCCTCCTGCATTCGGGGGAAGTATAACTGCTCATTGGCATGTTAAACTGGTGTAGTACCCTGGATACTGATGCCTGTGAGATCCCCATGATATCTCCAGTTGGTCTTTGAAAGGTACCTGTAGCTAGTATTCTCAGGCTTACACATACCTTCATATCCACTGGGATGGGTTCCTCTCTGTTTGTTCTGGCTCTGAGGCGTGGCCAGCACAGCTTCACAAGTTGCTGTAGGATATCACTCTCCACCTTGTAATGCTCTAGTATCTCCAGATCATGTAGCCCCTGGTAGGTTACCCTGGGTCTGAGCACTCTCCTCCTCCTCTGGTGTCTGAGGTGGTCATGTGCATCATCCTCCACACCACCTTCAGTGTCCAACACATGCTGGTGGATCAAAGCTATGGCAGCCTCTGACATGTACATAATAAAAGTTCCCCATCTGTGTACACCACTGGTGCAGAGTATATGGGAATACACAAATGTGTGTGAGGTGCTTTCACACTTTATAGTATTGTGCTATGGATGCTGCTGATATCAGTGGGTGTGTATGAGCTATTCCAGCTGCAGCATATCTTAATTATGGGTTTTGCCATGAGTACTGCAAGTGTGAGGCCTTTACTGTGGAGATCTACTTGCTTGCCTTGATTAGTCTGTTGCCCTTTAATTCACTTTTAGACCTGGATCCCCTCCCACTATCAGGCATGCGTCCACCTGCCGTCTTTCTTGTTTTGTACTTTCCCTACCCAGTCATGGCAAAATGTGCCTTGTAGCTGATATACTGCAAATCGGCTTTGTTCTGCTTTGACACTTTACAGTTTTCTTTGCAGTACTGCCCCTCCCCTTTCCTGTTCTGCAGGTAGCTGCTTGCAGCCTTGTTAGCTGTTGTCAATGGCCCACTGTAGGCTCCTAGGTGTTTAGTCATTTGTACTCCAATTTCACTGCTGCAGCATTTCCTTATTTCTTTCCTGTATCCTTCCTGTTTCAGCTGCAGTGTGCTCAGCACATACCTGTTTTCTGGGTTTACGCGCATTTTCATCTCCGTTCACATGCATACTCGGTTACCTTGTGTACTCTCAGCTAAGCATAGCTATGGCCAATTCGACACCCCTATCCTGCAGCTCTGCCTAGCAAGGGGCAGACCAGTTTAGCAATGCTCCAATGTGCTTACAGCAATGGCGACACACCCCTCCCTTGATGTTATTTTTATCTGAAGGGCACACCGCGGTATTATAATGCTATGCTGTGAGGTGCATCCTTATGCCAGTGGGGAATCTGTGATACACTATTACTCCTCTCATTTGCATGGCATTGCCTACCACTTCCTAGCTAGTGCGCATAACACTGTCACTGCCCCTTAGCAACCCTTGTGCCATAAGTATGGTGTAGCATGCCTGCCACTGACTATTATGGGGAAATTGTGGTATGTGTTTCATTGTGGTTTTATTCTATATTTTTATATATTCCTTGTGCTCCCCTTTGCACACTGCTTCCCTGCGCTTCCACATCGCGATAGTGTGACTATATATATTAAATGTTAATTTTATATTTTGTACATTTTTTTATGCCAACGACTATATATTTAGCCATTGGCATATATTAACAATATAATACATGTGTTTGGTCAGCTGTCATGGCTCTGATTTTATGTTTGCAAAAATGTAAACAGTTTTCTACGGTTTACATTTCTGCATGCTTACACTATGCCTGCACCACTTCCTGAATCGCTACATACCTTCATTTGCATGCTACACTGCTGCACATGGGATAATTAGCATACACGGCTCGGGTGTTGTGCGGACGTAGCGTACGCAGGTAGTGCATGTGGAAACAACTCATACCTGAATCGCTCGTCCGCCATATTTGGTGTTAGAATGCCAACGCTACGCCTGCACTTGGCACAAGCTTCATGAATCCCGGGGAAAGTTTTTAAGGGCTTCCCTACTATGAGATCCAGTGTTAACAGCACTTGGAAGTGTTTAACTCAAGCTTGTTAAGGACATCTAAATACTGTTATGGCTGTGTACTTCAGCAACAAGGGGCACACAGTATCAGTTTGCAAAGAAAAATAGTAGATGAGTTAAAACAGCTTTTAAATGCTGTTATATGTTTTGCTCTCCCACAGTTATAAACAAAAAGCTTGGTAGCATCTAACAGCTTTTAAGGCTATTAATTTTAGAGATGAACACTTAGTTTCTACTTGCAGTACATCTGACAGCATTACGTGCTTTACTGGCTTTCAAAGACTATGAAAACTATTTAAATTCTTTTCAGTCCTGCACTTTGAAACTAGTAGTACATGGAGCAGATAAAGCTCAATGTTCTACACAGAATTATGATCAGGTCTCTAATAACAGTCAACTTTATGTGTTCACGACATGGATGCCAAGAGTCACCTCTTCAGATTCAGTCTTCAGGTCAGTTTCTTGGTATTGATGCATTGAACACATAAGTTAGTTATGAGCAGTGGCAGGATTACAATCCTCTGTAGCATGTCTGTCAACATAATACAAAACGTTTCAGTATGACAAATATTCCAGTTGTATCAGAAATAAAAGAGTAGTCTTGTAATAAATTAGGATTGAGTGCTCCTAGCATTTATACTAAACCTAACTAAACTAAAAGTACTGTGGTTTATAAATCTTCTGACAAAAAAAAAAAAAAAAACAGTGAACACACAATAAAAAGCAATGGAAAATGTAAAAAAAAAAAAACAGGCTGCTGGCTTATCTTACTAATACACTTGAATCTTATTTTAAAATAAGTATTTAAATAATATATATCCCAAAATAAGACCTTAACCTCCTTTCCCCAAGTTCCAGTTTATCTCCTGCATGGTATGAAGAGATAATACAGTTTTCTCATATTTTATCATTTTTAAAATATTAATAAAAGTTAAACTACACATTTAAAAGAAATGTATAATTAAGTGTTCATGTAAGAATTAGTTTGGGCTAAAATTTAATATGTAGAATTAGTCTTCCTAAGAAAAATCATCTATTCATTCATTCATTCATTCATTCATTCATTCATTCATTCATTTGCTTTCATATGTATTGCAGTAATTTTTCTTGATCCAGCTGTGCAGTATATATATATATATATATATATATATATATATATATATATATATATGTGTGTGTATATATATATATATATATATATATATATATATATATATATATATATATATATAGTGGATATAAAAAGTTTATACACCCCTGTTAAAATGCCAGGTTTTTGCGATATAAAAAAATTAGAAAACAATAAATAATTTCACAACTTTTCCCACCTTTAATGTGACCTATAACCTGTACAATTCAATTGAGAAACAAACAAATCTGTTAGGGGAAAATATATAAAAATAAAAATGTACAATACATTGGTTGCATAAGTGTGCACACCCTTAAACTAATACTTTGTTGAAGCACCTTTTGATTTAATTACAGCATTCGGTCTTCTTGGGTACACACCTGTCATCAATTAAAAAGACTCTGATTAACCTAAATAAAGTTCAGCTGTCCCAGTAGGATTTTCCTGACATTTACTCAGTTGCCTGCTGCAGAAAAAAGCAATGGTTTGCAGAGAGCTTACAAAGCATCAGAGGGACCTTATTGTTGAATGGTATCAGTCAGGAGAAGGGTACATAAAATTTTCCACAGCATTGGATGTACCATGGAACACAGTGACAGTCATCAAAAAGTGGAGAAAATATGGGACAACAGTGATGTAGCAAAGAACTGGACATCCCTCCACAATTGATGAAAAGACAAGATGAAAACTGGCCAGGGAGGCTGCCAAGAGACCTACAGCAACAATGAAGGAGCTGCAGGAATTTCTGGCAAGTACTGGTTGTGTACTACATGTGCCATTCTCCTGTATTCTCCATATGTCTGGCCTATGGGGTAGGTTTGCAAGATGGAAGCCTTTTCTTACACAGAAAAACATCCAGAGCAGGCTACAATTTGCAAAACAATACATTGTCTCCCAAAAGCATGTGGGAAAATGTGTTATAGTCTGATGTGACCAAGGTTGAACTTTTTGGCCACAATTCCAAAAGGAATGTTTGGTGCAAAAACAACACTTTGCATCACCAAAGGAACACCATCCCCACAGTAAAGCATGATGGTGGCAGTATCATGCTTTGGGGTTGCTTTTCTTCAGCTGCAACTGGGGATTTAGTCAAGGTGGAGGGAATTATGAAGAGTTCCAAATAATAGTCACTTTTGGCCCAAAACCTTCAGCCATCTGCTAGAAAGCTGAAGATGAAGAGCTTTTTCACCTTTTAACATGACAATGACCCCAAGCATACATACAAATCAACAAAGGAATGGCTTCACCAGAAGAAATTAAAGTTTTGGAATGACCCAGTCAGAGCCCAGACCTAAATCCAATAGAAAATCTGTGGGGTGACCTGAAGAAGGCTGTGCACAAGAGATGCCCTCACAATCTGACAGATTTGGAGTACTTTTGCAAGGAAGACTGAGCAAATATTTCCAAGTCAAGATGTGCCATGCTGATATACTCCTACCCAAGAAGACTGAATGCTATAATTAAATCAAATGGTGCTGCAACAAAGTACTAGTTTAAGGATGTGTACACACAACAAAGTATCAGTTTAAGGGTGTGCGCACTTATGCAACCAGTGTATTATATGTATTTTATTTTTTATATTTTTTTCCCTAACAGATTAAGTTTTGAAATGATTTATTGTGGTCTCATTTTTTTTTATATCACAAAAGCCTGGTATATATATATATATATATATATATATATATATATATATATATATATACATGATTAATGACTGCCCTGATACTACCACTTTGCATGCTGGACATTATATTGTTGTGGTGCTTTACTAAAGGCCAATGCACAGTCGCACAATGCTTCAGTGCTTCAAGTTTTAACTTTGCAGAGTCTACCGATATTTAAGAGGTGTTTTTTTCATTTCACAAGCATCATGATTTGCACTGTGGTAAGAAGCACAATCACGTTTCAAACAATGGTTGCTTCTACTCTGGCATTCTACCCTTTAGCTGCTTCTAGTAGTTAGTGGTATGTTCTATTTAAATGATTTAAATATTTCAATTAGTTTCTTATACGTCAGTAAGATAGAAAAGGAAATAACCTGATAAAATATAAAAATAAGAACAGCAGTACTAGGGCTACTTTTTAACATTGCCTAGATCCAATCATTTATAGCATCTCAGCTATACTCTGAGACTGGTCTTAAATAGTTTTAGAAGACAGATCTTGACTGAGCGATAGTTCTTGAGTTGGTTCTCTGAATTTCCATGCTCATATTTGTAATTTGGAAAAGTAAGGGACAGTAATTCCAGTAATCTACGATAGATGTTACATTCTGTCGGCTGTAGTACTGTTAATTATATAGTATCTGTTTGGCCACTGTCCAGGTTTAAGTGCTGTACTTGCAAACCATAATGATTCCGTTTCTGAAATGTTCTTATATGTTTAACATTCCAACCACTGAATTTGTGCTCCATTATATTCTAATGAACGTCGTCCTGTTTCCCACACAAAACTTCATATTGTGAAAGAATGAGATTTCCTACTGCATAACTAGTTGGGGTCTTGACATCAATAGTGTTGTTAAAATGGGATAAATTGATTTTTTTGTGCCTTTATTTTCAAGGTCAATTTCATTTTTATTATGTGTCTATATACTAAGCACTACTGAAATGCAAGAAAATAAGTTATACTGCAAATCACAAATGTTAGAATAATAAAAATGCAAAAGGTCTGTAGCAATACTAAAACCTGATTCACTAATTCATCAGTTTCTGGCATCACAGAGATTT
Organism: Protopterus annectens; assembly: GCF_019279795.1. Classification (NCBI taxonomy): domain Eukaryota; kingdom Metazoa; phylum Chordata; order Ceratodontiformes; family Protopteridae; genus Protopterus; species Protopterus annectens. The sequence goes on along the minus strand of NC_056745.1, from coordinate 387,041,957 downwards.
AATGCTGATGTGCAGATTTCTGTAAAAGAGGGTTTACCAACTCTATGACTCTGTGCAAGTCACTTAACCAGACAGTGCTTTCACTCAGGTCACCACTTAAAACAGGCAGTTGCGTCTAGTGACTTACTTGGTTGGCAAATAAATAAATATAAATAAATCAGTAAAAGCTAGGTAAAAAAGTAAGGTCTTTAGGGACCTGCTAAAGCAGAATCGAGTGGAATACTACTTAAGCCACCATGGTAGCAATTTCTCAAGGCATATAGCCTAAGCAACACTTCCAGCCCCAGATGTTTGAAGCCACACCCTAGGAACTTCCAGCTGAGCCGTGTTGGTAGACTAGGAACTGGGACTAACATCTTTCAAGGAGAAACACTAATGTTATATAAATAATATGGACCCAGAGAGGAAACCAGTGTAAGTTTGGAAAATAGGTATAATATGCTGGTAACAGAGTATTCCAGTATGTAATTGTGCAGTACAGTTTTTCATGTGATACACTTACAAAATCTTGATATTTGTAGGGCCAAAGTTAAATGGCTTTGTAATAGTCAAGACAAAAAGTGACTAAGGGGCGAATGGTCATAGAAGGACTATACAGTAGTATCAACTCTTAAGGCAGTCACAGAGAAATAAATATGTATACTGATACATAACAGTATGTAATTCTGGCTACATTTCTCAGGTGAAAGCACAGGGATAAACATGGCTGACACCTACTTCCTAAACATCAACCTAATATCCAGGATCACCTGGTCCCTAGGCATCAGCCAAATATCAAGGGGTAACACACAAGTTATACACTTCAGATAAAAACTTAAGCTTATTGCCACTGTAGATAATGAATAATGAAATAGAAAAATTGGGAAATCAAGCAAAGTTGCATACAGCGCTAGATCCTTAGCTTTAAATGTTACTGAGATTCAGTTTATTTGAATGTATTGACAGATGAGTGGGTTATAAGAAATCTACTAACGAATCAATACTCACATTGCAACTTTTATGGAAGGAAAGGCATAGCTCCTTATCACTGTCATAAGAATGATAAAGCTAACTTCTCCCATGAATCAGATCCCCAAGGGTAGCATAGCATGATAAATTGTACTGGGCTCAGAAAGAAGACCCACAGTACTTCACATTCAGTTTGTGGTACTGGAACTATTCATATAGAAAACCACACTCTGGGTGTTTTATGACAGGTAGGAGGTAAACTAATTAAGAACAGTAGAGGAGCAACCATAATAAAGAGTGCAAACACTCAATGTGCTTCCCTTGACTTACAGGGTCAGATGCCTCAGAGGGATGAAGTAGAACCAGCATAGGTATTAACAATGGTCTCTATCCTTTAGGCTATCACTGACTACCCCAAAAAGGGTAATGTCAGTACTAAGACAAATTAAGGACCTGGACTGGAAGTGACCCATGAGGTCATGTACTGTTAAATGAGATTCTAGTTATGTGTAAATCAACATCTTTATAAATTTGCTCAAGATTTATCTCTGAACATTTAGGCAAACAATAATCCCCTTATTTATACATTTGCTCAAGATTGCTCCATTAGTATTCAGGCAAGTGATAACCAACCTCAATGGCCAGGGACCCAGTACACAAGGTGTAGACTACAAACTGGAAATAAGGTCATTATTACCAAGAATTGTAAACTGTAGGTATGAGAAGAAGGAGAGAGTGTCAGCCTTGATCAGTGAGGATCCTATGATATCCTTTGACCAATGCCATTCTAATTGTGACAATCTAGTATATGAAAATACAGCCTGCAGTTCACATTGTTCACATTTAAAAGCTGTGCAGGCAGTAAGCCAGGCTGGGGTTCACAGCTTGTCTACCACCATGAAGAGCATGACAGGTTTGTCAACTATTGTTGAGATTTCCCTGGATGGATAAACAGTCTTCTTACAGGAGATTAATGAGTATAATCTCCATTCAGTTCGGGTCTATAGTGACACATCAAAGAAAAACTTCATCAAACGGCTATTCCTCGAACAGTAATCCCCAAACGTTGCTTTCATCGAAAACTGAAATAATTGTATAAAATAAATCATTGAAAGATAATAGTTAGCCAACAACAAGGAATTAATCCATGAAGGCGAGGGTTACTGCCACCCACACCTCCCAATTTGGAGGGCTGTGCCCCCCATCCCCCAATGATGTATACCAACCCACATTACAGTGGGAAAAAGGGACAATTTTACAAGATTTTGTTTAGTTTACCTTATACAGTGCAGTACTTCCTTGCTGTTGGCCATCTATTACCTTTCAATGATTTTTTTTACTATGATTTCACTCTTCGATGAAAGCGACGTTCATGGATTACTGTTCATGGAACAGCCTTTCGATGAAGTTTTTCTTCGATGTGTGAATATAGACCCATTCAGTTCAAACCTGCCACACAAGTGTCTATCACCCCTCCAGTGACATTTCCCCCTTTGTCCCAACCATTTCAGGGAATGAAGCTCAAAATGAAGTCATGGTTTATATGCATTATCTGCAAAGGTATGCATGAGATTGGCCCAACAAGTCCATAACTAAAGAGAAAAACATATTATACTCAAGGACTACTTCCTCAGGCCCCCATTACTGTTCTCCAATACAAACAGATGGAATGCCAGTCAGAATAAAGGTGGTAAGATCTTATTCATATTATAACACTCCATCAGCTTGTAATCTGTGAGTGCAAAAGCATAACAGGCCAGAAGTTATTACATCAAGATACCAGTCTCACCATCAGGCCAAAGAGGCTTCCTGGGTTTCTCTGGTGTGCAGTAACTCATATGTCTTATGTCAAAGCAAAACAAGTGATTCTTTTAGAAGACTGAGTGCTGCTGTGTGGATTCTTTTCCTTTCCAAATGTGCTATTATAGAGTTTCTATATATAATTTTGGAGGACATAAGGGAAACAGGAGGAAGTTATTTCACATTGTTACTCTACTTTACACATTACATGCAGCCTTTGAAAAATTCTGATCAAGCATGTTAGTTATAAAAGACTGGATTATGACCACGCAAAGTAGAAGTGGTCAGTAGTCAATATATCCAAGAGGATTATGATGTCAGGAGTATGCCCAAGATGCAGTTTGCAGTGGTAGTCACCTGAGCAAACCCAAATCCATCAGAAAATAGAAGAGTTCTTTTGCTATAACCACTGATTTTTATTCATCCCAGATGTTGAACTCACCAGAACTACAAGGTACTGATGACATAACATATGATCAACCAGTCAGAGAATTCTTGCAGAAATATCCTTGCCTATAAATGAGGGAAACAAAATGTTCCTTCCCCCATAACATGTTTGAAACAGTTGGTATTCTTTGTGGCATCTGGGACTATCTTATTTCCAGTTATAAACCACACCATTACCTCTCTCTCAATCTTTTATCACCTAATACACTGGATAATGGAGACATATGAGTCACAGCTATCAACAAGTAAAGGCTTAAGTTCTCATCTGCCTCTGTCTTCACAATGAATTCTAGGCCAACTCTGCATAACAAGTCTGAGATAATACCAAGATTCTTGTGGATGACCCTCATGTTTTTGTCCATAGTACTCATCATAGGTTCATAGGTGTGTTCTAGGCTACTGCCCCTGGAGCCTTTACAAGCCTAGCTCATAGGATTACTCTGGCATCGTGTCACCCAGCCTTAGTTCCCAGTGCCTTTGTCGAGTAGAGCCACTGGAGTGATGCCAGGGGTATATTTTCTATTTCCCATTCACTCATCAAGATTTCTCCTGAAGAGGGCCAGTGAGGTGCTCTGTTTGACATGTATGGGAAGTGTATTCCATAGCATGGGCAGTCTCTGGGTTATGAACCTGCCCCTGCAGCTTGTTCTGTTGATTGTGGTAATGAGGTTGAGGTCTCTGGAGTCTGTGGTGTGGAAGGATTGGGATTTCTTTAGATGTAGCATTTCTAACAGAGCGGGGTCAGACATGGCTTTGTAAGTCAACCAGAGATCGCCTCTAAGTAGGCAATATGAGACAGAGAATAGTTGAATTTTTTGAGTCTGTCCATATAGGATAAGTGTTAAGGCCTAGGATCCTCTTTGTGAGGTACTTTTGTGGCCTCTCCAGTTGTTGCAGGTGTCTAGTGAGGTACATTCCAAATGGGGCATTGTACTCAATAACTGGCCTAATGAAGGAAGAGTAGAGGGAGACAATTACCTCTTTCTTCCTGGATGCAAAACCCTTATTAATGAGATGTGCCACATAGAAGGACTTTCTGACCACAGTGGCAATGTGGGGGTCAAAAAAGAGGTTACTGTCAACCTGTGTTCCCACATCTTTTATAATACCTTCTGTGTTCAGTGGACTATCATTGATGTGGCAATTCATGGGGACTGGGTTTTTCCCAAAGGGGATGATGACACATTTTTTGGCAATGAGCTTAAGGCCATGGTTTTGACACTAGTCATTGGTCGTGGTGTGGCCTTTCTGTAGGATGTCATCACTTGGGGAGTTAACTTGCAATCATCTGCAAACTTTGTCAGCCAGAGTCCCTTCATGTTGGCCTGGACTTCAGAGAAGTAGATACCAAACAAGAGAGAACCCAGGACTGAACCCTGTTGGACTCCACTTGTGATTGGTCGGCAGTCTGACTTGGAGTCAGCTACTTTCACACTGTGGGTTCTATCTGTAAGCCAGTTTGCAACTCACCTAGTGATTTAGGGGTTGATGCCTAGCTTAGTGAGTTTTTCTATGACTCCTGAGAGGGGAGTTGTATCAAAGGCTTTTGCCAGATCAAGGTAGGCTGTATGAACCACCTTGCATTCATTGACAGCTCTGGTTACTGACTCAAAGAAGTTGACCAGGTTAAGCAGGCATGATCTATCCTTCACAAAACCAAACTGTGTGGGATCCAGAGTTTGGAGATTCCCTATATCCTTGTTTATTAGGTCCATGATGATGCATTCCATAGCTTTGCATATCAGACTCATCAGGCTGATGGAGCGATAGTTCCCTGGGTCTGTAGTCGCTCCTCCTTTGTGGAGAGGGATGACTGCAGCAGTGCACCATTCATTAGGGACAAAGCCTGAGGTGAGGCTGTGATTGAACAGGCCACACAGGTGAGGTGCCAGTTCACTCTGTATTTCATGTAGAACACAGCCGGGGATATTGTCAGATCCCATAGAAGCTGTATTCTTGGACTTGGACAGTGCTGTTTTAACCTGTGCAGCAGTAATACTGAGTGCCTGCCAATCTACTGGCATTGTGATTGGTCCTTTGGTGGGGGAGAGAGTGGTAAAGTTGGCACTGAATCTGTTGGCCAGTATATTGGCAATATATGTTGGCTTGGTATAGGAGGTACCATTGTGCAGCAGCTCAGAGAAAATCTGGGCATTGCCCTAGAGATTCTTTACATAACTATAGAAGGCCTTGTGGTTGTCTTTGCTATCTGCTGCAATTCTGTTTTCATAGCTAGCTTTAGAGAATTTGATGAGGCATCTCAAGTTTTTGCTGAGGCCGATAAGGGAGTTTTTCCAGTCTTGGGACTTCACCTTATTCTGCATCAGTTTTCTCCTTCTGTTGTAGAGTTTGTTTATGGCAGGGGACCACCAGATTGCCTTCCTTTTTTGGAGGAGAGCTTCTTGGTTCTATTGGGTATGGTGAGATCCATGCATTTGTGTATGTGTTTCTACAGTGCACTGGTGTATGATTTGTTGGTCATGCAACTATTCTCCATTTGCATTGGTGCTGTGAAGTTATCCACCTCTGTTTTTAGGAGCCCAAAGTTAGCTTTGGAGAAGTTTTTCATGGTGCTTACCTTTGCAGGGTGGGTGGGATGGATATGGACTTCCAAGGTGATTAGTTTGTGTTCAGATCTAACTAGGGAGAAGTTGACTATTGGTGTAGAGCAGCAGTCACCCATGTTAGTAATGACCAGGTCAAGGATGTTGCTAACTCTAGTAAGAGTAAGAATGAGCTGGTCCAGGGCATTGGAATTAATGAATTCCAGGAAACGTTGGGCAAGTGTATTGGTACACAAGTAGTTTTCACAGTTAATGGAGGGGTAGTTGAAGTCACCCAGTATGAGAGTGTTAGGTTGGAACCTAATATTCTCCAGGGTGATTAGGAACTTTGAGTGTGAGTCTTGAGACATGGTTGGGGATCTCTAGCAGGCTATGACCTGAATCACTTTCTTACTCAATGTTAGCTGCACCTGAAGTATCTCTGATGCGTTATGTTGGGTTACCAGTCTGGAGGTGTGCGCATCCTTTATGAATATGGAAACACTACTGCCTTTGGAGCTTCGGTCCAAGATCTGGGGCCGAAAGGTGTGGAATGAGTTATAACCTGGTAGTGCAGGGCTACTTTCTGCTGTCTTGAACCAGGTCTCTGTTACAGTACAAATGCTGATGTTCTCCATTTTAAGGAGTCCTTTGAGCAAGTGCATTTTGAGATTTAGACCTAGCATTGAGCAGCATGACCCTCAGATTGCATTTGTTTGTAGCTGTTATGGTGGTAATTTGGTCTTTGGAACACCTAAAAAGGCACTATAGGGGTGGCAAGAGCCTTGGCCAGTATCCAGAAGCCCAGGGGTGACAGATGCAGGCCATCTCTGGCAAAGCATCGAGGTCTGTCAATCATGTCATCCCAGGCAGACAGATACTGGATCCCCTTAGAGCAACACCAGAAACTTAGCCAGTTGTTGAAATCGATAATTTTCTGACTGTACTGTGATATCATTCTGGGTGATGGTAGGAGGCTGTCAAGGCTAGGGTCATATCCACCTGGGCTACATAATCCGAGAGCTCCTCCATGTCTCTTTTCATGTAGTGCAGGGAGGTACGTCTCAGGTCATTCCCATCCACATGTACAATGACAGAGTCATATTTGTACCTGTTGTTGAGGGACCTGAGTGCATGCATTATGTGGTGGATCCTGGCACCTGACAGGCAGCTGACTGTTACTTTCTCTTTATTTAGCCTAGTGAGTGGGATGTCAGTGTGCCTCACTATCAAGTCCCCTATGTCTAGTGTGTTGGACATGCTGTTTTGTCTTAGGGGCTTTGTTTGAATGGCACACTGTTTAGGAGAGTTATGTATCTCATGATTAGTATTGTGTTGTGGTGGTCGAGTGTGCTTCTGCCTTGGAGTTCTCTGCTGTTTGGGTAGATTTTTATTGAGAGTCTCCACAATGGTGGGTGTGTGGTCTGTGTCTTTATGTGAAGGCAGCACTGGCGTGTGTTGTGGAAGGCTATGTGCTCCCTGTGGTGTGGTGCAAGTGTTGACCGTCTCCTCTTGACCAGCTATTCCGGTCATGGCTGAAGAGTGTGTGGCTTCCAATTTAGATATATAAGTGCATCTCTCACAAGTCTGAGTGTTGGGAGGTAAGAGGAGAGGGATGTCAGTGTACATGAGGCAGTTGCTGCATTGTCTCAGGATGCCTAAGTATACCAGATTAATAGGAGAAAGCACAGGGAACTGACCTTTAGACATGCCTGGAGGGGTGGACATTAATGATAAGTACTGGAGCTGTTTCCTTGTAGAACATTTAGTGCTGGTAGCACTTATCATGTCATGGAAAAGTTGGATGTGCATTTCAACACCCTTTCTACCGCAGTCCTTGAATGTCAACAAGCATATACAGGTAAGTTAGGTGCATAGCTCAAGCAGGCATCCCTCTAAGTGCATTTATGTTGGCTCCCTGACTCTCATAATGATTTCTCTGGCCTCTTAAATCACCAGGTACAGTGGACTGGTGTCTTGACTCCCATGGAGTTACAACCAGGCCACAGAATTTGTTCTGGTGTAAGCATGAGTGAAAGCTCATGTCGGTAGCTATCCTGCCACAGAAGAATAAACCAACCCTTAATAAGAAAAAAATGAAATAATAGTAATAACAATAATAATGATAACAGTAGTGCTACTTACAATAATAATGTTGTAATATCAAACTGCCTTAGGCTTGAGATACTGTCTAAGTAAAATGATTATCTCCATTTTGTCAGACCAAGCAGTAAAAGCCATTTAGATTCCAGTGACCACAATATCAGCACTAAATCTTTCTTCCAAATTTTGCAAAGTGCTTTGAATAAATACTCTCCTACACAGATATACTTCATGTGAATTGTAACTTATTGTGGGAGGTCAGCAGATGTAGGGACAGTATGACTTTGGACTCCAGTTCTGCTGTGGATCTGACAGCTCATACTGAAATCCATTACAGACAGAAAGATAAATCTGAAAAATTGGATTGTGGTACCTAGTGTTAATTTGCTGCACATTTTAATTATTTAACTGTTTTCTGCTTTTTCTCATTCTAATGATAACATGTTAATAACAATTTACATGCTGCTCTAGAATGACTAGCGTAGGTTTGAATCCCAGGGTCTAGAGTGCTTCTTGCCCATAACCCTTTCACTGGCATTTACCATTACATTACTTATCTGAAGAAAGTCAATCATTGAGTTAGGGGCAGCACATTTAAGATACTGTGCAAATTCAGAAAACAGAGGTCACAAATCAGCAGTGTGGTTCCCAGTCCTGGCATATACTACTAGAAAGCCATTGAACAGGTTAACAGTTCATTTGTTTATGTATTGGACTTAGCTTGCACAATTACAGAAATATAACTCTTTGTTTGAAGACAATGTTATTAATTTTTTAGAAAGTAAAACACCGTTTTTATTTCTTCAATTTGCCATATTAATTCTGCTAACAGCAGTGCACAGTCCATTATCTAACAAACACATTCTTTTTCACATTTTCTGAAACTTGTACCAGTTATGAGCTACTGAAAATCATATGAAGTCTGCTCTTAGGAGAAGATATAGCAGACAACAAATCGGCAATCAAGTTATTTGAAATACTTCAGGAAGCAAGGGAATCCGCCTCCTGCATCTCAGGGATGAATGACTTGCGCTGGATTTTCATGATATTGCTATGGAAGAAGACGGCAGTGGTGGGCTGTCTATCCCAGTTGTTCTGTTTTCAGCATCACTCTGGACTTGTCCAGTCTATGGAACATTGAACATGTTTTGTTGATTGTCCTACCTTTGTCCTGTTCTGGTTCTGGTTGCTATTTGGGCAGCCAGCTTCACAGATATTTCACTTTGGATAACAGGGATAATCTTTAGATACCTAATTACACTTAACTCCTTCCACTGGATTTGAAGATTTGTTGAATCACTTGTCACTTGAACTCATGACAGTTTAGTTAATTGTGGCTACTCTGAATGAAGTATGACCAACTACCCATTAGAATACTATTAAAGGGGGTACTTGGCTCACTCCTCTTGAAAAAGTGACCATTTGTTCCTGAAGATTTTGATAACTACTGCATTTGGGAAGTATATGATATTCTAGCAGTAAAAGATCAAGCTTAGGATTCTGGATCTTTCCTCTTCATCTCTTCAGTATTAGAAATGCTTAAGCATTATATTCTATTGGACCATCTTCAGTCATGCTGCAGAAGTTCTATTAGCATCCTTGGTAAGTTTGCCTCCTTTTTCAGACAGACTCAGAGGACTGTGTCTGAGATTAAGTATTCTTCTCCCCCCTTCCTTCTGGTTCCAGAGGTTGTATAGAGATTGATATTGAGGCCATCGCTCTTCTTTATATGCTTTTGCTTCTGATGGGAAATCTTACTGAATGTGGTGGTTTGCATTATTATTGAAATGCAAATAATACTTTGTTATATCTCTTCTTTCTTTGGTGCAAATGCCAATCTTCAACTCTTTTGATGATGATCTGGAGTCCAGTCAGTGGTTCTTATATAGAAATCAACTTAACCTACCTAGTACTAAGGCCAAGTCAATTCATGTTATGGTCAGGAGCTCAAATTGCCAAGACCTAATTTTGTGGGTTGATATTGTTAATAAGGTGTACAATTTCTGTGATGTCTCTAATGATGCCAGTGGACCAGGTGGCACCTGAAGCCAAGACTTTCTGTTACCATTTAAGGAACATAATAGAATGAAAGACGTTTTTCCACTTGAGGATCTCTATGTAGTAATCCGGGCTCAGGCCTCTTCATGGCTAGTTTACAGTAATGTCCTATATGCTGGATATCCTCTCCCAGATCTAAGCCATCTGCAACCAGTGCAGGATTCTGCAGTCTGACATCTAGCTTTTACTTATATTTAACAATATTTTACAGCAGTTCAGTGAAGTCTTCTCAGGCTACTGTATCAGCCATTAACCACTTTAAAATTCTGGTGTTAATGAATTTACTCTGCAAAATCTGGATACCCCATATCTTGAAGGGATTCTTGGTCCCTTTCAAACAACTCAGAGCTCCACACTCTGCTCTCTGGGGCTGGATGAGGTTCCTAAGTGTCTGAATTCCTCAGGTCTTCATTTATTTTCACTCTTTCAATACTCTTTTGGAAACTTTTGCCTAGTAACTACTGGAGTCTTTTACACTTTACAGTTTTAAAATGTCCCTTAATACCCACTCTTTTATCCTCCTTATGATTTCCAGTGATCTGATATGTATTCATTCCTTTCAAAGTTTTGGCTAGCTGTGTCATGTGGAGGAATAAAGAAAGGACTCTGACCCAATAGCCCAGAGTTCAACTAGTGCCTTGGGACTTGCTAGAGCGAGCATGTAAAGGGAATAATGAGGAGACTTTGCCTGCTCACCTTTTCCAGGAAGGAGAGTGTGGGTGAGATGGTGGTGGCAGTCTGCTTGCTAAGTCCTGTTAGAGGTAGAGACTGAGGCTTTGATCAGTTATCAGGCTGGGCATATGGGATTGTTGGATAAGTATGCCCATATTAGGGCTTGGATTGGATGTACTCTCATTGGCCATGCCCCACTCCCTATTCATTTTAAAGATGTTATGCCAGCATGTAGGGAGGTAGGCATGGATAATCAAGCAAGCATCTTCCCTTGGCTAGTAACAGTGGTGCTTTCTAGGTTTCTATTCTGCCTCTTGTTGGGAAACCTCATCTTTTTCAGAAAATGAGAGGTACTACTGACCTTGGATTGGAATGGTTAAACACCAGGGTGAACTACTGAAAGGTACCATGGAGACTGGTTTAGGATGGGGCTTAGGAAAGTCATACTGTAATAGAGGGACTCACCATACACAACATTGCTGACTGCAAAAAAAATGTTAACGAAAAGTTTTCTGCAACTTTATGAATATATTATGTTTTATTGTCCTTTGCTTATATTTAAGCAAGGTTTTATATAAGCAACTTTTCATTTATGCATTTGAATTACTACAGGAAATCCTAACAGGACAGTAAACATTTCCTCAGTTTCAGATCACTGTGAAGTGGATTTGTGTATTTTTGCAGTGATGTACTAGATATCAAAGATTTGTGGTATTATAAAACAAGTCTAATCATAATTTCTGGAGGCGTTGTCTAATCACACAGGTAATGATGTAACTGTGCTTTCCCATTCCAAAGGGAGAGGCCTTACTTTGCACTTCATGCCAGAACCACTGACGTGTTCATTGGATTCATGTTATTTCAGCAAACATTATTTAAGCTCCATTTGTTTGCAAAAATACTTTGAAAAACACTTTCAGGAAAATACAAACACCCCTATGTGCAAGACGCCCCAAGTAACCCCAGCTTATATATACAAACTCTATGGTCACACAACAATGGAGAAAAATGGAACCTCAATGATCACCGAAAGTGGATTTCCGGCCTTCTATTTGCACAAATGGCATTCACTTACATAACAGTCAGCAATCATTTGGTTCTCTTGTTCCCTGCATAGTAAGTTACTGAAAACAGAACCTTTACATGTCCTGCATGATCCGCTCATTATTATGTATTATAAAAATCTTGAGTCTAAGCCTACTTTTTGGTGGTTACAATACCTGTAAAATTTTGAGAATGTCCATTTACCTGCCATGAGACTTGCAAGACATCGAATGTGATAACACTTTCTGTGAGGCAATGTCTTTATTGCAGCACTGTGCAACTTACACTGAGGGAGACTGGGACAGCTGGTTAAATGAAAGCTATGTCAGCTTGTGTTGATTTTCTGTATTGGCTTGCATGAAGCTTTCATTAAGTAGAATTTTTAGGTTCATAGTTTAGTACTAAGCTAACTGCCCTTGCGAGCCATTTTAAGCCTAGCCAATTATCCCTTGTGAGACTCAAACCCTGCACCTTGTGTTTATAAGGCAACCACCTTAGCCATTAAGCCACCCTCCCATCTAAAATTTATTAACACCAGTTTTAAGCAAGTAAGTATGCTCTACAAAGGAATACTATGATGCAGATATTCACTTTCTCATGAAGTGTGGGTATACTGCATATATCTTAAGGGAGGACACTGAATTGAGGGAATATCACTTTCAAAAACATTGCAGTGACACTAGATATAATGACAGGGGAATGACAGGGTTCAGCCTTCCACGTGTAGGATGTCAGAGCTCTACCTTCCCCACAAAAATATTGCATTTTATTTGTGCTGGGTTTTGATTAGAATTATTGACAATTTATATAGTTTGTGTATGACATATTTTATTGACTTCTAATTGTCTGACTTTTTTTAATGTCACTTTCATTTTTGGTACATTATCATAGTCACAAAATTGCTGTTTGTGTTTTGCAGCTTCACAACGAACACTCACTACAAGTCAAGTTGCTCCAGTGATTGTTGCCAGGCCAACAAGAGCTCTTTCAGATGACAAAGTAGATATCATTGTGGAAAATCTCCAACCAAATCAACCAGTTACACTGTATGCAATGCTAATGACAGAACAGAAGAAGTTATTTGAATCTTTTGCCCACTATGTCAGCAACAAAGATGGAACTGTTCAAGGTCTGAGATGTTTATGTTCATTTATCTCTGTTTTGTTGTAAGAGAAAAAACAGTAGCAGATGAACCATGTGAATGGTAATGTACTTCTCAGATAACTTTTTTGCAGTCTTATTGAATGGATCATGCATCACATTTTAGAAAGGGTCCCAAGTTTCATATGACTGCATTTTAAAAATAAGCATCATAAAAGTACCAAATATTTATTTCATTTTCATTATTTCTGTTAACAGCCAGTTATACAAGCATAGTTTCTAATCCCATGCCCCTTCAGAAATAATGTAATTTCAATTGCCATTTGGAAATTTCCAACAGCAAAACATATCTAGTCATTCCAAATGAATTATGGAAGACTTGTAGCATTTGAATATAATATTTTGTTTCATTCAAACTTCCTTTACCATATTTAGCAAATGCATTGTTCAGGTTACACATTTTAATATCATGTAAGTACTCTTTTATCTGAATATGTGAGATGCACACAGTTTAACTATATAAAAGGCTCTAGATTAGTACCAAATATAGGACTATTACAAGCCTCTGTCAATACGTTATAAGACTGATGTGAAACATAACTGTTTTCTTTTTTTTTTCAAAACAGGTTTATTGTTTTAACATATAAGAGAAATATCATAACAATTTTATACAAGTAATTAAAAATAGGTATTATTATAATATTCAACAAAACAACTAAAGTATTTACAAAGACATCCACTACAATCAGATCAATTAATTAAACTAAAATACCATGCTATTGAAATTAAAACTTTTTTAACAAATTTTGTAAATTATCCCATACAATAAAATAAGATGTTTTTCTATTTGTTCTAGTCCTAATTGTGTTTATTTCCATATGGCACACTATATTCATAACATTTTTAAATTCATTGAACGAAGGAGGTGTATCTGAAATCCAATTTCTAGTTATTATTTTCCTAGCCACTGCTAGAATAGACCATAACAAGGGAAGCTTAACCTTTTTAACACTTTGAGGTACAGGTGTGTTGAATAATATAAGAGATTTAGAAATAATGAAATTATCTGTAAAAAGAGCCTGCAAAAATTCATTAATTGACTTCCAGTATTCTTTCAATTTTATACAGTCATAAAACATATGAGCCCAGTCAGCATTAATTTCTACATTACATCTCTTACATAGATTATCTTTATTATTTATTTTATTCATCATCAAAGGTGTATAAAAAGATCTATGTAAAAATTTCCATGTATAAAGTCTCCAGACAATGGAAGACGTAGTTCTATAAGCAGATTCCACATAACTGTTTTCTTGAATGTGAAGATTTATAAAGGTTATGTTTTAGAAGTGATAAATTATTTATTTTGTAAACTGGAGGCACTTAATAACTGGGAAACATAAACTGCCACGAATTACAAGGCAGAATAATTCCTGGACTTTATTAACATAAATACTCTTGATCAGATAGTGTGCATACCCACCAGAGGTTCAAACATGCTTGACCTGGTACTCACCAATATGGGAATGTGCTGCACATATCCCAGTGTCAACTCCAAACAGGTGAGGTTGGACCACAAAGCTGTCTCCTTCGAAATAAAAATCAGTTCAGTAACCCAGCAAACCCTGTAACAATTAGGAACTATTTCAAAGCAAACTATATTCTACTAAGCAATATTTTGTCACAATTCAATATCCCTCCTCTGAGTTCACAGCAACCTATGTGGAATTGTTCACAGAGAGGCTGTGTTACCATGTAAATGGCTGTATAGAGGCTGCTGTACCCACTAGAATTACGTCCAAAACAAGTCTAAAAACAAACCACACTGGTGGAATTCTAACCTTAACAGGATGTATAACAAAAGGAAAAATAATCATGGCTAAAATCAGGTAGAACAACTCCCATAATTATAAGAACTCTCTAATTAAACTAAACACAATACTAAGAGTCCTAACTAAGTCCAACAAGGCCAAGTATGAGATCAAGATAGCACCACAGGCTAAAGACAACCACAAGACCTTTCAATGACTATTTCCATAATCTAAAATCAACACACAGCACTGTTTTGAACTGATGGTCAATGGTACCACCTTCACTGAGCAAACTGACATAGTGAATCTGCTGGCTGATAAATTCAGTTTAAACTTCACCTCCCACCCTCCAACACCCTCCCATGAAATACCTACTAGCATAACCCCCTACAACTATTAGCAGGGAGCAGGTCTTGGTGAATCTCACTAAAACCAAAAAACAGCCTTAATGGACCCCAAAAATATCCCATGATGCTTTCTAAACAGCCTGAAACATGATTTATCAAGATTACTTGAGTCACTTTTCAACTATGGCCTCAAAACATGCTTTGCACCATAGGAATGGAAGACTGCAATGTTTATTCCACTTTACAAGGGTGGACTATCAACTGACCTGAAAATTACAGACCCATTAGTCAGACTAGTCTAATATGCAAAGTCATGCAACAATTTGTGACGGAAATTATCAACAAAGACATAGGCAAGCTTCAGACACTAAACTCAACCTATGGACTTCTTTGAGAAGGTCCCCAAGGCAACAGATGAGGGAAAAACAGTATATATTGCCTATGTGGACCTGGTTAAGGCATTCAATACAATACCACCTTGGGTATAGTTGACAAACCTCACCAAACCAGGCATAAACCTCCTACATAACTTGCCAGACTTTTAGCTGTCTCACAGACAGTACCCAGGAAGTCAGTATCAGTGAGACCATCTCCACTAAGAGGTTTGTCACCAGTGGGGTACCTCAGGGCTCTATCCTGAGACCACTCCTATTTGGCATATACTTCTTGGAAGTAAAGACTAATGTCAAGGGCCTTTGGCTGACCAAGTTCACAGATTATTGCAAATTTGCAGATATCATATAGTCCCCTTATTACACAAACATCTTACAGGAGAATCTAACACTAACAAATGACTGGTGCCAAAGTCACAGATTAAAACTCAATGCCAAGAAATGCATTTCAGTGCCTTTTGGGAAAATGAACATCCAGGTAGTTACTCCATCGATAAAGCACATCTAAGAGTTGAATCAGAAGTTAGGGATCTGGCAACATATGTAGGCAGTAATATGGCCTTTGACCAATATGCGGCCAAGGTAGTAAGAAGGTCATTCTATGTTGCCCAACTTATAAGTATGGTTATATGCCAACAATTTGTGATGGAAATTATCAACAAAGACATAGGCAAGCTTCAGACACTAAACTCAACCTATGGACTTCTTTGAGAAGATAGAGTAACTACTTGGATGTTCATTTTCCCAGGTCCACATAGGCAATATATACTGTTTTTCCCCCAACAATGGTCCAAGGAAGTCATAGTGCCACTTTATTCAGCTTTTAACAGACTCATCAATGCGCATAATCCCATAAAGGTTCCTTACCAGGAGAATCCAAGGTAAAAACCCATTGTCCTATATGGATCACCTTAAAGCCCTATACCTGGTCTCCTACACATTACTAAGGGCAATCAGAAACACTAGATTCAATTTAAATTTTGCTTATGACATATATATATAGGACATAATGGAGAGACAGATATGTGTCTCAGAGGATCCCCATGTTCTAGAACAAGCTTCCTGTTCATGTTAAGCAGAGCCCATCTCTAACCCTATTTAACATAACCATGACCAATGGATGGGAAATCAGAAATTCATCCCAGGTATAGTCCCCATGTCTCTGACAGACAGAAGTAGACAGTAACTATACCCAAACTAACATACTCCCCACATACCCTTTAGAAACTTCCTAACTCACATACCTCCTCCTAATAAAGATCTATGATACATAGGGACAAAACTGGATTTGCTTTCTCATCCAGTTTTATAAAGGCCCTGGTGGTCATTAGCCTAGTATATACCTATGGACCTATTAATTTTTATTTATTTAACATTTGTTAACCGGGAAAGTCTGACTTGAAACAATGCCAATTTTCAGCAGAGGTCCAGGGAGAAACACTATAGGTGCATGTCTTTGTAATGGGGGAGGAAACTGGAGCACCTGGAGGAAACCCACACGAATGTAGGGAGGACATGCAGACGCTGTACAGCAGGTACTCCAGCCGAGAATTGAACTGGAGAACCTCTTGCTGTGAGGTGACAACACTACCACTGTGCCACTGCGCCATCCACAAAATCTGTCAGTCCATAATACCTACAAATGTGTTTATTCCTAATTGTTTGTTATCAGCTTGTACCCCATAAACATGTGGCTCCAATCTACTTTTGCATTATTTTTGTATTTCCAACTTTATTAGCTATTCCCAGTTGTATTCCTTTTATCTAATTTGTCTGATGTATAAAATGCTACACTGATAATTTTCTATGTGTGTGTGTGTGTGTGTGTGTGTGTGTGTGTGTGTGTGTGTGTGTGTGTATATATATATATATATATATATATATATATATATATATATATATATATATATATATATATATATATGGATCTAGGACGTTTTCTCAACTGAGCAGACGCCTGAAATCCAAACGGCCGGGCATACTTACGCGAAAGTGCTTTTCACCGAAGAAGCACTTTCGCATAAGTATGACTGTTGCCGAGGCTGTACTACGGTGCGGGTAAGGGAAATTTCCCTTTTCTCCACTGTAATGCAATCTCGGAGGGAGAATATTAAAGTAGTGGGTGACATGGGGGGTGCAAAATGTAAATGTAGTTTTTTTTTTGTCACACGCTTTAACGAAAGCGCTTTTTTAATAAAAGTGCTTTCGTTAAAGTGTGTTTGGGTTTTATGGATTTGGACGTTTGCTCAGTCGAGCAAACCTCCTAGATCCATATATATATATATATATATATATATATATATATATATATATATATATATATATATATATATATATATATATATATCATTCAAAACAAGGAAGATGTGAACTTTATGGATTTTTAATTTTTTTAATTAGAGTAAAATTTGTTTCTTCATATTTAAATGCATGTTCTCAGTAAATATTTATAGTGCACATATTCTGGACCCTTGTTTTCTATAGATTTGATAGTAAAAATGTATCTGTGTTTCCAAAATATGTTACATTATTGATAAAATCCAAATGTTTCAGATATTATTTAACATCAAAAGTATGGCTACATTCAAGATGTAACACATGTGAATATATACATTGCAGTCTTAAGATCATTCACCCTGATACTGAGTATGTTTAAACTGTATGTGGGGACATAACATGTTTAATTAGATGATGTTATTGGATAAGTGCTATTGTGGAATCATTTATGTAAGAAAAAATGAATATACCTTAGATATCCAAAAATATAACCTGAGCAATGCACTTTCTAATATAGTAGATAATTTTTTTCATGAAACAAAATATTTTTCATATGTTACAAGTCATTGATATCCAAAAGGGAGTAGATTTAGAAATGTTTTTTCATTTGTTAGAACTGCATATTGTGCTAGGCAGTTTAACCTGCCAGTACTGACCAACAAATGAAAGAGGCACAATGAAAAACAGATTTGTTTCTGCCTGCTATCTGTGCTGGTAATGTGTCCCTGGCTTCTTCTAACATAGGTTCATAGGTGTGCACTAGGCTAATGATCCTGTGGCCTTTACAAGCCTAACCATATCCTAACATAACAGAATCTCTTACATTGTCTTTCTCGCTGCACTCACTGAGAGCATTATGGTTTTGAAAACTTGTAAAACACTTAGCAATTTTCTTTTTTGCAACTATAGTACATGGAGCAGATAAAGCTCCATGCACTACAAAGAATTATGATTGGTCTCTGATTATAATCCTTTATTAAATGTCGTCTCACAGTAACACACTGTCTGGTTCGATTCTCAGCTAGAGCGTCTTCTCCATGGAGACATGCGTGAATGGGCGTACCTTCATTGAAGGCTGTGTGTCAGGGCTGGTAACTCGGCACATAAAAATCAACTACCAATCATTAGCGGACCGGAGTTCTGCTGTGGCGACCCCTAACCGGGAAAAGCTTAAAGACACAACAACAACATTAAATGTTCTCAACATGGATGCCAAGATTCACTTTTCAAGTTTTGCTCTCAATGTGAATTTCTTGGTATCCATGTCTTGAACACATAATAACCAGGTTATGATCAGCGACTCAATCATAATCCTCTATATTATGCATTACAGCTTTAATAGCAAACATTATGTTTAAATAACCATACATATTTGAGGTAGGATTTGGACTTTGAGTATCAGTGGGATAGCTAGTTGATAAGAAAGGAACATTTTGACTAAAAGATTATATTATTAAAAATTAGGTTACATATATGAAAGATACTGTAAGTCATGTCTAGATTTGTGTAGAGGATGAACAAGTCAAAGGCATTTGATTTGCTAAAGTTAGTATTGTTTTGCTAAAGCTTAAGTAAAATCTGATGCAATACTGGCATTCACATGAAAGCTTAGTATAGTCACACTGTTAAACTGAAGGTGATGACATTTTAAATAGTGTTTGTTGATTACGTTACTTTAAACAGTTGGATGTATCCATCTAATTATAAAAGCAGTGCCTAAAGCATTTTATTACTCTTCATATTGTCCTTTCCTCTTCCAAAGCCAAATTATATACATATTGATTTATTAACTAATTTAATAGACAAGACAGAAAGCAATTTTCTCCTATAACCTTGGCCAACAGCAATCAAATCCACTAAAAAAGTGGTATGTTTTATACAGCTCCATCAGATGACAATGCAGTAATTAGTAACTGTCAAATACAATATCATTTAAAGGTATTAAATATATAAATAAAATGAATACTCATAGATATTATTATAGATACATTTGAGACTATGATAGAATATTTAATAACCATTGGGATTTACTCGGAGATTTATTTGGATATGCATAAACACCTACAAGTAGATACACACAGTGAATGTGAAATGGTAGTGTACATGCTGTTTATACTGAAAACATGCTGCTGCTTTGTAAAAGTACTACATTACTATGGAAGTACTGTTTAATTTGAGATATGCATACAACAAGCATGCAGCAGCAGAGAGCATGCAGTGATTGAACCTAATTGGGACACTTATAAAACTTCAGTTAAAATAAAGGAGTGTAGCACAGCATAAGGAAAGGTGTCAAGCATAAAACAAACATTTGCAGTTCAACAGAGGTGGAACATTTCACCATAAATAAGGACTCTTGGAAAATTGCCAGCTGAACTTTTTACTGGAAGAGACTGAGTGAGAGAAAGGATATCTGTAAATCTAAGTGACAGAATACTTTGACTTTGCTAGAAACTCAAACATTTAGTGGACGCAGAAACGCACGTTAAAGAATTTGTGTATGTTTTTGTTACAAAATATAACTTTTTTTCATGTCAGCTTCTTCCACTGTAGTGCACTGAGCTTAAGAGTTCTGCTTTAATTTTGAGTTGCATACACCACTGGTGTAAACTGTGGGCAGAGTTTTATCATTTTTACCAAACTACAAGACTTTTTTTTTATTTCTGGTTTACAGCCTGCAGGTGTACCTATATTTGCTACTAACTTTCCTATCAAAGGCAAAAGACTTATTTTGTGTGCGAGTGAACTGTCTCCTTTTTGATTGTCCAAAATACAGATGTGTATGTCTGCTGTTGCAAAAAACATCAATGCATGATGTAGCCCGCAAGGATTCTTAGAAAAGAATAATACTAACTATAAATATTCTGTCAGCCTCCACAAACAGATATACTTCTGACTTTGTTCGCGGGTCATTCTATTAAACCTAATCATGCTTCCCAAATATATTTGACATATTTTGATACTACTCATTTTATTGGTAATATAGCTGGGGTATGGGTGTTTACACTTTAATAAGCTTCCTCTCTCTAATAGAGTAATACGTGTCAGACCGGGGGTAAATTTATGATTCCTTATCCAGTGATCCAAGTTGAGTTTGAATAAATGCAGGTAGGAACTTGGCTTCACATGGATTAGAAGCCTGTTTCAAGGGAAGGGGTTATCCTTGAGATACACACCTGTCCCTCCAACATCTCTTATTATGTTGCAAACAAGGTTTACATCCTTAGATTTTGGTATTTCTAATGCCATTTGTTTTATGGATGTGCAACAAGTCCAGAAGGGCAGGGTCAGAGGATATTTTGATGGCCGGGCATAGATCGCTTCTCAGTGGTCTGTATTAGACAAAATACAAGGATGGCATTTGAGGTAGAAAGGCTTTAAGGTGGTCAATGTAGGACATGTTGCTTACACCATGTTTTTTTTTTCTTTTTTTGTTGGGAAGGAACCCCTGTGGTTACTCCAGTTATTGCAGATGCCTGGTCAGTTACATGCCGAAGGAAGCATTGTACACAATGACTAGTCTAATGAGAGCCACGTACAATGGAACAATGACATATATGGAACTGGATGCCATACCCTTGATTATAAGTTGTGCAAAACAGAGTGATTTCCTTACTACAGTAGACATACAATGGTCAAAGGCCAAGTCACTGTCTACATACATTCCCAAATCCCTGAACACAGGGTCCATTCTTATGGGTTTATTATCAATGCAGTAATTTCCAGGGATACATTTTCTTTCCAAAACACATTATTATGCATTTCTGGCATTGAGTTTTAGCCCATGACTCTGTCAGGAGTTACTAGACTGAATCATAACTTCTTGGGGGGTTGTTTGTGTTTTTGGGGGAATCTGTGACTGCACCTAATTTGAAATCATCTGTGAACTTGGTCAGCCAGAGACATTTGACATTAGCCTTGACTTCAGAGAAGTAGATGCCAAAGAAGATTAGCCCCAGCACTTAGTGCTGGGGGACTCAGCTAGATACTGTTTTTTTTTTGTTTTGTTGAAGTAGTCTCATATATCCTGACTTCTTATGTCCTATCTATGAGGTTTATACCTAATTTTCTGAGCTTGTCTACAATGACCGAGTGAGGTATTGTGTCAAATGCTTTGGCCAGGTCAAGGTAGGTAGTATACGCCATTTTGCCCTCATCCATTGCTTTGGTGACCTTCATGAAGAAGTCTATCAGGTTTAGTAGGCATAACCTGTCCTTGGCAAAGTAAAGTGGGTTGGATTCAATGTCTGAAGGTTTCCTATGGCATTATTTATCATGTCCATGATTATCTTTTCCATGGCCTTACATATGAGAGTAGTCAGGCTTATGGTGAGGTAGTTTCCTGGGCCACCCTTGTGAAGAGGGATAACAGTTGCAGTCTTCCATTTGCCTTTCTATAGGCTATAACTCTAGTGGCCCTGATAGGTCATTGTTCATGCTATTAAGGAGACATCCTAGAATATTTTCAGGTTCTATCAATGCAGTGTTTTTAGCCTTGGAGATTGCATTAAGGGTCTGTTGCCTAGAGATAGTTGAGGAGATTGCATTAAGGAACTGTTGCCTAGACATAGATGGGGGAGCTATGGCTGGGTGTGTTTCTTGAAAGGTGTCTGGCGGAGAAAGCAAGGTGAAATTGGAGATGAAGTTGCCATCCAGTAGAAGTGCTATATCCTCCAGTTCACTATAGCTCTCTTCACTTACAATTAGTTTGGCACATTGTTGCATATTGCCTTTCATATTTTGGACATAGCTGAAGAGTGCGTTGTGGTTGTCCTTAGCCTGGGAGGTTACATTTACCTCAAATTTGGCTTTGTTAGATTTAATTAGCCTCCTGGGTTGTTTATTTAGTTTGATGACAGAGTTCTTACCTTGTTAGGCATCATGTTTCCTATATTTGGCCATGATTTTCTTCTTTTTGTTATACAACCTATTGATGTTGTATTCCACTAGAGTGCCTTGTCTTTTGAGTTTGTCTTGTATTTATTTCAGGTAGGTATCACTGCCCCTACACTGCTGCACACATGTTTGTTCAAGATTTTTGTGAATGACTCCACATAAACAATGGTGTTCCCTGGGATTTGAAGGAGTTTTGCCAGGGTGTCATTTAAAAGTAGGGCACTTTATTCAAGTTAACCTGCAGGCTATCAAAACAGTATTTACAGAAAAGTATCAGCAGTATTCTCAGGACCATAAATCAACCATGCAATAGGATGTTAAGTATAAGCTGGTGAGGATTAACATCCCAAAATTGTCAGAAAAAAATGGTCAAAACCTTGAAAAGGCCAATTACTGTTTTGGAAGTTATAAAGACCTTAGACTTTTTGCCAGCTGGCAAAGCCCCTGGGCTTGATGGCCTTTCTGCCATTTTTTTAAATGTATTAAACATGAGATACCCCCTTTCACAACTTCTTAATGGACTCTGTTACCAAGTTGTGCTTTGCTGAGGAGGTGGTTTTGCTAAGGTGTTGATGTTCCACAAACCATCCCTTAATCCTCTTGATCTTGAACTATCAGCCCATAAACTTCTGCAAACAGTTTTAAAAATCTTTTCCAGACTTTTAGCTAATGGCCTAGAGAAACTGGTGCTAGAAGTTAGATGAGGCAATAATCAGGACTTTATTAGGAGGCTGAACAGGCAGTCTCTGTTTGAATCAGCCTTGGTTAAACATGCAAGCCTAATTCTATTTCTGTGAGTATATTTGGAAAGTATTGAATAGGCTAATGGTCCCTCAAACCTTTATAGCAAGGGCAAGGTACTTTATGTCAGTCCTAAAGCCTGGGTTTTATCAGTCAAACTCTCTCATCTCAAATTCCTCCTGCAGCAAGGAACAAGAGAGGATGCCTACTGTTAATACATTTGTTTACCTGGCCATGTTTGTCCTAGATTTATGTCTACAGGCCCAATTTGGTGGCCATAAAATATATTTTAATGGGTCACATCTTCTGTTAGCTACTTGGTTTGCAGATGATTGAGCAGTATGGATAGCAAAATCATATCTGCACGTGAAAGCCTTGCTTCCTTTTTTTCAAGACACGAGCATATACATGAAGCTCTTAATTAATTTAAATGAATCAGTTATCTTCTGTTTAAGCCATCTGACTTATATAACCATAATTCAGGATCACAATACCACTTTAGAGTTGTAAAGGAGCACATGTATCAGGGAATATAGATGACTCTTGCACTGGAGGAATTGTTGTATTTGAACACCATCTGCCTTTTAAGTCATATTAGGGGCTAGCTAGAGAAAAGGAATCCACAACCGTTGCTATTTTTCAGTAAAATACAGAAGGTTAAATATTATGTGTTATTCATTCTTCATCATATCTCAAATACAATTCACTCAAAGTGCCTTAAAATGTAAAACATTGATTGGGAACTTCTAATGGCAAGGAAAATGCCTAAGAATCAGTTAGAAATGGTTGCTAGTTCCTAAAATAGGGTCTGTATTGGAACATTGAATATTTAACAGTTCAAAACACTAAAGGTTGACCCTTAGCGATCAAACTGTTAAAACATTGAATGTTCGAAAAAAAATTAAAACAACAAAAAAAATAAATAAATAAATAGTGTAGGCACACCCCCCTGCACCCCCCACGTGGGGAGGGGCTGCACCTCCCATAACCCCCGCTACTTAAATATACCAACTCCGTGACCACACTACATTGAGGTAAATGGAAATCTCCCCTTAAAGAGATTTCTGTTTACTTCTTTGATGTTCTGCAGTTTCGCTATTCTCATATCGACAATGTCAGATTCAACATCGTTGGCTTTCGAGAATTAAATATAGACCCCTAAAATATGTGGAGGTTTTAGGACTATGTGATCTGTGTTACAAAGGTACTTTTTCTGGGCTAGTTCAAAACCCACTCCAATTTAGACTTCTATATAATTTCTGCTCATTGCAGAATACATGCCATCAGTCACATAATGTGTATGACCCAGTGAGGTTGGAATGCTGGTATGTGGCACATTCCTAGAATAAAGCCTGACCCACACTCAACCATTTCACTATTTTCCCCTCTTTGGACTAATGGATTAATTACAATAGACAACTGAGAAATGTAGTTGTTCAAATAGATCAGGATTGATATATTATTTGTAAGAGATTTGTGCTTGTGTGATTTTTAATCGTTGCTGTCATTACAATATATGAAAGCGTGCTATCCATTAATGGACATACAATGGGAGCAGTATTTACAAATAAGGGCTACTATATGATCCAAAATCTGGCTTTTCACTAAGTTTTATTGGCAGCTCCCAGCTAATGGTTCATGGTGATATACAAACCAATTCCAATAAGAGAGGTGATAAGCTTAAGCTCCAATGTGAGTTAGTCACAGTGTACTCAGCATCTATAATGTTGGAATTCAGACTTAAAAGAACTGCTTTTTTATGCAGGACATTTCATATACTACCTGGGAAAACACATAAGATCTATATATGATCCAAGTTTCCCAAATATCTAAAGCTTTGTGCATAAGTCACTACATTGTTGCCAGGTTACCCCGGTTGTGGTGGCAAGGTATGGGACTTCACAAACATACCAGTGTTGAGATGTTGTACTACAGATGGTGAAAATTTCCATTTAACATGCAAATGCTCAGCTCCAAACTTTTTTGGCAGGATGCACTACGATGTATTACACTAATCATACCAAATTTAATAACTGATGTTAATGATGCTGTTTTTGGTTGGTAGGCATAAGAACTCCTGCAGTCAGCTTATCTTTTTCTATGTTTTTAACGACTTGACATATTATTTTCCCACTAGTAGCTGCCATCTTTAACCACTGGAAATTTATTTCAGCAGTATGGAAAGCATCTATACAGAGACTGAGGTTTAATTTAGAGAACTGGCCAAATTTACACCACAAATGTAGTGGTGAAATAATTCTTGGATGTTATTTTTGTTTCTGTTGGACAACTATAAAGGTGGATGTTTAAATTTGTCTTTTGTATCAGTTGATCATTTTTATGTTCTTGTTTTCTGATATTTGTCAATATATTTTAGTTTTGATAACCTGTAATGTAAGGTATTATGCTGAATAAGCATTGCTGAAAATTTTTGATTTATAAGCAACATGTTGGCAGTGAAAGTTTACCAATGGAATGTGATAAAATAATTTCTAGAATTGTCTCTGTTTTACTTCTAAGTTAGCTAAAGATACAGTATTGGTGGATGGAAGAAACTGAAGGAATGACTAAATTCTGGGAGCATGGTCACGCTTACTAAGGAACCTTATGTCTGTAAGCATAAAACATATGCAAAGAGAAAGGTGGAACTAAAATGTGATCATGGAGCTAAGAAAGAGTAACTTACAACATGTGGCATTTCAGACTCTGTTGAGTAGTGAGTACAGCATCATGTAGATTTAATTACAGATATAATACATGATATTTCCAGAAGTCAAGACTACCCACAGGTTAAGGCACTGTGGAAAGTATGGGAAGAAGAACCATATTACTTACTCTTCTCTAAATATAATTGAAGAAGAATGATGAACAACAGAAGCAATGACCTCACAAACCTCAATATACTGCTAGTGAGAATGTTGAAAGGCATCAAGAGCAGTCTACAAACTACTAAGCGCACATAGTCCTGAGCATACTACTAATAAGAATGAGGTAGGATGATGGCAGTCATATATGCTGTTAAATATACATAATCCTAATAAAAGTGGGTTAATGCTCCTGTTTTCTGTGTAAAATGTACATGATTTGAAACCTTCCCCTTTTCACTTTACATATTTTTAAGCCCAAAGTAATTTTGTACAGTATGCCTGATGTCTATTAATGTTGCAGTGGACTAATATCCTCTATATGAGATGAGAGGTGCAGACCTTAAATCTTTTTTTGTGTTTTTATTGCACATTATTTAGAATATTCCTAGTATGTGGTGGACCCATAACCCATGTTGTCTTTCTTTATTTATTTTTTTCATTAAGTGCATTTAAGGTACAAGGTTAAGAGTTAACCCTGGTGTCTATTGTTCCCTCTGATCCACATATTTTTAAGTGTCATTAAAATATGATGTTAAGAGTTATCTCTTGTGTCTAGTATTTCCTCCATCACTGTCATTGTTATTATTTTTTTCTGAGTACCTCTATGACACAGTATGTTAAGTTTCCCTGAGTTCTAGTGTTCCTCTCCAACAATGCTGTATAATTTGTTCAATTAATCTTGGGAAGAGTTCAGGTATGACAGCATTCACCCTTATACAAAGAGGCCCGCGTGCTGCATGGGCACACACACACACACACACACACACACACACACACACACACACACACACACACACACACACACACACATGCACATATATCTCACCTACCCTCTTAATAACTCCCTCTTACTACAGCTTCCAAGGCAGTCATATACATTCACACCAGTTGCCACACTCACATGCAAACATGCACACCCCCAACAACACTACCTGCACACTAAATTTCCTGGCACATACCTCTACTGTGATGGATGAAGACAAGCATTTGGTCATGTTAATTAATGCAAGCATTAGTGAGTGGAGATGTTAATGTATGCAGCCGACCAATTCTCTGAATCACTCAGCTGCATACATTTCTTACTATTGGCATTTCCAGGAGAGAGCAAATGGTTAATTTTCATATGTCTCTTCCCCTGAAATGTCTAATAAGCATCTGATATGGCTGGGACACGGTACACCATGGTGCGGCATGTCATACCGCTCAACCTCTTAGAGCAACAAATCTGGACAAAGCCATAAATAAAAGTGGGTAAAGGACCAAAAATAGGGAGAAGTTTTAAATATCACTCCTACAAACTTAGAAAGTTGATGGAATAACAGGTTTTGCATTAGCATGAATTTTCTGAAGAATATGAAGTCTGAAACTCAATTGTCTGTCATTATTTTCTAACTTCAATCTTTAATGATTTGCCACTAATTTACCAGAAAAAACACAATTTTATGAAAAAAGGCCAAAAAATATGAGGCAAAAATCTGTACATTCTCTGAAAATCTGTACAGAGGTATGCTGCATGTTTTCATGTTAAAGAATCATGGCAAGACTGTCTCTGAATTCAAAATGATTGCAGTAATCTTTTTGACTTCTGACCAAAATGTATAACAAGAACACCATACTCAGGGAGTTTAAAATGGAAATGAAGTGTTGGTGTTAGCTGTTTCTCATTATATTCCTAATAAGATGACAAGGACCCTTTGACGTGATAGAGAAATGATCTGCAAAATAAGACACGCTGAGAAAAGAAAACTAGAGCAGATTTATCACATAAATGTGTTAAAACAATGGAGGAAACTGAAGCCTCTGCACTCAGTCTGAGAGCAGCAGTAGATACCAATAATATGGTACCAGGGAACTCCATCCCTTCTATTCACATGTACACAACTTTATCTAAAGCCCATAAACAAAAAAAAAAAGAACATTTACTGGGAAGTAATTTTCTGCCATACATGTTTGAACAATATAGCTAATTCAGTATCATATTGAAATTGTCCCAGAGAAGAAGGAAAACCTAAACGTCTATAGGATGCTAGTGTCCCAGAGAAAAGCAACTAGTGAAAAATGAGAAATATACTTAAACTGGAAGTTACTGAAGTATCTCAAAGTGATTACCAGTCTAATTATGAGTCTAGACCATAAACCAAGCAGGTGCATAAGACTCTAGTGATTTCCATAAACTGAATGAGATGTCCATATTTGACATAGGTCTATGACCACTCATCGAATGGAAAAATCATGGAATGGCATATCTCATCAGACATGCTGTTCATCAAGCAATTCAAGTAAGATTGCATTACGGTAGGGATAAGGAAATTTGCCCTTTCCCCACTGTAGTGTGATCTCGGAGTTGGTGTATATAATTAGCCGGGGTTTGAGGGCTGCAGCCCCCATTATGAGGAGGTTTCAGTGAATGCTGTTTACAATGTAATGCTGTTTGGTGATTTTTTTCATTGGATGGCGAAACATAGACCCATTTGGCACTTATCCAATGTCTGGCATCGATGAGCTTATAGAAGGACTAGGCAAAGTAAGGGTCTTAACCACCATAAATTGGATCAATGGGTACTAGCAGAATCACCTTGCTCATGAAGCCAAAAGGACTCAAAAGTTCTTTGTCATTGTATGTTCTTATACTTTAGACTTCACACAATACTTGCCACTTACCCAAGGCTCATTAATGAAGTTCTGAAATGTCATGCCAAGTAATCTGTTGCTTACCTTGGTAACATGGTAATTTATTCAGGAGTCTGGGAGTGGTATCTAGTTAAGTTACAAGCTGAACTATAGTGTTTAAGACAGGCAGAAATTAGTGCCCATACTATCACAAGTAACTTTTGCATGACAAAGCCAGATAGTTAGTTTATGTGATTGGTACAGGGGACAATAGACTTCAAACAGGCAATGGAGAGGTTGCTAAGAACTGATCAATATCCAGTGCTAAATACCAAGTGAAAGCACACTTAGGGTAAGCAAGCTAGTATTAAGTTTGTTCACAGATTCATAGATTAGTACTAGGCTAACTACTCTTGTGGGCCATTTTAAGCCTAGTTACTTACCCTGTGTGAGAATCAAACCCTGTACTTTGTGTGTGTAAGATAAACACCTTAACAACTATGCTAACTGTGATGCCCCTGCACTGGCCCAGAAATCAAGGAGCCTCAATCCTCACCACTAACACCAGTGAGGGACGTGGACATTGGGAGGATGACAAGTACACATACAATAAAGTACAATTTCCCTTAAGAGCACACAGAGATCACAGTCAGTCTGGAGCTAGTTTCTCCCTCTTTCTCCAGATCCCCAATAAGACTCCCCATTGGCACAGCTATAGGGTTGAGATCTCAGTCAAGCGGTCAAGCCAAAACCTCCAGCACCCTCTCTGTCCAACCAATGCTTTGTGTTCCTGCCCAAGTAGCTGACATCTGCATTCAAACTGGAACCTTAGTTTGAGAGACAGCCTTACAAGACTATCTGCAAATATATAGAGCTGAGTATATTTTTCTGTATTATTCTGTATTATAGAGCTAAATTGTTGCTTAGATATCTGTTGTCTTAGTGCTCTGCAAATATATAGAGATCAGTATATATTTTTTGGCTTTATAATTTGCGCATTCCTCACATCTGTGTTGAAACTGGTTTTTCCCACCCCCTCCCTGTTCTTGGTTGTAGTTTAAATTTGGTGGCTTTTGCAGTGCCCGCCCCACTGTAGATTTGATCTAGGATACTCCCCCAGTCCCATCTCTTTACCGCATTCTACCTAATAAACCCTTTCTGCACTTGCTTTTAGTCCTTTTTAATTTAATTACATTTTTTCAAACTGTGTGTGGACTAATATTGCTACATACTCAAGTGTGCCAGCTTGCACTGCATGAGAATTGTTTTTACTACTGCTTTTGCTACTTTTCTGAAAAAAAAAAATTATCTGCATTTACTGTACTTGTGTTTCTTCCTACTTTATTTTGCTTTTGCAACATCTTAAAAGTACTCAGTCGTATTTACTACTGCTTGGTGTAACTCATTCTAAGCCTTTTAGTTTAAACACTTGGGCTTTAGACCAGTTGTTTTACATTAAGAGGGTTTGTGGTCTGCACTGTAGTGGCAGAACAGGTAGTTTACATCCTTCTAAGTTGGGAACTGCTGATTGAGGGCTCAGTGTCTGTTATTCTAAATGTGTATTAATTCTGGTTTAAGCACTTGGGCTTTCAGACCAGTTGTTTTACATTAAAAGGGTTTGTGGTCTGCACTGTAGTGGCAGAACAGGTAGCTTACATCCTTCTAAGTTGGGAACTGCTGATTGAGGGCTCACTGTCTGTTATTCTAAAAGTGTATTAATTCTGGTTTAAGCACTTGGGCTTTCAGGCCAGTTATTTTACATTAAGAGGGTTCGTGGTCTGCACTCTTGTGGGAGGAGAGGCTGGACTCTGGCCTTCTGAGCTGGGAATTTCTGGTTAAAGGCTTATAGTGCATGCATATCTGAACTGCTTCTTACTGAAATTGGTACACCTTGTTTGCTGTAGCATAGACTAGATCCAGGCCTGCTGAATCTAGCTTTGTTTGTATAACTTGAGCACTAATCCAGGCATTCTTTAAAGTATTCAATTGTATTTATTACTGCTTGGTAGTAACTTGATTAAAGTGTAGCTATCATTCTAAGTCTTTTGGATTAAGCACTTGGGCTTCAGACCAGTTGTTTTACATTAGGAAGGTTTGTGGCATGCACTGTGGTGGCAGGACAGGTAGCTTACATCCTTCTAAGTTGGGAAATGCTGATTGAGAGCTTAGTGTCTGTTATTCTAAAAGTATATTAGTTCTGGTTTAAGCACTTGGGCTTCAGGCCACTTATTTTACATTAAGAAGGTTCGTGGTCTGCACTCTTGTGGGAGGAGAGGCTGGACTCTGCCCTTCTGAGCTGGGAATTTCTGGTTAAAGGCTTGTAGTGCATGCATATCTGAACTGCTTCTTACTGAAATTGCTACACCTTGTTTGCTGTAGCATAGACTAGATCCAGGCCTGCTGAATCTAGCTTTGTTTGTATAACTTGAGCACTAACCCAGGCATTCTTTAAAGTATTCAATTGTATTTATTACTGCTTGGTAGTAACTTGATTAAAGTGTAGCTATCATTCTAAGTCTTTTGGATTAAGCACTTGGGCTTCAGACCAGTTGTTTTACATTAGGAAGGTTTGTGGCATGCACTGTGGTGGCAGGACAGGTAGCTTACATCCTTCTAACTTGGGAAATGCTGATTGAGAGCTTAGTGTCTGTTATTCTAAAAGTGTATTAGTTCTGGTTTAAGCACTTGGGCTTCAGGCCACTTATTTTACATTAAGAAGGTTCGTGGTCTGCACTCTTGTGGGAGGAGAGGCTGGACTCTGCCCTTCTGAGCTGGGAATTTCTGGTTAAAGGTTTATAGTGCCTGCATATTTGAACTGTTTCTTACTGAAATTGGTACAACTTGTTTGCTGTAGCATAGACTAGATCCAGGCCTGCTCAATCTAGCTTTGTTTGTATGCTTGTTGTTTGTTTGCTTGTTATTTCCCTGGTACACTAATTCCACCTAAAATGCAGCTTTTCAGCTCTTCTGTGGATCCCTAGTGATATCTGCATTGCTTACTGTACTTATTTCCTTGTTTCACTTGAAAGAAAGTTACTGTTTGTCGTTTTTGCATTTAAGTTACCTGTAACACATTGCACTTAAGTTACCTGGCACTTGCTCACTAAGCAATTATATAAGTCAGCACTAAAAAATTAAAAGCACTACACCCTCACAAACTCCCCTTGAGTACCTTGTTCCCCATTGGCCCTTGTTTTCAATTATAAAGGAATTGAAATGAAACAAAGAACGTCACTGGACACTGCTGCTCTTTATTAAAACGTTTATTCAGTACAAACAGAGTCAATAAAAGTGGTAAGCGCTTTCGGGACTACTCCCTTCCTCAGACAAAATTACACATGCAAACAATACTCCATTTAAAAAACAACTCACCCAATAAAATTCAAGTAAAATTCAATAAAAGACCCGCCTATTCTGAAGTGTGGGCCTTATTGGTACTGCTTCATTCAAGCCAGGTGCTCTTGTAGCCATTAATTCAACAATCCACTTTGATTCTGATAATTCAGTTTTATGCTTCAAATCACCCCCCCCCCTATTGGTAAGCCTAATGTTAACATATGTCAAGTATTAGGAATAAAGATCCACATAATGCACTTAGTAGGGATATAGAAGAGTTTCCCACACATAGTTTTTTGTTTAGGGCTGTTGTATGGTATTGTCCCTAGGGGGATGAGAATTCTATGCATGCCATCGCAAGGAGATCGTAATCCAGGTCTCTTAGCAAAATGGCAAACATTGAATCTGAGTACGAGTTTCAAGTATATGGAACTTTTAGTTGAACATTTCACCCCAGAAGTTGAGAGCCTTAAGAGAGAGATAACGGAACTTCAGCACAGGCTAGAAGGTAACTACACTGATTATAGGAGCAAAGAACGCATCAATCAGTTGTATGTTACCTTTATGGCCAGTGATGAAAGAATTAAGAAACAGAAATTGGGCAAAATAAAAAGAGATTACGAAGATTTCTCGAATGGGAATATCTTCGTATGGCCCAGGTTTCGAGATACGCCAGCCAATGACAATTCACATAGAGGGGAGAATATGCGTCAACAAGCTAGAGTGAACCAACAAGTTAGAATGAACCGACGGGCGAGTGCTGTTGAAGAACAGCAAACACGATTGATTGAAACGCCATCAAATGCAGAGAGAAATGGATGTGTGAGGGGTGTTATGCCTTCAGTTAAGCTGACATCTGTAACTATGGAACCACAACTAGATGTGTTGACGCATAATCCAGATGAATACGAGGAATCTACAATGATTATTGGTAACACCATTTCCATGCAGTCTTCAGATGCCCTGAATAGAATTCCCGCCATAGCGACTACTTCAGCGGGATTACAGCAAGAGGGTAATACCACAGGAGCTATGGGAGCACGACCAAAGGAGCAGCGGGGAAAGCAACATTTTTGGAAATGTTGCCTGCCCCCGTGAAAAAGAAGGGGGCATGGAAGAGATCCTCGAGCGAAGATCGAGTGGCGGACAGGAAAAGGAAGTTATTGGACTGACTGACTATAGCTTGTATCATGGTATTGTTTATAATTTATCTAGCTATGTCTTGAATGAAGAAGAATTGATGATTTTGAACAGAGGGTTAACGTTTATACCCAGTAACAACAGTGTTTTTAATGAGGTTATGATGGATGTCATGTTATTTTGTCGTAATCTAACCTTAAGGATGTTGTATGGTTCACGGAATGATTACAGTTTAACCCTAAAGAAACCCAGTGTTTATGTCCCCCCACTCACACCCACTATGAACTTGTTTCTTAGAAGCTGTGAGAATGATCTTATAGAGTACTTTAAGCAAGGCAGTTTTAGTAAATTTTACAATTTGACACAGAAGTAGAAGGAAAGTTTAGATAATTTAAGCAAAAATAGGGAAATTATAATAAAGCCAGCAGACAAGGGAGGGGCGGTGGTCATCCTTGATGCAAATTGGTACAACTGTAGGCTGAAGCAACTTTTATCAGATGAAAAAACATACATATGCATCAATCCCTTTGGAGTGAAAAGAGTGGTTGATAGGGTTCATACAGCTCTGAAAGCCCTACATTTTGACATGAAAATTAATGATGAGGTGCTTGACTTCTTATGGATAGAAAATGCTATAACTCCCATTTTTAAAGCCCTCCCAAAGATACACAAATCTCTGGAGAACCCACCCCTTAGACCGATAGTTTCGGGGAGGGGTTGGGTGACTGAGAACATTTCGATATGGGTGGAACATCATCTTAGACCCTATGTAGATAGTGTGGACAATATATTGAAGGACACGGGAGACTTTTTGAGAAAATTAGGTAATGTTGAGAAAGGCACATACAACAGTACTAAATTGTTGATGGTCACATTAGATGTTAACAATTTATTTACAGTAATAGATAATAGTTATGGCATAGAGAATGTAGGCACCCTCATGTTGGATTCAGGGGCTACAGGTGACAAAATTAGTTTAGTGAAAACATTGTTAGGTTTAGTTTTGGAGAATAATGTTTTTATAGGGGGTGATTCTATGTATAGACAGGCACAGGGGATGGCGATGGGCACCCCCTGTGCCAACACGTATGCTAACCTTGTACTATCACAATGGGAGAAAGTATTTGTATTGAATAATGAAACTTGGCGAAGTCATTTGAAAATGTATGTACGTTTCGTGGATGACGTT
Organism: Protopterus annectens; assembly: GCF_019279795.1. NCBI lineage: Eukaryota > Metazoa > Chordata > Ceratodontiformes > Protopteridae > Protopterus > Protopterus annectens. The sequence continues at coordinate 387,007,635 of NC_056745.1, read as the reverse complement.
TTTATCTTATGGGATGGGAGTTTAGATACATTGCAACTATTTGTAGACCATCTACATTCCACGACTACATTTTTTAGATTTACCATGAAAGCCTCTACAGAATGTATAGACTTTTTGGATGTGAATATAATACAAGAAGGGGCAGGCTTTAAATCCAAGTTGCTTAAAAAGGAATGTTGGAAAAATAGTTTACTCCCATATGATAGCATGCATCCACGATACACGTACTCTAACATAGTGCAAGGACAGGTCAGTAGGATCTCCAGGATCTGTTTAGATGATGAAGACTTTGAGAAAGAGTTAGTGACACTTAAAGGTTGCCTGCAAGATAGGGGTATCAGAGCGAGAAGGTTAATAAAGTTATTAGTGACAGTAAGGGCCATAGGGTAATAAATATCGACCTTGGTTAAAGCACGGGTATAGTTGAAAGTGAATTAAGGGATAGGACTACAACATTTAAAGCACCACAGGTGTCTTTCACATATAGTAGTAATATAGGGGACATATGCCATATTGTCCAAAAAAACTGGAATATTTTGACCAGTGATGTGAATTTGCACAATATAGTAGGACAAGGACCCTGTTTTAGGTATAGACAGAATAAAAACCTTAAAGATATACTATGTGGAGAAAACCCATTAACAGTGGACCAGTCTCCCCTAATTTCGGCAGGGACAGTACCCTGCAGGAGATGTAAAGTTTGTGCCATATTAACAACAAGAATTCAGTTTTCACTCACCCTGTAACTGGTAGGCAGTTTATTTTAAAGGTAAGGCAACGTGCAACACCACTGATTTGGTTTACCTGGCAGAATGTGAACACTGCCCTTGTTTTATGTGGGAAAGACAAATCAGATGTTTAAAACTAGGATCTTTCAACATATGTCAAGTATTAGGAATAAAGATCCACATAATGCACTTAGTAGGCATATAGAAGAGTTTCCATATAGTTTTTGTTTAGGGCTGTTGTTAACATTAGGCTTACCAATAGGGGGGGTGATTTGAAGCATAAAACTGAATTATCAGAATCAAAGTGGATTGTTGAATTAATGGCTACAAGAGCACCTGGCTTGAATGAAGCAGTACCAATAAGGCCCACACTTCAGAATAGGCGGGTCTTTTATTGAATTTTACTTGAATTTTATTGGGTGAGTTATTTTTTAAATGGAGTATTGTTTGCATGTGTAATTTTGTCTGAGGAAGGGAGTAGTCCCAAAAGCGCTTACCACTTTTATTGACTCTGTTTGTACTGAATAAATGTTTTAATAAGGAGCAGCAGTGTCCAGCGACGTTCTTTGTTTCATTTTGGCTTTATATCGTAAGCTGGACTTTGGTGCAGCACCTAACTTCTTTGTGCATAATTATAAAGGAATTCCCAATACTATTCTAGCATGTCCAAAGGTCATTTGTCAATCTCCTCTCCGGTCCAGCTGGTGAATCTGGGAATCTTGAGGCAATGTTACAACTGCCTCATGTACACAGACAACCCTCTCCTCCTCCCAACAAATTCCAACACATGTGAGAGATGCAACCATATAGCCAAACTGGAGGCTAAGCTCTCTCAACTCAGTACTGGCATAACCAGTCAGGAGGAGAAGGAAACCACAATCACTACAATTCCAGTCTCACATAGACCTACCACGACAGCGAACCAAACACATAATCACACAAAAACATACTTGGAGGCTCTAAATAAAGATCTGCCTAAGCAGCAGAGACCTCCAAAGCAGACACCCAAGCAACCGCTATCCCAAAACAAAACACGTGCAACACATATCTCACAAAGCCAGTGTGCTGAACAGTCACAGCCCTTAAGGTTAAATAACACACCTGATCCACTTGTAATAGGTGACTCTATCGTCAGGTTCACTGACGTCCCGCTCACCAGGCTGAACAAGGAGAAGGTCACGGTGAGCAGCCTGTCGGGCGCTAGGATCCACCACATAGCACAAGCACTCAGGTCACTCCAAGGCAAGTACAAATATGACTCAGTCATTGTCCATGCTGGTGTGAATGACCTGAGATGTACCTCCCTGGACTACATGAAAAGAGACATAGAGGAGCTCTCTGAGCATGCAGCCCAGGCTGGTATGACCCTGACCTTGAGTAGCATCTTACCCTCACCAAGAATGATGCCACAATATGAAGACAAGATGGTCGATTTCAACAATTGGCTTAAGTATTGGTGTCATTCAAAGGGGATCCAATGCCTGTCAGCCTGGGATGATATGCTCGTCAAGCCACGATGCTTCACTAAGGACGGCTTGCACCTGTCACCCCTGGGTTTCGGATATTGGCAAAGGCTCTTGCTACCCCCATAGTGCCTTTTTTAGGCAAGACTCAAAAGACAAACCCACCTCCATAGGTATCACAAGGGATAAGAAACTAAGAGTAATGCTACTCAACGCCAGAAGTCTAAACCTCAAGATGCACACACTCGAAACTCTCCTTAGCGTGGAGAACATCAATATCTGTGTAGTAACAGAAACCTGGTTCAGGGCTCCTGAGAGCACCCCAGCACTACCAGGTTATACCTCATACCATGCTTTTCGGCCCCAAAACTTGGGCCGAACTACAAAAGGAGGGGGAGTATCAATATTCATCAAAGATACCCACACCTCCAGGTTGGTGGCACAGAACAAAGCATCAGAGACTATCCATGTGCAACTAATAGTGGGTAAAACTGCCTTCCAGTATATAGCCTGCTACAGATCACCCTCCCAAACCCAGGAACCCCACTCGGCCTTCCTGAGAACACTGGAAAATATAAAGGTCTCTCCAAACACCATTATATTGGGCAACTTCAACTACCCAAACATAGACTGGGAACATTACTCTAGCTCCAACACCCTAGCCCAAAGGTTCCTAGAATTCATAAACTCAAATGCTATGGAACAACTTGTTACCACTCCCACAAGAGTGGAAAACATCATCACCAACATGGGGACTCTATGCTCCAGACCAAAAGTGTAGCCCTCATTGGTAAGATCAGACCATAAACTAATCCAACTGGATATTCACATCCCGACCCCACCCCCTGCCCAGAAAACCATAGTGAAAAACTTCTCTAAACCAAATTTCACACTCCTCAAAACCGAGGTGGAATCCTTCAAAGCCCCCGGGCCTGTGAAAAATATGGCCCAGACCGCAGAATCCTTTATAAATGCATTCTATGAACACCTTTAGGAATGCATGGATCATGCAATCCCAAATAAAACCAAGACCCAATCCTCCAAAGGCAGACGTCCTGTCTGGTGGACCCCAGCCATAAACAAACTATACAATAGAAGGAGGAAGCTACTACATGATAGAGCAAAATCCCAAAAAGGGAAGGCATCTCTGATCAGTATTAGCAAAAAACTAAGGGCACTCATAAAATCGTCTAAGGCCAGCTTCGGGAGAAAAATTGCACAGGACACTAAGGATAATCACAAGGCTTTCTTTAGTTATGTTAGGAACCTGGGTGGGAATTCCCAGATATGCTCAGAATTAGTCCAAAATGACAAAAAATACACCGAACCCACAGACATTGCCAACATTCTAGCTGACAGGTTCAGTGCAAACTCCCCCCCCCCCACCAAAAGGGCAAATATCTATCCCATCAGAGTGCTGCCCCCCTAACATCTTAGATGCTCAGGTAAGAGCCGCCCTCTCCAAAGCAAAAAACATAGCATCAATGGGACCAGACGGTGTCCCGGGCTGCGTCCTACATAAACTCCAAGAAGAGCTAAACCCAAACATAAAACTACTGTTCAATCTCAGCCTTACTACAGGATATGTACCCAAAGAGTGGTGTACAGCAACAGTGGTCCCTCTCCACAAAGGTGGTGCCTCAATGGACCCTGGAAACTATCGCCTTAGAAGCCTGACTAGCTTGGTCTGCAAAGCTATGGAAAGGATCATCATGGACCTCATAAATAAAGATACTGAGGACCTACAGACACTGGACCCTACCCAGTTCGGCTTTGTTAAGGGCAGATCCTGCCTCTTATACCTGGTTGACTTCTTTGAAACCATCACCAAGGCCATTGACGAAGGGAAGGTGGTCCACACAGCCTACCTGGACCTCGCAAAAGCCTTCGATACAATACCCCACTCAGGCATTATAGATAAGCTCACCAGCTTAAATATAAACCCCTATGTCACTAGATGGGTTGCAAACTGGCTCAAGGACAGAACCCACATGGTTAGAATTGCTGGAGCCATGTCAGACTCCAAACCAGTTACAAGTGGCGTCCTACAAGGCTCAGTCCTGGGACCTCTCTTGTTTGGTATATATTTCTCGGAGGTACAGGCCAACACGGAAGGACTGTGGCTGACCAAGTTCGCAGATGACTGCAAACTGGGCACCATAATCAACTCTCCAGCCGACACACGCATCCTCCAAAAGGGCCTCATAGAAACAGACAACTGGTGCCAGAGCCATGGCCTCAAGCTAAACGCTAAAACATGTATAGACATCCCCTTTGGCAAAAACAAAGTAATTAGGGACCTGGGGACCCAAGTTGATAGCAATCTCTCATTTGACAACCACTTGGCCAAAGTGGTTAGAAAAACATTTTATATAGCCCACCTAATCATGAAGGGATTCACATCTAGATCAGGGGAGGTCATTCTGCCTCTTTACACATCCCTCATCAGGCCCATAATCGAGTACAATGCCCCTTTTGGGATGTAACGAAAACAAAAAGGTCATCGCTTTGCCAAATCCAGCTAACGTAACAGAAGTCCAACAGTAGGTAAATGAAAATAAAAACGTAGCCGGATGCTGCTGTATGTATAAAAACAATTTATTCCATAAAACAAGAACAGTATATGATATTTATTCCATAAAACAAGAACAGTATATGATGAGCGCTTTCGGGTCAATACCCTTCATCAGATAAGGTGTATCATCACACATCTATTTTTAAAATACAATCTAGCCAATCATCATTTAATAAAAGACCCGCCTTTTTCTAAGTGCTGGTTTAAGCGGAACTACCTCATTTAGCCCCGGATCCCTGTGTGCTGTCAACTCAAGGATCCATTTAGTCTCTGCCAATTCTGTTTCCAATTTAATATCACCCCCCCTATGGGTCAGCTGTAAATTTACAATGACTCTAAAAGTAAAACCATGCGTAGGATGTCCCATCAGATGTCTAAACAGCGCATTACTTTCATTTTTATTTTTGATATTGGACAAATGTTGAAGGATCCTTTCTTTCAACATCTGATTTGTCTTCCCGACATAGTAACTCGAACATAAGCTACACTCGGCTATATAAACAACATCAGTAGTCCTGCAAGACGCCCTCCCCTTGAATATATATAACTTGTTACTGTTAGGGTGACGGAATTCAACGCCTTTTTTAATAAAGGCACATGCCTTGCAACACCCACATGAAACAGTCCCTGCTCTACCCATAGCTTGTGTTTTGACTAAAGCCTTTCTTTCCTTACATAAAACATCTTTTAAATTCTTGTTCCTTTTATATATGAACTGTGGTTGGGTGCCTACCATGTCCCTCAGGGATACATCACTGGTAATGATGTTCCAATTCCTTCGTATGATGTCACAGACCCCTTTAGTATCACTCCCATAAGTCAATGCTACCCTACGGGTCTTGGACCTGGCTACCCTAGCCAGGTCCAAGACCCGTAGGTTGGCATTGACTTATGGGAGTGATACCAAAGGGGTCTGTGACATCATACGAAGAAATTGGAACATCATTACTAGTGATGTATCCCTGAGGGACATGGTAGGTACCAAACCACAATTCATATATAAAAGGAATAAGAATTTAAGAGATGTTTTATGTAAGGAAAGAAAGGTTTCAGTTAAAACACAAGTTATGGGAAGAGCAGGGACTGTTTCATGTGGGTGTTGCAAGGCATGTGCCTTTAAAAAGGCGTTGAATTCGTCACCCTAACAGTAACAAGTTATATATTCAAGGAGGCGTCTTGCAGGACTACTGATGTTGTTTATATAGCCGGTGTAGCTTATGTTCAGTTACTATGTCGAAGATAAATCAGATGTTGAAAGAAAGGATCCTTCAACATTTGTCCAATATCAAAATAAAAATGAAAGTAGCTGTTTAGACATCTGATGGGACATCACGATGGTTTTACTTTTAGAGTCATTAAATTTACAGCTGACCCATAGGGGTGATATTAAATTGGAAACAGAATTGGCAGAGACTAAATGGATCCTTGAGTTGACAGCACACAGGGATCCGGGGCTAAATGAGGTAGTTCCGCTTAAACCAGCACTTAGAAAAAGGCGGGTCTTTTATTAAATGATGATTGGCTAGATTGTATTTTAAAAATAGATGTGTGATGATACACCTTATCTGATGAAGGGTATTGACCCGAAAGCGCTCATCATATACTGTTCTTGTTTTATGGAATAAATATCATATACTGTTCTTGTTTTATGGAATAAATTGTTTTTATACATACAGCAGCATCCGGCTACGTTTTTATTTTCATTTCCTTTTGGGATGTACCTTACCAAACACCTGCAGCAACTGGAAAGACCCCAAAAGTCCCTCACCAAGAGGATCAAAGGGCTCAAACAGATGCCATATGCTGCCCGGTTAAAGAAACTCCAGCTCTACTCAGTGGCATACCGCCTGTTCAGAGGTGATCTGTGCCTGACATATAAAGCCATGTCCAACCCAGAATTAAGGAACATGCTGCACCTCAAAAAATCCAAATCCCATCGAGCTACGCGCTCGAGAGACTTGAACCTCAGCACTGAAATAAATAGGACATGCTGGAGGGACAGATTCATAACCCAGAGGTTCCCTTCACTCTTTAATAAAATCCCAGTCCAGGTTAGGCAGAGTTCCTCATTGACTCTCTTCAAGAGGAATCTTGATGAGTGGATGGGAGATCATAGGTTTACCCCGGGTATCACTTCTGTGTCACTGTTAGACAGAGGCACAGTATACTAACCTCGAAAAAGGGCATAGCAAAATTAATTTAAAATGGGTGGCGAAAGCCAAACATACTCTGGCTAGGCTTATAAATGCCCGAGGGCAGATAGCCTAGTATGAACCTATGAACCTATGAACACACACACACACACACACACACACACACACACACACACACACACACACACACACACACACACACACACACACACACACACACACACACACACACACACACACACACACACACACACACACTTTGAGATCTGATCTATATACAAACACACAGACACTCCTGGGGAAGGCTGATACAGTTTCATTAGCTATGCCCCCTTCTGCCAGACTAAAAGGTAGTTAGCACTGCCACCAACCAGCTCTTACCAGCTACTATAAGGCCCTTCCAAAAGGGTGACCAATTCTGCTGTGCAATGTTACTACTATCCAAATGGTAAGTGTGTCCAAGACTTGATGGCTATTTAGGAGTGGCCGGTACAGTGTTACCAAATACATATGCAAGTACTCTTAAGAGCTTAAATATCTCTAACAAACCAGCCACAATTAAAAGGTTTAAATATTTTTAAAAATAAATAATGAAAGAACAAGACAACACTCAATAACTCGATACAGTGACCACAGAGTTCAGAATCACAGGAAATATTTTAAAACAACAGTGCAGGACAGTCTCACATAAATACAGAAAACATCTAGACTAATATTACTATATTCCTATCTATCTCTAAGAGAGATGCTATGAGCTAAGTCTTACTTACAGAGCAAAGCAAATACAGTGCTGAATGGATGTTTATAGGTCCAGAGACAAGATACATAATGCCCAGACTTTCTCTCTGAGATAGTTCCTAAATTAACAATACACATTACTGCTGGGTTAGCTAGATGACATCACTATTTGGCACCTGCCTCTCGTTCCCAGGCTAAACAGATGCCAACAGAATTTAACATGTCTCTATGAATTTATCTCTTAGAAGCTGACACTTATCTCTTAGAAGCTTGCCTGAAACTGGAAGTCGTAAAACAATTAACACTTTTACATTTTAAACCTAGTAATTATTTCTGTCTTAAGACAATAGAAATAATTTCTAGCTGCAGACATTCTGTCTCCTAGCTGTAGTAAACACAATCATAAAATTCTTCACTTGTCTAATTATTTTCTTAGAGTTTTGCAAGTTAACTCTGTATGTTCCAACTTCTACCATGAAAACATATATTTGCATAGGCATATAGCCCATATACATTTTTGCCCTTTTCCTGCAGGGTGCACTGTGGTTACATTTTTGAAGCTCAGCACATAACATACAGTTTAAAATAACATAGTTTTCTTACATTTGTAAGACAAGCAGACAAATCATATTAATATTTGCAAATGACAGAATTGCTTACAACATTTTAGTTAGCTGGGCTGGCAGCCTTCAAACTAACCTCCCTCCCAAAATTAATTTGTCAGAAGTGGAATTCAACCACATGCCCCCAAGGAAGACTGCAGCCTGAACAAATTGTCTCTGACTGCTTGGTCATCCTGACAACGACCAACAATGACACACCTTTGTTACTATAGCCTGTCCTGTAACAGATTCTATGAAAGATGAGATCCCATCCAGATGACCTCAACCAAAGCAGAAGATGAGTCATTTTATCAGCTGAAAAACATTTTGTGTTCAAAGTCAGTATTCAAGTGACCCTGACTTTGATCTTATCATTTATGTAGCTGCATCTAAACTGAGTGTAGGAGTTATAGTTTCTCATGAAGTTGGTAAGGAACACCTGTTTGCTATCTTAGCAAAAAGATAAGCAGGTAGACATGAGATACTCAACCACAGGGCAAAAGTGCATGAAATTATTGGTGCATATAGATGGGGAAAAGCAGTTATAGTCTGAGTTGAAAGCTTACAGAAGAATATAGACTGTCTCCTTCAGTAATGGCAGGCACTGTGCATTTTAAGGTTAAAAGGGGTGTTGGCTTTGATTTACAAGACTGACAAATTAACAGATTTTAAAGGCAGTTTGAAAAGCAGACATTTTGTGAAGTGGGCAAGGAACTTTAAAGTAGTATTTATTTTTGTTTGTGGAATTATATGCTAGAATGCTTAAATAACAACTGTTAATGACTCTTCTGTAAGTGTTTATGACTTTTTACTGTATTTTTAATTGTAGAAGAACTTATTTATTGCTGAATGTAGGGTAAAATTTAAGGTGGGGTCTATTCAATTGTCAGAACAATAATGTGACATTAAGAAATCTGAGGGTGCTAGGTAATAGTTCCTGAAAAGAGAGAGAGAGGTAGAGAAAGACAACAAGAGATGACCAGAGAAACAGAAGGGCATAGAATAAGAGAAGTGGCTTTAATGACTCTTTTACCACAGCCCATGAGCATTCATATTTATTTGTGTTGACTGTAAGACATTATTAAGCCAGTTCCAGATTCTTTTATCATAATCTTGCAGTTTTCATATATACTTTTAAAGGATATTTTTCTTGATAAGTAAGAGAAGGATGTCAGCATTAAGTATGATGCATATGCTGTGTAGTAAGGTATGTTAATAAGAAAGAACAGAATAGAACTTAGAACAGAACAATGTGGGATTCCTGTTTAGACTCTACCTGGACCTGTGAGAATGCTTTCTAAAGTCACTTCAGCAGTTCTGCAACATAGTTAATTTGTAAAACACTTTAAGGGTTCTTCTGTGAAATCCATTTTGGTGTCTATGAAGAACTAAGTAGTTGACTTGATCAAAGGTCATTCTCATATCAATACAGAGACCCCCATTAAGTAAGCCTTTTTTGTGTTATTGAGTATAGAACCTGACCCAATATAGGTTGCTGTTATAAAGGTGTGATACCCTCACTGCTTCATGAATCATTGCCGGTAGTTCCCTCATTCACTGTCTTCACTTGCTGACCATGGCTTCACACCATTTGCTCCATCCTAGTTATGGCTCTGAGTGGCTGAGTTGTTATGGGAATGTAATGCATTCTAGACAAATCCAAGTAGGTTCATGGCTTGCACATGAGGAGTGTTTGCTTGCTCTGAATAAGGGGATTTGTCATTGTTTACATCACTCTTTGTTAGTTTGTGTAGGTTGAAGGTAGGTCTGAAGATACTCATGGAGATGTTAACCACCAATACCACCAGTACTTTAACTTATGTGTTATAACTGAGTGAACAGTTTAAATTAAAAAAAAAAAAATGAAACTATCCTAGAGAAAAAGAGGTTGTCTGTTTTGGCTCTTAGCTGGGGTTTCTTTTGAGCAGAGTTTGAATATCCTCCCTGTGTTTACATGGGTTTTCTCTGGGTGCATCGTTTTCCTCCCACATTCCAAAAAAACATGCAGTAGGTGGATAAGAGACTCTTAGTGGTCCAAAGGTGTGAGTGCATGCAAGTCTGATACAGCATAAAGACCTGACAACCTGCTTCCATTCCTCCCTTTGCCTTGTAAACTGCAAGGCTATCTGGGCTCACTATAGGAATCAGCTGTGATGCATGGATGGGGGGGGATGTATATTATACATGTTGCAGGTTGTGTACCAGTCAACAGACTCTAGGTCCACATAAGAGATCATCGAGATGATTTTTTAGAGAGTGAATACAGACTTGAACATATATACTGAGGTCATGTATAGTGTGATGGAACTTCTTACTGTATTTAGATTATTTTCCTAATGGGAAGTGTGATAATTATAGAGTCATTATTGAAAATACCTGCATTTTCTCTATGTTTAAATTTAAAAAATCTTTCATTTCTTACTCATGAAATTTATGTGTATTTTTTTCAAATATAATTTTTATTGCATTTCACTTCTATTTAAATACAAGAAAAGAATGACACAAAAAATATACATACAAGCTACTTGGAATATCAAGTTTCAGTTGTCCAAATATGATAACCATAACATAAATCATCAATGTTAGGGTAACAATTATACAGAATTGTCTAATAATCAAGCTGCTCTTAATGAGCTGTAAAACAGACATTTACATAAAGATAGTATGCAACATATTGAAAATGTGACATTAAAACATTGCAACCAGATATTCAAATCTACCTAAATAAACTTTCTGTCTTGCACTATGTACAATATATACATTGGTCACCTTAATGTTCATCTTATATGTGTTTGCCATGACCTGTACACTGTTATTGTGGGTATTTCTATTATAATTGCCTTTAGTTTCCCTTAATTATGTAAAGTAATATTGATGGTGAAGTCCCTTGGTCATAAATCAATTTTGTCCTAGGATTTCTAAAAGTGTTTTCCAATGTTTCTGATAGTAAGATAGATTTTTTTGGCTTTTTGCAATTAATTTGCTGGCTAATAAGTATTTTATAGCCATTCCTTTAAATTCTTCCCATGTGATTTTACTTCTGTCTAACCAATTTTGGGCTATATATGATTTGATCATTGCACACAATGTGACTATGTGTTTATTTTTGTATGAGAAATCATTAGGGAATATATGTAAAATTGCCATTTCCCATGATTTGGTGTATCCCTTTTTTTCTAACTTGGTTCTTAGTGAACACCACAGCTTGTAAACATTTTTACAGCTCCAAAAAATATGAAGGGTGTCAGCAACACTGTTTTGGCATATGGTACAATAAGGGGAGTGGGAGGGATTCATTTTGCTAAGAAAAAGTGATGTGTGATATGCATTGTTATTGATCATTATTTGGGCATAAATTAGTTTTTTAAGGGAGGTTAACTTCAAAGTAAGTTCAATAGCATCAGATTTTTGTTCATCAGTTATCTTTTTATTTTTCTCTTCCCAAAATTTGGAATATAGAATTGCATCTTGATATCTAATTTTTGTTATTAATCTATAAGTATTTGATAACATTTTAGATCTCGACAGTAGCAGGTTAATAATTTGTTGATATATCTGCATGTCCTGGTTGTCTATTTTGACATTCATAGTAACTGTGTTGATCAGGTATATTAATTGGTTGATTATGGTATTATAGCTTTTATTTACTTCAAGTTTTTGTCTAATATTGTCAACTGAGAAACTTTTGATCTGGTATAGGTCCCATACAGTGATATTTTTAATTTTTGGATACTGATTCAGGTTTAATATAATATTGTTTAATTTAATATTAGGATTAAGGTGTACTGGCTGTCCCAATACCAAAGTATCTTTAAGATTTAGGGAGGCTACCAGCTTTTGAAATATTACTGTGTTTCTTATTATTATGGGATGCACCTTAAAATGCTTTAAAGTCCTAGAATTTAGAAAGGGTACTGCTCTAGGGTTTAAATTGCATGAGATTAGCTGATTGTAATATATTTTAATCCATAGTGGACACCATGCTTTGTTGGATTTTTCAAAATTTGCTATTTGTATAATTCGACTAGCGTTTAGTATGTTGTAGTATGTTTGGAATTCAGGTAGGCCTAAGCTCCCTTTTTGTTTGGGCAATGTTAATTTAGTGTATTTTATTCTTGTACTTTTTGGAAGCCAAAAAAACTTTCTTAGTAGTGTTTCAAGTTTGGAGAAGAAGTTTTTTGGTATATTTTGGTTGATAGCACTAAAATGAAACAATAGTCTTGGAAGAATATTCATTTTAACTATGGCTGCCTTAGCTAGTGGAGATAGATTGAGGTTTAACCATCTCTTAGTGTCTTCAGTGATGTTAGACCAGGTTTTAAGCAAGTTGTTTTTAGTCATGTCAGATTGGAGGTGAGTGAACATAATACCCAGATATTTGAGATTATAATTGACTTTAATTACAGTTTCAGGGAAATAGAATTCCTTATGTCCTAGAGTATTCATAAGGAATATGATGGATTTATTAGGGCTAATCGCATAATTAAATATTTTTGAGAATTTTTCAATGGAGTTTAGTATCTTATTCAAATCAGTATTAGGGAATTCAAAATAAATGTTAAGATCATCAGGAAATGCTGTATACTTTATTGGGACTTTGGAAATATTCATAATGTGGTTGTAAGTTCTTTGTGATATTTTAAGCAGCAGAGGTTCTATGTATATATTGAACAGGTAAGGTCATAGTGGGCATCCTTGCCTTGTACCGTTCACTACTTGAATAGGCTTTGATTGCTTTTTATGTATAGATAGTGTTGCTGTGGCATTTTTGTATAAAGCCCTAACCATGTTTATATAGCCCTCAGGAATACTAAATTTCTTGAGTCTATTTAATAAAAAATCAAAATTTACTCTATCAAAAGCTTTGGTTGCATCTACTGACAGTGCATATCTAGGGCATTTATCATTCACTTTTAAACTAATGATTGAAACAATAGTAAGTGTGTTGCCATATCTTTGTCTGTTGTTCATAAAGCCTAGTTGCTCAGAAGATATAATGTGAGGTAGAATTTGTTTGATTCTACTAGCTAGTATTGTAGAAAGAATTTTAATATCAATATTTATGAGTGCTATTGGCCTGTAGTTATTTGGGTTTGATGCATCAGATTTGGGTTTTGATATGAATATAGTTTTTGAGTTATTGATATACAGGTCTTTGGTACCATACTTTATTATGTATCTGTATACTTTCAGTAGTATAGGAGCTAACTGTTTCTTGAAAGTCTTGTAAAATTCCACCACGTAACCATCAGGCCCTGGTGATTTACCTGGTTTCAACTTATTTACAGCAGCAATGATTTCTTCTACACTTAAGGGAGCTTTAAGATTATTTATTTGTGTCTCATTCAGTACCAGAAATTGTAACCCTTTGGTAAATTGATGAAATAATGACTCATTAAACTGGTCTTGGGGGCCATATAGTTTTTGGTATATCTCTTCAAAAACTTCAATGATCTCTTCATCTGTCTCTAAAGGTTTGTTATTATAATTTAGTTGCTTTATTTTGGTAGGAGGATTCTTAATGTTTATGATTCTTGCCAGTGCTTTTGAGGGCAATTGAGCCCATTTGGCATATTTGTGGAGGAGTTTAATTTCATTGATTGAGTACTGTTGTGTTTGAATTTCACATAGTTGTCCTTGTAGTGTAACAATTTGACTTTCAAGTACTGTGAATAATTTATTTGCAGTTCTGACTCTATATTTTTTTAATTTTGATTCTATTAATATGACTTTTTCTCTGTTTATTTTTTATAGAAAGCAGCTTTTTGAATTAATATACCCCTAATAGTGGCTTTTGTAGCTTGCCATTGAATGTCGTATGGTATATCTACTACTTCTAGGTTGTTATAATGTTAGGTAAGAATGTCTATGATATTTTGTGAAACATCTTTAAGCTTTAGTAAGTTATTATTTAATGTCCAGTTCATAACTGTTTGGGGTCCTTGCACTGAGCTCCCCAACTTTAGTGTAATATTTATCTTTGCATGATCCGATATTGTCCTAGGTTCACTATTGTATGTGACTGTATTATTTAATAAGATTTCAGTTATTAAAAATACATCTACCCTAGACCAAGACTTGTGATATGGTGAATAATAAGTGAATTTACTAGTAGTTATACTATTTCTATAGTTTTCAAATGGGTTAGCTATCGTAAAATCTTCCATTATTTCAGCTATTAGTGTAGTAAGCTGAACCGATTGCTTGTTATTCTTATTTGTCCTATCAAGTTCTGGATTAATTAACATATTTCAGTCACGTCCTATGATATAGAAGTAATTATGATAGTTCTCTAGGATTCTGTATATCTCATATAGATAAGTTATTTGATGCAAACATGGGGCATAAACATTCAGGACTAAGAAAGGATTTTTAAACGGTGGCAGTTTGCAAGTAAAATAACACCATCTACCATTTGGGTATGTGTGTGTGTGTGTGTATGTGTGTGTGTGTGTGTGTGTGTGTGTGTGTGTGTGTGTGTGTGTGTGTGTGTGTGATGGCAGGTTAGTTTGAACTGCTGTGTGTGTGTGATGGCAGGTTAGTTTGAACTGTTGTGTGTGTGTGTGTAAGTGATGGCATTTTAGTTTGAACTGATGTGTGTGAGTGATGGCATTTTAGTTTGAACTGGTGTGTGTGTGATGGCATTTTAGTTTGAACTGGTGTGTGTGTGATGGCATTTTAGTTTGAACTGGTGTGTGTGTGTGATGGCATTTTAGTTTGAACTGGTGTGTGTGTGATGGCATTTTAGTTTGAACTGGTGTGTGTGATGGCATTTTAGTTTGAACTGGTGTGTGTGTGTGTGTGTGTGTGTGTGTGTGTGTGTGTGTGTGTGTGTGTGTGTGTGTGTGTGTGTGTGTGTGTGTGTGATGGCAGGTTAGTTTGAACTGGTGTGTGTGTGTGTGTGATGGCAGGTTAGTTTGAACTGGTGTGTGTGTGTGATGGCAGGTTAGTTTGAACTGGTGTGTGTGTGTGTGTGTGTGTGTGTGTGTGTGTGGTGGCAGGTTAGTTTGAACTGGTGTGTGTGTGTGTGTGTGTGTGTGTGTGTGTGTGTGTGTGTGTGTGTGTGTGTGTGTGTGTGTGTGTGTGTGTGTGTGTGTGTGTGTGTGATGGCAGGTTAGTTTGAACTGGTGTGTGTGTGTGTGTGTGTGTGATGGCAGGTTAGTTTGAACTGGTGTGTGTGTGTGTGTGTGTGTGTGTGTGTGTGTGTGTGTGTGTGTGTGTGTGTGTGTGTGTGTGTGTGTGTGTGTGTGTGTGTGTGTGAAGGCAGGTTAGTTTAAACTGTTGTGTGTGTGTGTGTGTGTGTGTGTGTGTGTGTGTGTGTGTGTGTGTGTGTGTGATGGCAGGTTAGTTTGAACTGGTGTGTGTGTGTGTGTGTGATGGCAGGTTAGGTTGAACTGGTGTGTGTGTGTGTGTGTGTGTGTGTGTGTGTGTGTGTGATGGCAGGTTAGTTTGAACTGGTGTTTGTGTGTGAAAATGCCCCCACATAATACAACTGCTGGTTATAGGTGTTCAGGCTCAAACCCTGTACCTTTGCTTCAGGGTAAGAAGAGCCTAAAGTCCCTAACCACCACCATTTCTGAACTTTGTTCAGATTTGCTTTTCTAATGGTTGTGAGCTATGGTGAGAACTGAAGTTGTATTTCTCCCATTATTGTTTTTGTTGTTTGTCCAGGTTGTTTGTGCTAAGGTGTGAAGTGAGAACTGAACTTGTATTCCCTCATTATTGGCTTTGTTTGTCCAGGTTTTTTGTGCTAAGAGGTTGAGAGCTATCTAAACGATAGCCATTAAGTTTGTCTTCCTATTTTTCAAACTGCTGATTTAGCATAGTGGTATGTTGCACTGACTATAGTGCATATGGTTCTGGGTTCAAGACATGCATGGTGAAAATGCAGCATTTTATTCTAGCAACTTTCCAAAATTATACAAGCAATGTTTAAAATGTGTCCCTGTTTTTTGGGCTTTTGCCCCCCCCCAATAAATGTTGGCCTTTTCCAGATTTCTTGTGCTGCAAAGTTCAGAGATACAGCTGAGTGTCAACATTTTACAAGGAGCTGAGAGCTGCAGGGGAACTTAAGTTTAGTGCTGCTTGTGCTGAGTCTGCTTGTACTGTTAATAGCACAACAGGTAGTGTACTTGCTTTTGATGCAGAAGGCTGTGGGTTCTTCTCCCACAGTAGGTAGATGCATTGCTGATACTGTACTGTGTTGTAAAGGGGGGGTGGATGCTGTAGTCCGTTTTGGCGAAGATGTCTAGTAGCAACTATGAACCTGTTATCAGTTTGCCATCCATTTCCTATTGCAATATTACTAGCGTATCATTGTTTTTAATGCAACATAAGCAATGTATTCCTCAAGGGCAACAGGCACATTATTTGTAGATGAAATCATGAAATATAAAGTTGTTTGCTAGCAGCAGCCTCTTCATTAGTTACAGATTTCTCTAATGTGGAATTATGTAGATGACTTTTACTAGCTCAGAGATTGTGCATATTTACTGATACTGGTGGACTGTAGAAGTTTGAGTAGACTTTTATGATGCAAGGTATATCAAAGAGCATGTGTATGTTTCATGTGCAAGGGGCCTATGATTTGAAAACAGCCCAAAGTTACTTTATCTGCCACTGGCAAAATGTATTTTCTTTGAATGTGGGTTTCAATGCTGTCTCAATGAATGTGAGTTTCAAGGGCAGAGAAGTTTTAATGCTAAGTCTAGTTTCATTGTGAGACTGCATTGCTTTGTTTAGCAGATATTTATTGGTGTTCATGCTGTAAAATGCAAAATAAAACTTTTCTGGCAAATCATTTAGGAATGAAGTCACTAAATAATGACCGTTAAGTTTCAGACGTCATAATCTTTAGAAAAATGCATGCTAAAGCAAGACCTGATATTCTATCAACTGTCTTAAGTTTATACAAGGTCAATTTTTAGTACTGTTTGTATGTTCCCCCAATATATTTGGCCTTGTCCAGATTTCCTGCATTAAGAGGTTGAGAGGTATGTGCAAATAAATCGCTTTATAGAATTAGGAATATCCAAACCTCTCAACTGTCGCCAATTTTGGCTCAAAATGTTGCTCTCCCGCTAATAATCTCTCTGCAAAATAACAATTTTGGAAGAAAACGTGGAGGGTTTAGTTTTATAAATAACTGTAATGATCAGAGTTATACATTACTTTTATTTCAGAAATGCATGTAGATTCTCTAATTTTATTAGCTGCTCTAAGTTAAATGTGCTCATATTAAAATGGTGTCCCTTCTTTGACAGGGTCCCAGCTGTATTGTCTGGCAATTTTATATTTTTGCATCACATTTTGGTCAGTTTTTCATAAAATTGCAGTTTTCTGGCAAATTAGTGGCAGATTGTTAAAGACTGAAGTTAGAAAATAATGGCAGACATTTGAGTTTCAGATTTCATACCTTTCAGAAAATTCATACTAATGCAAGACCTACTACTATTCTATTATCTTTTCTAAGTTTATAAGAACAATATTTTAAAAAAATGTCCTTATTTTTGGGTCTTTGCCTCAGTTTTATTTGAGTTTGTTGCTCTAAGAGGTTGAGAGGTGTGTGTGTGTTAGGTAGGTAGGTAACATACCTCTCAACTGTCCAAATTTTGCAGAATGTCCAGATTTTTGCCCCATATTTTTTGTCTGTTCCTCATAAATTTTGTGATTTTCTAGAAAATCATTGAAGGCTGAAGTTGCTAAATAACAGACATTTGAGTTTCAGACTTCATGTCCTTTAGAAAAATTCATACTAGCACAAATTCTGTTATTCTAGCAACTTTCTCGTACTAGCACAAATCCTGTTCTAGCAACTTTCTAAGTTCACGAGAGCATTATTTAATATCCGTCCCTGTTTATTTTAGGCTTTGTCCATATTTCTTGCACTAAGAGGTAGGTAGGGGTGTGTGTGTGAATGAAACATCCTAGTTAGGGGTAGCAGGTGGTTAGTAATTTACTCAAGCTCAAAACCTGTGCCTTAGTTACAGAAAACAAAAGCATAAATTCTCTACCCCAACTACCATGCTGCATTTTTCAAAGAACTGACACTTCAGGTTAATTTTCAATTCAAGGAACCGAGTTTGAGTGAATTTATATTCTATTACTGAAGAGGCATTACAGTGAATGCCTCTTCATCGACACTAAAAGAGCGAACCGTGAATTACGAGAATGGCCGTAACTTGGCTGGGGAGGGGGGTAGCAGTTTGAGAGCTGTGAGTACAAATTTGAAACTCCTAGCTACACCCCTGCAACATACACAACTGATTTCACCTTAATATAGTTTTGTCAAAAAGTGTTTGCATGTTCCTTGTTATGTTGGTCATACATACATTCCTTTTATATTTATATATATATATATATATATATCTATATATATATATATATATATATATATATATATATATATATCAGTTCTTTTACTTGTTGGGTCTACGTTTACTGCTACAGTTATATCCCTGGGTGTCCATTTATCATGTAAGAATCGAGCATATATACAAAAAAAAAAAAAAAAAAAAAAAAAAGCATTGTGATCATAAAAAGAAAGAAAATATGAGACAGAAAAACAAAGAATCCCTATATATTCTCTGCTGTACATGATTGGTATGCTTACACTTGATGCATGCTTATTTTAAAGCTTAAGAAAGCATATTTTAACACTATGTAAAACAATACAAACCTAACTACAATTATTTGCTTTTCCTAGTATGGGCTGAGTATTTATTGCAGCTGCAACAGCTGCTACAGTTTCTAACCCAGAAGATTTTATTAGTCCAGCTTGTATATATTCAGGAAGGTACAAGAAAAAAAAAAGCAGCACCTATATATTACCATTTGTATATAATCAATTAACCTGTGGTACTATTTCTAGGCTAGATTTACTTTCCATAAACCATATACACGAGAAGCTTCACTTTTTGAGTCAGGAAAAAGTAAATTGACAGGTATTCTGTTATGTGAGAGCCCTACTTTCATTTTAATTTGCAAACACTGGTTTTCTGAGATGTTTTGGGCTGGAATGGATACCATAGTTTTTCCTTTGACCTCAGCTGTGCTTAATTTTCCTGATTCATGGTTGCAAAGGATTCTGAGTAACATAGTTCATTCGTGACAGTGTGGAGATGCTCCCTAAGCTGTAGTTGGAGTGCCCAAATGAAAAACAATGAATCCAAACAGAAAACAGGTATTTTAGGTATTTTACCTTGTCATTGAGAGAATTAGTATGCCACAGAAGCATATAGTCTTTGTATTAGGAGCCTGTTTCTGTAAATAAAAAAAAAAAAATACTTCATGGCTGTTCTTTAAAGGCTTTGAGAAAAGCTGTTTTTGCTTCTTTATTTTTAACTGCATAATTTAAGCCATTGTATTGAAATTGCAGAGTTGCTGGGTATTTAATTTGGAATCTAATGTTTTTGCTTACTAAGTGCGTGCAGTATGGTGAAAGAGCTTGTCTTAACTTTTTTATCTGCAGAGGCAGATCCTACCTGCAGAGGCAGATCCCGAGCAAAGGTTATCTTGCAGCTATTCCATAGAATATGTTTCCTTTTTTGTGCAGCTTGAATTATTTCTTGAGCATGTGCAGCATTTAGAATTCTTACATATATTTGCCTGGGGGCATCCAGGGTATGAGATTTTCTCAGAGCATGGTGTGTTCTTTCAATAACACGTTTTTGGGATAGTTCTTTGTTTTCAAGAAGGAGACTGAAGATTTCCTTTACTACATTAGCTAGCTGTGACTGTTCATATTTTTCTGGGATGCCTCTGATCAATACATTATTTCTCCTTGCTCTAGCTTCCAGATCAATCAGTTTTTGTTGTATTTCTTTGACTGAATTGTCAGTGTTGGAAGAAGCTTTCTGTATTTCTTCTATCTTTGTCTCATTACTCAGTATTCTAGCCTCATTTTTGTCCAGTCTGGTTATTATTATTTGATCCAAGTTATTGCCAAATGTTGTAAGTTTTGAAGAGAAAGATTTTATTTCTATTTGCAGAGGCATTAAAGCTGCTTTTAGTTCTTCTGTGTCAAAAGATTGATCAGTTTTTGGTTTCATTTGGTTCTTTGACACGTCGGCTTGAGATTTGGTAGTTTTCTGCCTCTTAGTAATAACTTCCTTGTCTGGAGAAGCAATTTCAGATAGTCTTGTTTTAGATGTGTGTTTCCATTTGGTCCATTTTTCTTTGTTGTGTGAAAGCTTGCTTCTTTTCTTATTTTTTGTAGCTGCTACTTACTGCTTGCAGGCCCAGGCACAGGTACAGGAGTCACTGCTTAGTCATCACCCAAATCCAAGGTATGCATTTCTTATTTTTACACTCAGAAGATAAAAATAAGCTTCACTCAGGTAGCAACTTAGGTTTAATTATGCAGGAGTTGCTTTTTTATAGATTTACACTGTAGCAGTAGTCTTAGATGAGGCTAGATTTGAATTTAGTAGTTGGAGCAAGCTGAAGTATGTGCAGTCTAGCTGGCGGCCATCTTAGAATAAATGAAATTTATGTGTATTTTTAAGTATTTTATTTATGACTGTTGTAAGCAGAAAGCATAGCATGAGACAGTTTTCATATGCAGCTGTGGTATCCAATTTCCTCAAAACTAGCCAGGCATTCAGGTGTTTATTTCTGATACTTCCATAGTCTATAGGATGTTTTTTAGTAGGGGCTTTTTCAACATAGATCTATTCCACATTGTATCTTTTTCTCTTTTCCGAAACAAACCCTCATTTCTTCTTATTTTGAATACATCATTATACTCTAGCCTTTAATACCCCTATATTCCTTACATTCCAGAGATGATATCAGGACAACCTACCTTTTTTTCTTTTATAGAAATATTTCTCTCCTTATCTATCCCCTTCCAGATTTCAGAATCTACCATCACTGACTTTCTTACTGTCCTGCAACTTCTTGTTTCCTTCTTCAGTTCTACTTCCCCACCACCTGACATCTACAAAATACATATTCCTGTACTTAACTATGCTACACTTCAGCTTATCCTCTATCCTTCTCTGTCCCAACAACCAATCTATACTTCCTCTTTACACTCTCCATGCATTGCACTAAACCTATATAACATTTCTTCTCACCTTTATTCCAAACATAGGCTAATTAATTGCACTTCAACGTAAACCAAAACAAAAATTAGGTGCAAGAATCCTCTCCAAAAAACAAGTATGCAGAATTCCTCAATATACTAAAATCCTTCTAGAAGGAGATATACACCCTAAACCTGGTCCCACTTATCACAATGAACACAAAGATAATTCTCCCTCACACACCTCTGTAACCCAACAACTGCCAATCTTCTTACTGGTTTCCTCAAAATAAACAATTATAATCAAATATGTATTACTGTACTTTATATTCCTCCTGGCAACAATACAGCTATACTGGAAGATATCCATTACATCTCCAAAAGAAAAAATATTACTAGGTGATGTGAATGTCAGTTGGTTGGACATAAACTGTAACTCACCTACATCTAGCATGAACCTATATGGCTTTACACAACTAATTAATAGCCCCACGCATTGTAGCAAGACATTAAATTCTCTATTAGACTGGATTCTAGTATCAGACCCAAGCAAATACTCCACCACAGGTACAATGTCAGACTCTCTCAGTGATCGTCTTCCAATCTATATGACTAGACATCACACACATCCATTTAGACAGCATATTCATAAAACAGCATGTAACTTTTCCAAGTTTAAACCAGAAATGCTCATTACTACACTGTCATCGATTAACTGGAACTTCCTAAAAATCCTCCCCTTAGATGATGCTGTAATTGAATTCAATACAACTTTTCTAAATATCCCAAATAGCCTTGCACCTCCTAGAAGAAAGGGACTGAAAACAAATAATGCAATTTGGCTATCCAAAAAGAGTAGAATACTAATGCAGGCTACAGAAAAAGCATGGAAAGAATGGCAAAAATATAAAACACCTCAATATCCTCAATATCTTGAAAACTTCAGAATGCTTTGTAATCATACTGAAATGCAAATAAATGAAGGCAAAAACTATATTATCATAACTTTCAGAATAATACTAAAGCAGCCCTAAAAAATTGTGGTCATCCATTAAAGAAATCTTACATCCCGGCCAAAAATTCAACTCAAAAACGCCTCTTCAGATAACTTACCACTCAAAACTTCAATACAGTTCATCTCTTATTTTATAGCTAGTATAATATCTCTAACTAAGGATTCCACAACATCTGATCCCAATGCTGCCCAACAGCTACATATCACCGCATCCACTTTTACTTTCAAACCTGTGCCCACATCCTATATAAAACTACCCAGCTGATGACCTTCCAAGCGAGTAACTAAAAATAACAGCCAATAGCATTGCCCATCCTATCTCGGTCCTTATAAATAGGTCAATCCAGGAATCCCACATTCCCTGTCTCAGGAAAAAGTCATACATTATCCCTCTACACAAAGGAGGAAATTCAACAGACATTAATCATGTTAGACCTATAACAATCTTATCTCCCCTCACCAAGATACTTGAAAAATGTATTCAAAAGCAATTGCTAGACTATCTCCTGCAGGAAGAACTCCTGTCCCCTACCTAACATGGCTTCTGTCCTTCCCATAGTACTAGCACTGTCCTTCTAACCTATATAGATGCTGTCATTAAAGCTAGAGATAATCGCAAACTAGTCTCTTCCTTATTTCTAGACTTGTCTAAAGACTTCGACATAGTTTGTCACACCAAATTTCTACTTCAAATGTCCTCACTAGGTCTTTCTCAACCCACCCTTCTGTGGTTCAAAAACTACCTGTCAAATAGGTATAATTCAGTAAAATGGCACTCCGTGCTCTCTCTTTAAATCCCAGTCACCACCAGTGTACCACAAGGCTCTATCCTTGGTCGCCTCCTCTTTAACATTTTCACCAACGCTCTCTATACTTTTACACAACAGGCCACTCTAATACAATTTGCAGATGATTCAACTCTCATTTGTACATCTGACAACATGGTACACCTCCCAGAAATTACTCAGGAAGCTTTAACAGGCACTGAAACATGGATTCATAACTCACAACTCATACTCAACCCAAAAAAAGATGAAACTACTACTTTTTTCGCCCAAATCCCTCTCTCCTGAAAAAAACAACATTTAAAGTCCTCTCTCTTGGTAATATAACCATTGAAGTCACTTCTCATAACATACTGTTAAGGGTGATAGTGGATGATAATCTTACATTTGACCTGCATATACAAAATTGCTTAAGAAAAACTCATCAGAAACTTGGGATGCTTTATAGAGCCAAAATCTTTCTCACCAACAAAACTAAAACTATACTTGCCATTACTTATCTCCTGTCCACACTTCTTTATGGTACTCGCATCCTTACTAACATCCAGGCTTCACTAAAATTAAAACTTGAACAATGTTCTAACAACGTTACTAAATTTGCAGCACATACCCCTTTCAGAACTCACCACTTTATAGCACTGAAAAGCCTAAATTGATAAGAACTGCCATATAAACTAACATACACACAGCATCTTACCACCTATAAAATTATCCAGCATCCATCTGCCTGTCCAACACTAAAAAACAGTCTACACATCTATGTTCCCAATCAGTCATTGCAATCCAGTGACCAAAACTCCTGTTTGTCTACACACCTAGTAAATCTGCTGGGCATTTTGTAAATCTGCTGGGCACTTTCTGTACTTGTGCAAGGTGGCTAAGGCCTGGAACTCCTTACCTGTACCCATTAGGTCTATACCCTCCCTCCCATCTTTCAACACCACTCTGAAATACTTCTTAGCTAAAATCTGGCTATGTTCTTGCTCAAAACAAGAATAAACTATATATCTAAATGTGAACAAGTACGTTTTCATTCCTTATACATCCTTACTCTCCTTTCTTCTTATTTCCTTACTGCTATCTTATTCCCTTACCCGACTTTCTCTCTCTAAATATACCATAAGCCTATTTTTCCCTCACTTCATATTGCAATTCCTGTTTGTGTTAGACTAACTTACTTTTAATTTCTCTACAAACTGTCAACATTTCTTTAAATATTAAATGATTGTCACATACCTTTTATCGATTCTTAACTAATGTTTTTTATATTATGTTTGATTTGTTATAATTATTTAAACTGCAGGTACTTTTCTTTTATTTTTTAAAGATTGTAAAAGTATTGTTCTTAAAATGTTTTGTAATAATTTGGAGCTTTTCTCCCCAGGCCTCCACTGAAAATGGACTTCTACCCTGTCAGACTTTGCCATTAATCAAATGTCTGTAAATAAATGAATAAATAAATATTCCATAGGTGTGTACTGATACAAAAATGATTTGCTCAGGTGATTAGATTATGTGAGTGTTCAAATTTGCATGGATATCTCTTGATAGAGTAGGTTTTCATTTTAGAAATGCATTATAAACAGTAGTTTTGTAATTTCATGAGTTTTTTTCCCAGTATAAGCTTTTTCAAGTTTTGAGTGCTATATAATTGATATGATCCTATAGCAAAAGATTTTGCTGAGTGATTTTTTTTCATGAGTTCTTGAAGATAATAGTGTTAATGTGAATTATTAACTGGTATGAATTTGGCAACATTATATAGAGAAGCTATCAATTTGGTGAATGAGGCAGGAATGGCATGGCTGGGAGAAGTACAGCCAGTGCATTTCACGGTGTGGGATAAATCTGTACCAGATATGCATTAAAAAAATCTGTCATTTGTACAAACAGAAACTCTCAAGAAATAGTTTATATTTATTGAACCCTGAGTTAGACACAGATCTCTGCAATGTGTCAGTCAGGGCAACAGTTAATTTGTAAGTACTCCAAAATGCTCATGAAGTAATCCTGTATAGAATCATATGCACTACAGATGTTCATTATGACGTTTATTATGTAATTTCAAAATTGATCATCAGAAAGAACTCTGCAATTACAAAGAAAAAAATAACTGACCAACATTTTGAGGTGAATTTGCCATTTGTAGTAATAAAGTAAAACAATTGGTAAAAACATGAAGCAAAAGGCAAATAGTTTAACTAAACTGAGCTATGTTGCTTTTACTAAGGGCAATGTAGCCATGGAATTAAACTGTGAGTAGGAAGAAAAGAAAAAACTCTCTGAGACATTAAAACATCTTTGCAGTAAAATAAAACAATGTTAAATGTTTCAGGTATAGCTATACTAGCGCTGCTGTTTTGCAAGAGGCAGTACCATGGAGAAGGCAGATTTAGTTAAAGGTAGTTGCTGGGTGCTAAAACCATATGGATTATGGTCTCTCACATCCCCCAAACCACTACATTAGAATATGTTTAAAGGACTTATGCTTACATGTGCAATTCAGTGCAGTAGTCTGGTTATCATTTAAGCTAATTTATCTGAGCTCTGGCAAATGACCGCTATCAAAAACTTTAGAAAGGTTTATTTGTTTAGGAGGGTATGTTTCTTAGAATCCTTAAGCAAACAGCAGAGAAAGAAAGGTTTTATGGGTTAGACCACATTCTTTGTATCAGAGAGATAAACAAGCATCCATGCAAGACAATATAGCAATGAGTCCAAGACAAATACATTTAGAGACAGTAAATATACAACTAGTGACATCTGATGAACCTGTTTTCTTCATCAAAAGCAGGTACTCATTAACCAGTATGTGATGATAACTAGCACAACCTACATGAACCTTGTTTAGTGGAATCATTGAAAAGGGGCCAAGAGTTACATAAACTCAGTGAATACAGTGACAAAGGTCTGTTGGTCTGTTCATGCAGTTTTTGCTCTTTGTAATACATTTCTACATGTAAGGATATACCATGCTGTACTCTACAGACATACCGCATCAATACTGCCATCATAAACAATAAGTTAGCAGGCACAATCAGGTTACCAGTACAGTTACTCTCAAGTATACCTCTCATCTTGTACTTCCAGAGATATGGAAAAACAAAAAATAATTAGGGAACAAGCCCCAAATTAGGAACACTTTTTAAATGATGGTACTATTAACACAGAAGTTGTCAACATCATTTCCAGTTATAGAAGGGATGTAGTAAAAGTTTGAAAGGCATCACTCTCAAATCTGGACAGCTGAGAGACAAGCTCTCAAGTCTGTCTGTAAGCAGTTACTGCAGATAAATAAAATGAGGACAAATGTTTGGGGTATGCCCAGGAACATGTTGCAATGTGCATGACATTACAGGATGCTATTAAGTGAGAAAATTAAGGTTAAATGGCTGCTGTTTGCCAAAGACTATGGCATGTGACATTACCCAACTCACTACATGTAAACAGTTTCACATTATAAAACACTTAGATGCATGCATGTGTAACCAGCATAGCAATCTGAAAAATATTTCTGCACTTGCCTCTGCAATCCAACATGTCAAGGTGCTTTATCTCAGACTTACCAAATGGTCTTTATCATGTTATTTTAAAACAACACTCCCATTTTTGTGAGGGTCCTTATGATTCTTGCAGAAATAAGGGGAATCATTAAATGGACCTAACAGGAAAAGTCATACCACCTGAAAAGTTAAGTGTATTACACGGAGTGTCATAATTATGCTGCAAATTCAAGAAAAATATGTCTTTGCTAAGTACCTTTCTAATGTAAGAAAGGTATGTAAAAAGTTGTGTTGAGCAGCTTAGAACAACAGCAATGAACTAAACTTCAAGGTGTCAGACTAAAAAAAAGTGATAACAGTTTTTGAAGCTGTATACACAGCTTCTTGTCACTGTCTGTATGCTGATGCTAAATATTTTAATGCTTTCAGGGTTGTAGAACACTTTACACTCCTCAATTGTTTATTGATCCTTGATAGAAACACATTGCGAGTGACCAGTGATCCATGCCAGCACCCAGTTAGTAAAGAATGGATTAAAGTTGTACTTCAATGTTACTTTTAAAATAGAAAATGAGTTAAGTTGTCAAAAGCTTTGGTCGCATCCAAGTTAACTACTCCTGCTGTTTTTTTTTCCAAGATCCATGGCAATACTAACATGATCATACAACTCTATTAAATACATCAACGTTACTTACCTGTAGTAAAGCTATGCAGCCAAATGCCAAGATGAGTGCTGCCTAAGGTATGGTCAGTACTACCTAAGGTAGGGTCAGTACTACTTAAGGTAGAGTCAGTACTACCTAAGATAGGGTCAGTACTATTTAAGGTAGCATCAGTATTATTTAAGGTAGAGTCAGTACTACTTAAGGTATAGTCAGTACTACCTAAGGTAGGGTCAGTACTACTTAAGGTAGAGTCAGTACTACTTAAGGTATAGTCAGTACTACTAAAGGTAGGGTCTGTACTACTTAAGGTATAGTCAGTACTACCTAAGGTAGGGTCAGTACTACTTAAGGTAGAGTCAGTACTACTAAAGGTAGGGTCAGAACTATTTAAGGTAGAGTCAGTACTACTTAAGGTAGGGTCCGTACTACTTAAGGTATAGTCAGTACTACTAAAGGTAGGGTCAGTACTACTTCAGGTAGGGTCTGTACTACTTAAGATAGGGTCACTATTACTAAAGGCAGAGCCAGTACTACTTCAGGTAGGGTCTGTAATATTTAAGGTAGGGTCAGTACTACTATACATTTAGACCAGCTACTTCACAGGTAGGGACTAAAGGTGGAGGTGCCTCTATTTACATAAAAAATAAATATACTTCAAGGCTGGTCAAACAGGACAATTCACTTGAGCTGCTCCATGTTCAAATCACCATAGGTAAAATCCAATACCACTTCCTTACAAGCTATAGATCCCCTTCTATGACCCAGGAAGCCCATACCATGTATTTAAATTTATTAGAAACACTAACAATCCAACCCAATATCATATTCATGGTTGACTTTAATTACCACACTATTAACTGGGAATCCCATACGACACCAAACGTGCATGTACAGAGATTCCTGGATTTTGTAAACACAAACTCCCTGGACCAGATAGTCAATACACCAACCAGGGACACAACCATACTGGATCTGGTCCTCTCTAATATGGGCGACTGCTGCACAACCCCTACTGTAATGCCTTACCTGATAAGGTCAGACCCCAAAATGTTCTCCTCTGAAGTAAAAATAAAACCTGGACCTGCAGCTAAACCCGGAATATTCAGGAACTATTCTAAGGCTAATCTCCTGCTATTAAGTATGGTCAGTACTACCTAAGGTAGGGTCAGTACTACTTAAGGTAGAGTCAGTGCTACCTAAGATAGGGTCAGTACTATTTAAGGTAGGGTCAGTACTATTTAAGGTAAACCCTGAGAACACTTCTGCCTATGCAGAACTACTCACAGAAACCCTGTACAAGCATGTTAATAGCTGCATAGAGGCAGTTGTACCCACTAGGAAGAAGTACAGAACTAACTCAAAAAACAAGCCACCCTGGTGGAATCACAAAATCAATCTGATGTATAACAGGAGGAAGATAATCATGGCAAAAATTAGGAGGTGCAACACCCAGCAAGATAGCAGGACTCTCTTCCAACTAAACAAACAACTCAGAGGACAAATAAAATCTACCAAAGCAAATGTGAGGTAAGTTTGGCCTCCCTGACCAAGGACAACCACAAAGCATTCTTTAGCTATGTTCGGAACCCCAAAGGCAATACACAATTGTGTGCAGAGCTCATTGAAAATGGAGCCACTTATACTGAGACAGAAGATAAAGCAACCCTCCTGGCTAATAAATTCACCTCCAACTTTAATCCTTTCTCCCCCTCAACCTTCCCTCAGGAAATATCTTCAAGTATAACTCCCCCTACTATCACTAAGGAACAGGTCATAAATGCTGTCTAAGACCAAGAACACTGCATCAATGGGCCCAGACAATATCCCAGGATGCCTTCTAAAGAGCAT
This sequence comes from Protopterus annectens, assembly GCF_019279795.1. Classification (NCBI taxonomy): domain Eukaryota; kingdom Metazoa; phylum Chordata; order Ceratodontiformes; family Protopteridae; genus Protopterus; species Protopterus annectens. Next base: position 386,978,533 of record NC_056745.1, on the reverse strand, counting down.
GAAACATGACCTATCAGGGCCTCTGGAATTACTATTTAACTGTAGCCTCCAAACAGGTTTCATGCCTCATGAATGGTGAAAGGAAACAGTCATCCTTCTGCACAAAGGTGGACCATCTACAGACCCTGGAAACTACAGACCCATAAGTCTTGCTAGTCTTATATGTAAAGCCATGGAAAGACTTATCATGGAGGTGATCAACAGAAATATAGTAAACCTGCAGACACTGGCCCCAACCCAGTTTGGTTTCATCAAGGGTAGATCATGCCTACTCAACCTGGTGGATTTCTTTGAGAAAGTCGCCAAACCAATGGATGGGGGCAATATCATTCACACTGCCAACCTTGACCTGGCCAAGGCATTTGGCACAATTCCTCACTCAGGCATTGTTGACAAGCTCAAGAGATAAGGTACAAACCCATATGTCATCTGGTGGGTAGCTGCCTGGCTCACAGACAGTACCCAGGAAGTTAGAATTGGGGAGTCCACCTCTACAAAGAGGCCAGTCACAAGTGGAGTCCCTCAGGGATCAGTCCTTGGACTGCTCTTTTTTTGGCATTTACTTCTCAGAAGTCAAGGCCAATGTCAGTGGTCTCTGGAAGACAAAATTTGCATATGATTGCAAAGTAGGAGCTCTTATTGAATCTCTCACTGACACAAATGTTCTACAGGAGGGGCTGGTGTCTATATTATATCTTTGAAGTGTCAGCTATTCGAACACCTAATTGTCGACCCGTAAAGAGTGAAAGCTGAAAAACTTGAACGGCCACTTCCGTGAATTTTTTGACAGGGAAAAAATTTGCTTGGCCGTTATTGGGAATTTGCCCTTTTCTGCAATGTAGAGTGATCTTGAAGTTGGACTATTTAGTTGGGGGGGTGGTGTGGGGGGCAAATCCCCCCACTTGATCAAGGTTTGAAAGTTTGTCTGTCTGTTCGCCAGCCAAGTAGATTTTTTTCCTGTGAAAAAATTTGCAGAAGTGGCTGTTCACAGTTTTCAGCTTTTGCTGTTTACGGGTCAACCTTTAGGTGTTCGAATAGTTGATGCTTTGAGGATATAATATAGACCCAAGGGGCTGACACAGATTAACAACTGGTGTCAGAGCCATGGACTAAAACTAAATGCCAAGAAATGCATAATAGTATCCTTTGGAAAGTCATCCATCTCTGGTAACTATCATATTGACAACACACCCCTTAGAGTTGACACACATAGATAGTACTCTAGCCTTTGATCATCATGTGTCTACAGTGGTGAGGAAATCATTCAATGTTGCTCAACTTATAAAGAAAGGTATGGCATCTAAGTCCAAGGAAGTCATTGTTCCACTGTATTCGGCATTCATCAGACCTATTGTTGAGCACAATGCCCCCTTTGGTATGTACCTAACCAGGCATATCCAACTACTGGAACATCCACAGAGGTTCCTTACTAAAAGAATACAGGGTACTAGTAATATGTCCTATGCAGACTGCCTCAAGGCCCTATCGCTGTATTCTGTCTAATACAGGCATTTCAGGGGAGATCTATGCCTGGCATACAGGGCATTGTCAGACCCCACTCTGATGGACCTCCTGCATATCCACAAAACAAACAGTACCCAAATTACCCATTCTAAAGACTGAAACCTTGCCTGTGATATAAATAGGACTTGCTGGAGAGATAGGTATGTATCCCAGAGACTATCCGATCTATGGAACAGGCTCCCCATCCATGTGAAGCAGGGTTCCTCCCTAACCCAATTCAGTGCAACTTGGGCAATTGGATGGGAAACCTGAAATTCATCCTTGGTTTGGTACTTATATATCTAATGCAAGCAGGTAACCTGTAAATGGTTCATCTCCCAGGCCTATGCTTAAACTTATCAGGGGTATCAGAACTTGTCAGAGATTTGGGATGTATGGCTGGGCTTAAAAAGTCCCTTGTGGTCACTAGTCTAGTAAACACCTCTGAACCTATAAAGAGTCAGTACTACTTCAGGTAGGGTCAGTATTACTAAGGGTAGAGTCAGTACTATTTGAGGTTGGGTCAGTCAAATGTTTAGTCATGCACTACTCAAAGCATTTGCATAGTAGTGAGACTGATTGGTCTGTAGTTATTAATGTCAAATTTATTACCCTTTTTTTAAATTTTCCACATAGAAGGAACAGAACCTTTCCTCCATAAAACATTAAATATAATTTACAACACATTGATCAGGTCAGATGAAATATTATTAACAAAAAACACCCAGAATATTATCAGGCCCCACTGAAGTCTTATTATGGGTCCCTTTTAAGGCATTATATAGAATTTTTTTGAAATAGTAGGGCAAATTGCATTGTTAGTCAAGACAGGGATTGAAAAGGTAGATCTGTCGCTACAAGAAGCATACAGTAATTAACAAAATGAGAATAAAATAGTGTAACTATTTGATTTGAATTAATAACAGATGTAGCTGGATAATTAATCATGGAACTTTGACTGTTGGTATTCAGACAAGAGTTGACATATTAATAATATAACATTTTTATTACTGTGATAATCAGCTAACTTGATTTCATAAAGATTGTTTTCATAGTACAATATGAATCTGAATTTCTCATCAATTATATGTAAATTTATTTTATTTCTTGAGGTAGAATGTCTCTTGTAGTGCTGAAACAGGCACTTTTTTTTCATGTAAAGTTTAATTAAGCTGTTCTATTTATTTAACATGTGTTAACTGAGAAAGTCCGACTTGGAACAAAGCCAATTTTTGGGGAGAAAAGCTGCAGATGCATGTCTTTTTATAATGTGGGAGGAAACTGGAGCACCCACAGGAAACCCGTGCAAAGGCAGAGAGGACATGTAGACCCCACACAAAAGGCACACAGTCAAGAATTGAACTGGAGAACCTCTTACTATGAGGTGACAAAACTACCGCTGCAGCACTGCACCATCCGTCTATGTTTCACCAAAAGGAAACTTGATTTTCCTGATTATCTTGTTGCTGCTCCCAACACTGGCAAAGATTGCTGCCGTTCTGTAAGCACTGCTGAACTGCAGCTTTCTAAATAACCTGAGGAAATCTAAACCCTGAGTGGATAATATAAAGCTTTTAACATCAAATATTCGATAAAATAACTTCAACTACACTTAATTATCTATTACTAAGAAAAAAAACGGAAAAAAGGAATATATTTCACTGGATTACAACAGATTAGCTGGCTCTGCAGAGAGAAGTAAACAAAGGAACTGTGTGCTTTCTATACTGCAAGTCTTTGTATTCAAATAAGATGTCAAAAGAGGAAAAAAACATGGATACAACCACTACTACAACAAAACTTTCGGAATTGCAGTCACCTGAAAAGGATGTGATTTCTAAAAGACAAAAAATTACTAAAATACAGGAACAACAGATATCCGGGACCAAATCTAAATCTGAACAACCATTAAACATGGAAGATATCAGAAATGCTCTGCTACCCATACAAGAAGCTCTGAAAGAACTGACTTGTCAAATACAAACCTTTGGGAACTCATGTACTCAGTTACTGGAGAGAATGGATAAGACGGAAGCTCGAATTTCTGAAACTTAGGATAAATTAACTTTACTTGAAAAGAAAACTAATCTACATGTTGTGAATATACAGGCTATGCAAAACAAGCTTATGGACTTAGAAGCAAGATCCAGGATGAACAATATTATTCTCAGAGGGATTCCAGAATCTATTCAGTATAATGAATTAAATCCATCCATTTTACAAATATTTGAAGTGCTGTTAAATGACTTTGATGGGGTGAAACAAATTATTATTGAAAGAGCGCACAGAGCTTTGAGAGAGTCACAAGCATCTAACTTTCCTACACCTGTATATGTTAAAATACTTAACTATCAAGATGTAAGCAAAATACTTACTACTGTAAAACAAACTGGAGGCTATATCATGTGGAAAAATAATAAAATATCCATGTCACAGGATTTACCCATACAGGTAAGACAAGCTAGACAGTCTTTGTCTCCATACTGTAAATTTCTTATTGACAAACAAATTAAGTTTCAAATGAAATACCCACATATGCTTATATTTACAATGGATGGGATTAAACATGCTATTTCCACTAAAAATGAGGCAAAAATCTGTTTCTTAAAGTTTTCAAGGCTTTACCTGTATCAGAGACTTGAATTGAACTTTTGTTGAGACTGGCATGCTGCTGAGGTCGGATCCATTCTTTACTGTGTTCCCTGGACTGGATAATCCTTTGTTTGCATTTAAAAAGGTCTAGGCCTCTTCCAGAGTAATAAAACTGTTTGTTTTTGCTTATGTTGATTACCTGTGTTCATTTCCCATCATTTTATGGCTTCTAAGAAGTGTTTTTGATGAGGAGGAAGAGAGGAAGTGCCTAAAATGCTATCGTGGGTGCAGATTTCACTGCGACACTTCCAGGAGTCCGTCTGTAAAAGCGGTCCCCCTTCGCGAGTATTTCACAGGGTTTCCAGGCTTGGGAAACCAAAGAAAACTGTTTTAACATCTTTTTATTAATTTAACTTCAAAATAACACTGTTGTATGGTAAAGTAAGCACATAGGAATATTTTATTTGCTTCTCTTATACATGTTTATGTAGAATTTTGTGGTTATATTATTTAGAGAGGGTGCAGGGATTTAGTAATGTTTGTATAAATATGCTTCTCATTATAGTTCATAATGTACTGTGTTAAAGTGATAATGCATTTTATATTAGTTAGTTAGTAGTTTATTTTAGTATAAAACTATGATAGTGTGGGTTTATAACCAGGGATACCTGTATTTACCTATATATTTATTTTAACATAGGGTTGTATTTTAATATGTTTTTTTTTTTTTTGTGTCTCTATGCATGCGGTTAATCTATAGATAGCTAATCCAAATATTAAAACTTCCTTTTTTCAATTTATTTTCATATGTACTGTAATATTGTATTTTAATTTGATTTGCTTAAATATACTTGATTGGGGAGATGTAGCTCAATGCAGTGCTTGTTAGGGAATGTTTAGTTAAGGCTTTGTCGTAGTTAAGTTAGATTATATAGGTCTCAACTATGGAACATGTTTGAAATTTTATAATGTGATGTTTTCCTGTTTGTTTCTTTTCTTAAACTTTCTGTTATTCTATATTACACAAGACCTATATATGTCCTGGTCCGGGGTTAGAGTGGGTAAGCACTGGTTTAGGACGGGATATATAGATTGCTTCCAGATCATGTATGGTTTTGAATATACTGTATTTTTTTTTAATCTTTTCTCTCCAAAACCTTTATTGTAAAGTCAACCTTGGTAATATGGGAATTAGATTCATGGAATGTTAAAGGGCTCCAGAATTTAAAGAAGAGGAAACTATTGTTACATGTATTATTGCAGGCTAAGGCATGGTTTATTTTACTGCAAGAAACGCATTTAATGAATGATCAATGGGTTGATATAAAAAAAAAGAAGTGGATCAGAGAAGTAATAGCATCGGAAGGCAAGTCAAATAGTGCTGGGGTAGCTATAATTATTAAAGACCAATATAAGGACAAAATTTTAGATTCTAATACAGATAAAGATGGACGATGGTGCTATGTTATTCTGGCATCTACCTTATTTGATAAACCTATTTTACTTTTAAACATATATGCACCTTGTAATGATCAACAAATATTCATAACATTACTGTATTCAATTTTAACACAATTTGATAGATACTACGTAATTGTTGGAGGTGATTGGAATGCTTATCAAAATCCGAAGTTGGATAGATCTTGTCCACACAAAGCATTTAATAAGCATGCAGTATTGGCACTGGATGACATTAAAGAAGACTTTCAACTATATGACCCTTTTCACTATTTAAACAATGCTAATAGTACAAATAATTTTACATTTTATTCCCCATGTCATAAAATGTGGTCCAGAATAGATTTCTTCCTGATTTCAAGAACATTGATTAGTTTAGAACCTATAGTTGTTATACATGCATGGTATTTATCAGATCATTCGAAAATTTTGCTGAGTTTTGTTAAGGAGATAAAAGATACCTTGCGGCAAAGAGGCTATAATTGGTCTCTTAATCCAAATCTGCTGAATAAGGAAGAAATAATACAGGAAATTACAAAGTACCTTAAAGACTTACTGGTTAGTCTAAAGAAACAACAATATGCCCCAGATATTGAATGGGCAACAATTAAAACACAAATAAGAGGGATCTTTTTGCAAAAAGCCTCTTATTATAAAAAAATACTAAATAAAGATATTCAAAACTTGGAAATGAAAATTAAATTATTGGATCAACAACTGATTCAGAATTTTAATGAACAAACAGAGAAAGATCTGTTTAAATGTCAGAAGGATCTCTTTTTAATACAAAATAGTAGATTAATATTCCAAGAATATAAGATGTTAGCGAGATATGCTAATCACGTTCAAACTCCATCGAGAGCGTTGGCTAGGATCATTAATCAATCAAAAACAACACTACAAATTTCATAAATACAATTTAATAATAAAATATATTCTAAAACAGAGGATATTATTAATATTTTTGAGAAAGTATATACAAAAAGTTATGATGGGCAAAAGGATATGTCCTTACATAGAATCTATGAACAATTTTTACAATCAATTAAGTTTCCGGAAATAGGAGAGGATATTCAAAATGATTTAGTTAAACTGATATCTGACGAAGACATAGTATATACAATTCAACATATGAAATCACAGTGGTCCTGATGGGATGACAGTGGAGTTTTATAAAAAGTTTGCGGATATTTTTGGTAAGATACTTTCAGTTATATTTAACTACATAATTAGGAATACTATTAATGATCCTCATCTTAACGCCTCAAAGACTATTTTTATACATAAAGTCAATTCAGATCCTCAAAACCCTGATAATTATAGACCGATATCATTAATGACTGTAGACATGAAAATTCTAACCTCCATTATAGCATCTAGACTGAAGAAAATCATGACTCATATAATATCCAAAGAACAGGCTGGATTTATGGCAGGTAGACAAACCAGTGATAATACTTTTACATTACATACTATGAAAACACATGCTAAACAAAATAATCTTAATATCTATGCCCTTATAATTGATGCACAGAAGGCCTTTGACAGGGTTGATACAAATTTTTTGTTTGCTCTTTTACCTTATTTTAATATATCCCATGAATTTGTTCAAATGTTGCAAATATTATATAGTAATCCCTATACTACACTGTGCATTAATAGAAGCCTCTCCAAAAGAATACAGATTAAGACTGGAACATGCCAGGGCTGCCCTTTGTCCCCTTTACTATTTAATCTTTATCTTGAACCTCTGTTCTTATATATTAAACAGAATGTCTGTCATAATGTCCCAATAATATATGGAACTAAAATCTTAATGGCAGCTTTTGCGGATGATCTTAATATTTATTGTGCATCTCCAATATCTGACACTGACAAATTATTTAAGGCTGTTAATGATTTTTCAGAAGTCTCTAACTACAAAATTAACTTGGAAAAAAAACAATATTTTTCCTTTAAAGACACCTAAACCTTTTTCGTTATTGCCTTTGGTTGGGCAGGTAACATTTAAAGAAAAAATTAAATATTTAGGTGTTGAGTTTTCTACATGATGGAGTGTTCCCTGTTTTCTTTTTGTTTGTTGCATTGGCATCTACTCTGTGGAACACACTATTATCCAGGTGCTTGGTTCTTGTTTTATAACTTCAAAAGATAATGCACAATGGTCAGAATTCCCAAACAGTGGTAAACATATAATATTATGAATTAAGTTATTAGTTAGTTGCAATAACGTCCACGTTGTTATTCTTCCTAGTAGGTTCAGTGACCAATTGCTTGGATTCATTCACTAACAAAATGTTAATGAATATGGATTCACTTCTACAATTGGATGTTTAAGCTGTCCAATCGATAGCTATGATAGCTTGTCAGTAAGAGTTCAGAAAGTCAATCTATGTATCATAACAAATTTAGTAGTGCATGTATCTTTATGGAAAAAAAAAAGGTTTGCTTTGTAGTGTCCAGTACCTGTTGCAGTAATGCTTCCTTTATTCCATGAGAATTGGTTGCACTTGGCAGCTGAATGATAACACCAGAATCAAGTACTAAAATATCAAGGAATATCAATGATGCATAATAATGAAAATTTAAAAATATCATAATAGTAGTTTTCAATGGGGCAAGCCTCATTTCCAAGTCATGTGGGGTGCTGTTGCTACTACACTCTTGTGACTCTACCTATTCTAAGTCCAGGGTTGTGCCCCAAAAAGGTGACTGAGTATTTCCTTAGCTGCCAACATTGAACAACCTTAGACGTGGTATACCTAGAGTTTGTGAGTAAAGTAATATTCCAAGAATTCGTTTTAAAGATAATGGTATATAATGTTAATGTTTTCTATGATTTCACAAGCACATTAGCTAATTGTATCATCGCAGCTATTGTTGGAGATAACCAAGAACAAAGTTTAATAGAGGTGGCTGAACTTTAATACAAAGTTTCTTCTAGGACTTGCATTTTCTGCATGGTATTATGAAGTCTACTTGACTGGGATGTAGCACACGTTGTTTCAGAATCTTGAATCTACTAGACTATAGCAGAGGGCAGATTTTATAGTCTGCATTCAGTACTGAAACATAGTAATGAGTCTTAAAAAACAGACATGTATTTCGCAGGTTTATCCTTTTGTGAAAGTTCCAGCACATGCAGTTGAGTATATAGATAATCAATGTAAAGTAGCACTTTCACTGGAGGGCAAATAAGGGCATCATGTACTAGCCTAGCAAGCCATTTTGATCAGAAGTCTAGTCTGTTGTCATCTACTGGATACTGTTCAGCATACCATACATTCTTCATAAGTGGCTACTTGTAAACTCTGCATAAAACTGCAGTTGATAATCTCTCCATAACATTATAACACTAAACTTTTCAAAATGTTATTCCTTGTCTAGGCCATTTATAAATTTAACAGCTACCTTTGTACTCAGGTCATGGCTGAAAAGGTTCCATGGATCAATTTATCACACGGTAAACAACATTTTATTGATAGATAGACAGATAAGACTAAGACAAGACACATTATATTTCTTTAAAAAATATTGATGTGGTCGTATTTAACTAATGAGAGATGTTTTATAACAGGAAAAGATGCTCAGGTAATATTCAAAGGTACCTTTTGCAGACTTCACTACATTTTTGCTAAGGAGGATATCCTTTGGCATCTTTTCTTTTTCACTCATTGTGCAAAAATTGTAAAGGTGTTTATAAATAATTAGTATAACATAATTTAGTTATTCTAGGGCTGTAGTGACTTCATATTTCAATATTTTCTGTGCTTACTCACATGTGATAGAGTTAAAATCTCTTCAGCCTACATCTTGCTACCTTTTGACCTCAGAAAGATTGTTTAAATCTCCAGAAAACAACGTATCCCTCTAACTAAGAACATGCATATCTCACTTAAATGCTTTCTATTTATCAGTAACATAACTTGATTAAAATAATAAGTATACTGCAAATTCAGGTTTGCTATCAATTGTGCTAACTAGAAGCTGTATGTTGCTGAAAATCAGATTGTCATTTGCACAATGTTAAGTGCATGGGGCAGTTGAACACACTTATGTGAATACAGTAGTGCATTTGCATAAGTGTGTTCGACAAACTATACAGAGATTGTGGTACAGTGGGGAGTGGAAATTCATCCATATCCCCAGTGTAGTGCAATCTCGGTGTTGGAATATATTATTAGAAGAGTGTGAGGGGGGTGCAGGGGGGCTTGCCTCCCTGGCAAATATGACTTTGATTTACATCAGCTCCTATATGGATATCACGTGATGTTTTCGGTGACAATGTCGACTCAAATTTGTTGATTATTTGGGTTGACATTGTGTAGGAGTGGAGAGTCTGGTTTTGGTGTTTATTTTCATTACTGTGAATGGCAAATGTTTTGCCCTTCGCAGTAATGATAGTAAACCGCAAATTCATGTACCTTATATTTAGTCTATCCCAAGAAGCCATTTAATTTTAGAAAGAGGGGTAGATTTTCAGATGCTGGATAACAAGGCTTATCATGGGCCTCATTAACAAGGACATTCGCAACCTCCAAACACTAGATCCCACACAGTTTGGCTTCATCAAGGGAGGCCATGTCTGCTAAACTTGGTCGATTTCTTTGAGACAGTCACCAAAGCCATGGATGAGGGGACGACGGTGCACACCACCTACCTTGACCTGGCCAAAGCCTTTCCCCACTCAGGCATAATAGATAAACTCACTCAACTAGACAACAATCCATATATTACCAGATAGGTAGCAAAATTGTTCACTGATAGAAACCACCTAGTCAAAATAGGGGAAGCCAAATCAAGCAGTAGAACTGTAATGAGTGGCTTACCCCAGGGATTGGTCTTGGGGCCTTTGCTATTTGTGATATACTTTTCTGAGGTGCAAGCCAAAACCAGTGGGTTATGGCTGCCTAAGTTTGCAGATGACTGCAAGCTGGGCACTGTCATCAATTCCCCTAGTGATATGGACATCCTCCAAGAAGGTCTCACCCAAACAAATGACTGGTACCAGAAACATGGACTCAAGATCAATACCAAAATATGCGTCATCACGTCTCCACAAATTATCATATTAATAACAGTGTCTTAAACATGCAATTAGTGGTGAGGAAATTGGGTGCCCAAGTTGATAGCAACCTGACTTTTGACCACCATTTTGCTTTCATTGTATGGACATTTTTATACATGGCCCACCTTATAAGTAAGGGTATTTCATCCATGGACAAGGAGGTCATAACATCCTTGTATTCTTTCCTTATAAGACCCATTATTGAGTACAACACTCCTTTCAGCATGTATCTCGCAAAGCACATGCAGCAGCTGGAGAGACCACAGAGGTTCCTCACCAGGAGAATCCATGGCCTCAAACATCTACCCTACACAGATAGGTTAAAAGCCCTGTCGCTCTATTCAGTTTCATACAGACTCCTCAGAGGTGACCTCTGTGTGGCATACAAAGGAATCTCAGACCCCACCTTGATTGTACTGCTGCATATCCAAAAGTCAAGCTTCACTCGAGTAACCCACATGTGCAACCTCAACCTGGTCTGTGACATCAGTAGGACTTGTTGGTGGGAGAGATTTGTGTCACAGAGACTCCCCCATCTGTGGAACAGGCTGTGTCCCCACGTCAAGCAGAGTACCTCATTATCCCTTTTTACGCACAACCTGGATAACTTTATGGGAAACAGAAAATGTACCCCTTGGATTCCACCTGTGTCCTTGCTGGACAAGGGCATCAGGTGCTGACATGTCTAAACATGGGTTAAATTCTTGGCTAGGCTTATAAGGGTCTCAGGGCAAATAGCCTAGTAACTTCCTCTGATCCTATGATAAGGTTCTAATACTCTGACTAATCTAACATATAAGGCGTGATTACACATTGGTTAAAAGGTTAGCTGTTACTTTAAGAAGGTAATACATTTCTAACAGGTGTTGAGAAAAGTAAATTCTGCTTTTCATCTGTTATGAGGTGATGCAAATTATGTTTATTTCATCTTTCCTGCTGCTGGTGTTGATCCTGGATCTATGCTCCCCATTTGCAAATAAAAAAAAAAAAAACAGTGTTTAGAACGTAGAGTTGGTAACATCATTTTACTGTATAGATACCATATTTGGATTGAAGTCAACTTTCATGGTAGAACCTCAATATTACCAATATATCAGTCAGCAGCTGATCTGCTTTCTCAGAATTTCATTGTGCAAATACCTCCACACCTGCAAAGATCTGCAAAAAAAACTTCCATTGATTGAAAAGATTTTTATTTAAAACTAACAACTCTCAACCTCTTTCCTTTCTGAGTAAGGGGCAGACAGTCAGGGTATATCCAAAATAACTATGCTTCTTATATTCTGCAAAGCTTAAATACATTTTGTACAGACAAATTATATCTGTTCCAATCAGCCAGAGGTATTAAACGGTCTGATGTCTCTTAATTTATTTACTTTATTAATGCTTACTCAGTGACAAGCATGACAAATTATAGTTTGCCTTAAAAGGAAAGGTTTCTTTATCTGGATTTGTGTCTCATCACAATAATTTCATTTGCTCTACAAATAAGGCAGAGACCACTACATTCAAAAGCCAATGCACTCTATGACTTGGTAACATCTCAGTCTCATGTATGAACTTGAAGTGCAACTTCTCCACAGCTAAACATGATGTACATGGCTATGTACTAATATTAAGGATAAGATGTTACTCAAATTGCATAGTTAGCAAAAGAACACACACACACACACACACACACACACACACACACACACACACACACACACACACACACACACAAGCACACTCACATACAAAAACACACACACACACGCACACATGCACACACACATATAAACACTAACGCTTACGCACATACATATACACACACACACACACACACACACACACACACACACACACACACACACATTAAATGACAAATTCATAAATATACAGAGACTGTCATTAGATTCTGGGACAGCATTCTTTATCCAGAGCAGCAGTTTATCAGGATTTCTAAACCAACATCCTTTACAATGTAAGCTGATAGACAAAATAGCAAATAGAGGGTAGCACCTTTACAAGACACTTTATTCTTGAACAGTTGTGTGGGACTAATTCCACGCTGTGAAAGTTGCAAATGTCCAACATAAAAAGAATCCTGATAATCTATCATTTGTTGCAATTAAATGTATGCAGGAATTACAGCAAAAAACATCACTAAATGTGCAATCACGTAAACTAGTTGACAAAGGTAATGCTGCAATCATTCAATTTAGGACTGAACCAGTAATTTTTTTCTGGGCATATTGCAAACAATGCTAACCTAATGTATAAAATAAATCAGGAAACAGGTTCTGTCTGAAGCCCACAGATCACTGTGATATCAGTACACTGGGTCTTGCCCTCTTTCAATAAATGCTCCTAATTATTAGGAGTGATTGAATAACAAATCTCATAACTTGATAACCACTGCATAAAACCATTTAAAACTAAAGAAGTATAGATGGTCATGCTTCCATCCTGTAGCACTAAAATAAAAATAATAATCACTTCACATTACAGAGTTCTGTTGAAGTATAATAAGTGACTGCTGCCTACTCAGTCATTGTCCATGCTGGTGTGAATGACCTGAGACGTAACTCCCTGGACTACATGAAAAGAGACATAGAGGAGCTCTCTGAGCATGTAGCCCAGGCCGGTATGACCCTGACCTTGAGTAGCATCTTACCCTCACCAAGAATGATGCCACAATATGAAGACAAGATGATCAATTTCAACAATTGGCTTAAGTATTGGTGTCATTCAAAGGGAATCCAATGCCTGTCTGCCTGGGATGACATGCTCGACAAGCCACGATGCTTCACTAGGGACGGCTTGCACCTGTCACCCCTGGGCTTTCGGATATTTGCAAAGGCTCTTGCCAGCCCCATAGTGCCTTTTTTAGGCAAGGCTCAAAAGACAAACCCACCTCCATAGGTATCACAAAGGATAAGAAACTAAGAGTAATGCTACTCAACGCCAGATGTCTAAACCTCAAGATGCATGCACTCGAAACTCTCCTTAGCATGGAGAACATCAATATCTGTGCAGTAACAAAAACCTGGTTCAAGGCTCCCGAGAGCACCCCAGCACTACCAGGTTATACCTCATACCATGTTTTTCGGCCCCAAAACTTGGACCGAACCACAAAAGGAGGGGGAGTATCAATATTCATCAAAGATACCCACACCTCCAGGTTGGTGGCACAGCACGAAGCATCAGAGACTATCCATGTGCAACTAACAGTGGGTAAAACTGCCTTCCAGTTTATAGCCTGCTACAGACCACCCTCCCAAACCCAGGAACCCCACTTGGCCTTCCTGAGAACACTGGAAAATATGAAGGTCTCTCCAAACACCATTAGATTGGGCGACTTCAACTACCCTAACATAGACTGGGAGCATTACTCTAGCTCCAACACCCTAGCCCAAAGGTTCCTAGAATTTATAAACTCAAATGCTATGGAACAACTTGTTGCCACTCCCACAAGAGGGGAAAACATACTGGACCTGATCATCACCAACATGGGGACTCTATGCTCCAGACCAGAAGTGTATCCCTCACTGGTAAGATCAGACCATAAACTAATCTCACTAGATACTGACATCTCGACCCCAGCCCCTGCCCAGACAACCACACTGAAAAACTTTTCTAAAGCAAATTTCACACTCCTCAAAACCGAGGTGGAATCCTTCAAAGCCGCCAGGCCTGTGGAAAATACGGCCCAGACTGCAGAATCCTTTATAAACGCATTCTATGAACACCTTCAGGAATGCATGGATCATGCAATCCAAAATAAAACCAAGACTCAATCCTCCAAAGTTAGGCATCCTGTCTGGTGGACCCCAGCCATAAACAAACTATACAATAGAAGGAGGAAGCTACTGCATGATAGAGCAAAATCCCAAAAAGGGAAGGCATCTCTGATCAGTATTAGCAAAAAACTACGGGCACTCATAAAATCGTCTAAGGCCAGCTTTGAGAGAAAAATTGCACAGGACACTAAGGATAATCACAAGGCTTTCTTTAGTTATGTTAGGAACCTGGGTGGGAATTCCCAGATATGCTCAGAATTAGTCCAAAATGACAAAAAATACACCAAACCCACAGACATTGCCAACATCCTAGCTGACAGGTTCAGCACAAACTCCCCCCCCCTTCCCCACCAAAAGGGCAAATATCTATCCCAGCAGAGTGCTGCCCCCCTGACATCTCAGATGCTCAGGTAAGAGCCACCCTTTCCAAAGCAAAAAACACAGCATCAATGGGACCAGATGGTGTCCCGGGCTGTGTCCTATATGAACTCCAAGAAGAACTAAACCCAAACATAAAACATCTGTTCAATCTCAGCCTTACTACAGGATATGTACCCAAAGAGTGGCGTACAGCAATAGTGGTCCCTCTCCACAAAGGTGGTGCCTCAACAGACCCTGGAAACTATCGCCCAATAAGCTTGACTAGCTTGATCTGCAAAGCTATGGAAAGGATCATCATGGACCTCGTAAATAAAGATATTGGGGACCTACAGACACTGGATCCTACCCAGTTCGGCTTTGTTACGGGCAGATCCTGCCTCTTAAACCTGGTCGATTTCTTTGAAACAGTCACCAAGGCCATTGACGAGGGGAAGGTGGTCCACACATCCTATCCGGACCTTGCAAAAGCCTTCTATACAATACCTCGCTTGGGCATTATAGATAAGCTCACCAGCTTAAATATAAACCCCTATGTCACTAGATGGGTTGCAAACTGGCTCAAGGACAGAACCCACATGGTTAGAATTGCTGGAGCCATGTCAGACTCCAAACCAGTTACAAGTGGCATCCCACAAGGCTCAGTCCTGGGACCTCTCTTGTTCGGTATATATTTCTCGGAGGTACAGGCTAACATGGAAAGACTGTGGCTGACCAAGTTCACAGATGACTGCAAACTGGGCGCCATAATAGACTCTCCAGCCGACACAAGCATCCTAAAAAAGGGCCTCATAGAAACAGACAACTGGTGCCAGAGACATGGCCTCAAGCTAAACGCCAAAAAGTGTATAGTCATCCCCTTTGGCAAAAATAAAGTGCCCACAAATTACCACATAGGTGGTAATCCATTAAGTACGGAAGAAGTAATTAGGGACCTGGGGACCCAAGTTGATAGCAATCTCTCATTTGACAACAACATGGCCAAAGTGGTTAGAAAAACATTTTATATAGCCCACCTAATCGTGAAGGGATTCACATCTAGATCAGAGGAGGTCATCGTGCCTCTTTACTCATCCCTCCTCAGGCCCATAATTGAGTACAATGCCCCTTTTGGGATGCAACTTACCAGACACCTGCAGCAACTGGAAAGACCCCAAAAGTACCTCACCAAGAGGATCGAAGGGCTCAAACAGATGCCATATTCTGCCCGGTTAAAGAAACTCCAGCTCTACTCAGTGGCATACCGCCTGCTCAGAGGCGATCTGTGCCTGACGTATAAAGCCATGTCCAACCCGGAATTAATGGACATGCTGCACCTCAGAAAATCCAAATTCCATTGAGCTACGCGCTTGAGAAACTTGAACCTCAGCACTGAAATAAATAGGACATGCTAGAGGGACAGATTCATAAACCAGAGGCTCCCTTCACTCTGAAATAAAATCCCAGTCCATGTTAGGCAGAGTCCCTCATTGACTCTCTTCAAGAGGAATCTTGATGAGTGGATGGGAGATAGTAGGTTTACCCCGGGTATCACTTCTGTGTCACTGTTAGACAAAGGCACAGTATACTAACCTCGAAAAAGGGCATAGCAAAATTCATTTAAAATGGGTGGCGAAAGCCAAACACACTCTGGCTAGGCTTATAAATGCCCTAGGGCAGATAGCCCAGTATGAACCTATGAACTTATGAACATATGCAAATTAAAAAGAAAGATAAATGGTGTAATTTTTTATTTTTTGGCAAAGCAACATTTGTTTTGAAAGTGGTGCATGAACAAGTGCTTAAACACTGTTTTGAATGTAATGGGATACTTGTAATATGTGGCAGTTGGCTTAGGCAAGGGTAGTCAAACCTTTTGGCTCAGGGCCCACTTACCATACTTGGCAAGGCTTGAGGGGCCACACTACCATGTCCAACATGCATATGTCCATTCAAAACAGTTTGCTATAGGACATACTGAGGGCCAGATAAAATGCCTCAGTGGGCTAGATCGTGGCCCTGGAGCCACCTATTGGACACTCCTGGTGCAGAGGATTAAAGAGACATTAATTGGCTGTTTACAGTCTTTTAAAAGTGAAAAATTTCAATCTCTCAACCTCCATTGCCTAACTATGTGAATCTGAGCAAGTCACTTATCCAGACACTGCTCTCAGGCTGAGTGTGGAGAAAGGTTTATGGTGGTCAGTTCTCTACCCCAGGGAAAAAAAAATCAAAGAAAATAAATAAAATTAAAGTAAAATGGTTGAACATGATTATGCTTTAAAATGGCTAAGCAGGTTTTACAACAAATATTCTAGTATAATTTGGAACTTCTAAAATGGCTGCATACTGATCAACAGCTTTATTTCCGCTCTCCCAAAGTGGAAAAAGTAACTGAGAGATAAGGGCTAGTAATTCTGCCAGTTTTAATAAAATTCAGTTGCTCACTCAGTAATGTGCCTGGATGCCAGGAAAGAAGAAAGTTAAAGAGCCTGAAAGAAAATCAACCAGGAAAGGTGAGGAGAAACCACTTACTACATACAATCCTGCAACAGGTCAGCAAAAAGCTGTTCAAGCTCCAGCTTTGGTGTAAGACATGGTTTCCAGTAATTTAGAGGAAAACATAAATCAAATGTGTTCAGAGCTGATTAAAATAAATGAAACATTGAAGGAGTACATCAGTTCAAATAGCAAAAGGTTACAAAATAGAAAAAGCTTTAAACAGCTATTCAAATGAACTGATAAAGCTGCAAAAACTTTGACCAGACACATGCAACAACTGGAATGTCCGTAAAAGTTCCTTATAAAAAGAATACTGGGAAACACAATGTCCTACACAGATTACATCAAAGCCCTGTCTTTTCACTTGGAATTATACAGACTTCTGAGAGGTGATCTTGGCCCCCCAAAAGGAGAAATAACTATCCCAGCAGAGTGTAGCCTCCCTAACATCTCAGATGCCCAGGTGAGAGCCGCCCTCTCTAAAGCTAAAAACACAGCATCAATGGGACCAGATGGTGTCCCGGGCTGTGTGCTACATGAACTCCAAGAGGAACTAAACCCACACATAAGGCTGCTGTTTAATCTTAGCCTTACTACAGGATACGTACGCAAAGAGTGGCGTATGGCAACAGTGGTCCCACTTCACAAAGGCGGTGCTTCTACGGACCCTGGAAATTACCACCCCATAAGCTTGACGAGCCTGATCTGCAAAGCTATGGAGAGGATCATTATGGAACTCATAAACAAAGACATTGGGGACCTACAGACATTGGATCCTACCCAATTTGGCTTTGTCAAGGGCAGATCCTGCCTTTTGAACTTGGTCGACTTTTTTGAAACAGTCACTAAGGCCATTGATGAGGGTAAGGCAGTTCACACAGCCTACCTTGACCTTGCAAAAGCCTTTGACACAATACCCCACTCGGGCATCATAGACAAACTCACCAGCTTAAATGTAAACCCATATGTCACAAGATGGGTTGCAAGCTGGCTCAAGGACAGAACCCACAGGGTCAGAGTTGCTGGAGCTATGTCAGACTCTAAGCCAGTCACAAGCGGTGTCCCACAGGGCTCAGTCCTGGGACACCTCTTGTTCGGCATTTATTTTTCTGAGGTACAAGCAAACATAGGAGGATTGTGGCTGACAAAGTTCGCAGATGACTGCAAACTGGGCGCCATAATTGATACTCCAGTGGACACAAACATCCTTCAGAGAGGCCTCATAGAAATGGATAATTGGTGCCAGAGCCATGGCCTTAAGCTGAACGCCAAAAAATGTATAGTCATACCCTTTGGGAAAAACAAGGTACTGACAAATTACCACATAGGCGGTAATCCATTAAGTACGGAAGAGGTAATCAGGGACCTAGGGACCCAGGTTGACAGTAACCTCTCATTTGACACTCACATTGCCAAAGTGGTTAGGAAGACCTCCTATATTGCCCACCTTATCATGAAGGGTTTCACATCTAGATCAAGAGAGGTCATTGTGCCCCTCTACTCTTCTCTTATCAGGCCAATGATTGAGTACAATGCCCCGTTTGGGATGTATCTCACCTGACACCTGCAGCAGTTAGCAGTTGGAAAGACCCCAAAAGTTCCTCACCAAGAGGATAAAGGGTCTTAAGCATATGTCATATGCTGCCTGACTGAAAAAACTCCAGCTCTATTCAGTTGCATACCGCCTACTCACAGGTGATCTGTGCCTGACATACAAGGCCATGTCCAATCCTGAATTAATGGACATGCTCCACTTCAGAAAATCCAAATCCATCAGAGCCAGGAGAACAAGTGACTTAAACCTCAACACAGAAATAAATAGAACATGCTGGAGGGACAGATTCATAACCCAGAGGCTCCCTACACTCTGGAACAGAATCCCAGTCCATGTTAGGCAGAGCCCCTCACTAACTCTATTCAAGAGAAATCTCGACGAGTGGATGGGAGATCGTAGGTTTATCCCGGGGGTCATCTCTGTGTCACTACTAGACAGAGGCATAGTAAACTAAACCCTAAAAGAGTGTAGTATTCTCATCCTAAGGGGTGGTGTAAGCCACATACACTCTGGCTAGGCTTATAAATGCCCTAGGGCAGATAGCCTAGTACAAACCTATGAACCTATAAAAAGTATCACTGGACCCTGTTTTGATAAATTTGCACATCTGCAAAACAAGCAGCAACAGGACTACTAGATAAAATACCTAAATTTTGCTTGCAACAAAAATAGGACATGTTGAACAGACAGAAATATGTTTCTCATAAAATTCCCCTTCCCTGGAATAGGCTCACTATCCATGTGTTGAATTCCTTCATCTCCCTATGTAAATGCAACTTGGACCAATGGAAGGGTAATTGGAAATTCACCCCAGTCTGTCTCCTATGTCTCTGATGGACAGAAGCAGCCAATAAATTACCCACTATGAATCAAATACAAATCAAATTTGTGGGTCACATTTGGGTTGCATGACTAGGCTTTTAAGGTCCCTAGTGTTTGTTAGCCTAGCCTACAGCTATAAACCTATAAGATGTTGAAATGAAGAAAAGGCTGGCTGCATTTGAGATTGTTCAAGAAGAACTGTTTCAAAAATGGTAGACTTAGAGGATGGAACATACAGAGAAAAACAGAGATTTTCTGCTGTATCAGAGAAATTGGAAGGAACAGACAGTATTAATTTTATGAAAACACAAACAAGCAATTTGACTGGTATTCTCCAGCAAGATTTGCTAATTGAAAGGGCACATCATTTGTATTCTCCAAACCTAGGCATGAAACAGGAGCCAAAACCTGTATTGGTAAAGATACAATCATACCAGCAGAAAGGGATGATCTTGACAAAACTGTGGCAGAAGGGCAAATTATTAAAAATCAAAGATAGTAGAATGTTTGTGGAAAATGATTATTCAGTGTATATCAGTCAGAATAGAAGTAAATTTATCCCAGCAATCATGGAATGTTGAGAGACAGGTGTGAGATTCAAGCTGCTGTATCCAGCTGTCTTCACAATACTTTTTCCTGGAGAAGTAAAGTCATTTTTTGATATAGAACAGGCCAAGGAAGAACTACAAAAGTTGTCCAAAAAAAAAAAAAAGATGAGCCATCAGCTAGGAGAGGATTCTGGTTCTCATTTGTCTGATAATAAAGCTAATAGAGAAACACTGTCAGTGAAGTCTTTTCCAATGTTCCAAAGGAAAATGCTTTAGAGACAGGGAAAAAAAAGCATAGGAGTTGACTACAGTATCTTGAACTTCAACCACAGTCTGGGTTTTGGAGATGAAGATGAACAGGAAGTAGATCAGCATCACTGAAATTAGTGAATAAATGTGAGATTATAAAGCACCCAATCCCATTGGTGAAATTTGAGTTTACAACACAAAGTAATTGAGAAAGATTGGACTGTTGTTGACTTTGTTACTCTTGTTGAGGGGACTGAAAAACATACACTCCACTCCTTATCATTAATGTTTGGAATGATACTAAAAGGAAAAAGAAAAAGAAAGAAAGAAAGAAAGAAAGAAAGAAAGAAAGAAAGAAGCTGCAAGTAAAATAATTTTGTTTTAACAGTTTTTATATAAAACATTTCATAATATAAATTGCATGTTATATAATAAAGTATTTTCAATGACTAATATATGTGATACAAGTGCTTTTTCTTTTTTAGTTTTAAGAAATGTAGGCAGTGCAGTGTGAAAAGAGGAGAAATGCTGGACAAAAGCATGTTTACATTAATATGCTATAATCTTCGGCTGTTGGGGTGGGGGATGTAATATGTGTAAAGCTGATGTGTTTTCTCTTAATTTGCATAGGTGAATATCTGGAATAATGTCCTTGGCTAATCTAATAACATTTTTTTGTGTGTAAGCATGTGGGCTTTAAAAATAAGGTAACATTTTGAATGTAACAAAAAGTTTTTTTTATTTAGCAAATAAATGTTCAGTATGAGTTGAGCCATCTGCAGCTGAGGGTAGCTGTACATTTTCTTATGTTTTCATGGAAACAAGCTGACTACAGGTGCAAGCAATAAATCTCAAGAGTTCCTGACATTGTTTGCTGAGAGAAAAATATAATTAAAAGATAAAAGGGCAAGCAGCTTATTATAAAAATACATTTTGAAATTATTGAAAGTGAATAAAAGGCAGTAACTTTCCTGGTACATAAATACTTCAATGCATTTACTACAACAGTGCATATTTTATTTTATTTAAATATAGCCAGTGCTCTTTTTCTTAAGGCTAAAAGTTGAAAGATGATGTTTTCTGAAATAATACAAACTATTTTTCACATCTGGGAAGGGAATAAAGATAGGACAAGAACAGACATCAATTAATGTATGAGCATAGGCTGTAACATGTGTCTTACCAGGGATAATCTTAATTTTAGATTACATAATGCCTGCGGGTGCAGCTGTTGAGTTGGGAAAATTGTTCCTATCAGGATGGTTAAACTTCATTATTTGAAGATGCACATCATTTTCTATTTTTGTTTTAAGTTAATAAGTTCTGGGGTGTTCCGTGGGTGTGTTTGTTTTTTGTTTGAGGGTTTTCATTAAAACAAAAAGTCTTGTAAAATGTAACATAAGTCCAAATGGAGATGACAAGAAACAACTTTATAAAGGATCAACCTGCCAAACATTGGTGGGTGCATGTAACACAAAATCAAGAAACAGACATTCAAAAAGCTGTCATATATAATAGGTGGGAATAATATTTTTTTATCATAATGGCTACACTTTCTATATTATTTTGGAACACAGATAGCCTAACTGGTATAGGCAAAAAGGTAAACATATTGAATTAATTTAAGAAATGCAGAGTGCAAATAGAAATGCTACAAGAGACACATTTAGAAAGATGTGATGAACATGTGAATTTGATAAAGAAAGGATTTCAGGATGGATATTCAACAGAATATCAGGGATAGAGGAAAATGGAAGAGCTTATATTGATTGCTAGAGGAGCTCCAATAGTGACAGAAGAGGAAAAACAAGATAATAATGACATATTTGTGGTAGTAAGTGGCTACTAGTAAGGGCGGATGATTATACCATCCTGTTTTATATTCCCGATAAAACTGCTATTATGGAGCTTAAGTACATTTTTGGAGAAATAATCATCTTTCAGCATGGAATATTACTTATAGCTGGGGGACTGAAACTTGATTTGCAACACTGAGGATGTATCTGGAGGACATAGAAGGAAAATATAACAAAAAAGATAGATTTCTAAATAAATGTATGAAAATATTTGGGATGGTTAACATGAATTCTGTAGCAGAAACTCAAAGAGAATGTGTACATTTATTCCTCAAGGTAAAATAACTGGTCCGGACTAGACCGAAATTATATTTCACAGGAGCATGCACATTTAATTGAAAGCTTCAACACACATCCCATAAATACTTTAGATGTTGCACCAAAAACAACTAAGATAAAAATGCAAAGTAATGAAGTAAAACTGGAACAACGGCACTTCCCCACCTACCTGTCAAAAGAGAAGAATTTAAGGAATGGGTAGTGGAAATTATTCACAAGTTATTAGAGAAGGTAGACATTTCTCCAGAAGTTATAGCTAGTGAGTGGAATAAAATGAAAGTGGAATTTAAAAAAATAAATAGATAAAAGAAAATGCAAAAGAGATATGGTAAAAAAGTAACAAGAATTATTTAGAGGCAATGATATAGGTTAAAGTATTGCAGAATAAGGAGAATCCCACAGAACAGAAGAGGTACAACTGCAGAGTATTAAAGTGAAAAGGGAGTAACTGGATAAAACAATTCCTTTTTGATAATAACTCCATAGCACAAAAATGTTTAGCACAATGACCTAAGCAGCAGAATGTAGAAAGGGTTGTTGCCAGACTTAGGGAGCCTATAACAAGAAAAATAACTAGAGATCATGTAGAGGTATTAGAGATATTTTGGAAAGTTTATGAAAATTTGTATAAAGCACAAAAATGTGGTAATCAAGAAAGAGTACAAATGGAAATATTTATGGAAGACTTAAGCATGCCAAAGTCAGAGGTATATAAGACTCGGCAATTAACAGTTAAGACAGAAGGAATGAGATAACAATGGTGATGTATAATCAGTCTGCAGGAAAGTCTCCAGGAAAGATGGCATTCCTGTGGTAGTTTGGAAGCTAAGAAGGAACTAAGTCAATAATTTTTGAGCTGGGCTACAGGATCCTAATTGCCTAGACATAGTAAAGCTGTAAGTTTTATTCTGGTGGCTGCCATAAAATAATGTCCTAGAAAATGGAAATCAAATTCTAAATCAACCATATTTCAAGTGTAGAATATTATACCACTATACTGTTGGTAGTTAGTTAGTAGCTAAAGATAGAAGAGAGAAAGAGACATTGTATAACAGATCAGTCAAGGATAGTTAGCAAAAATGCTAGGGTACTTACTGACAGAAAAGAGAGTAGTAGAGAGTATATGAAGTAGATAGATAAAGTGGAAAAGTCAGGAAGAAACAGAAATGCATAGTGGGGTCTAATGTAGGAAGAAAATTTAGGAGGAGTGGTACTGTGAATATACTATACAAAAAAGAACTGGAAGTGGGATCTTTAGAAAAGGGTAGGAAAATGGAAATTATGGGAACAATACATGCAGAATAATGTTTTGGAGGAGGAGGACAGAGGTTTAAGGGAAGGTATGAACTGTGCAATTTATGTAATGTTGGATTGATGATAATTATACAAGAGAATATATGTGGTATATAATGCTTGTAAATGGGAACATGCTTATATGTTTTTTTGTATTCTATATACACATATGTTTGCCTATATCTTAAGTAATAATTCAATAAAGGTGTTAACAATACTAATCACGTCTCATTTAATCCACATGCAATTATTTGACTCCAAAACATGTTTAAAAATTTATGTGATCACTCTTCAAAACAGTAACACTCCAAAACCCACAAAATAAAAAAAGGAAAAAAATGGAGTGGTGCTTATTCCCCTGCACTCTCCAATGTGGGAAAAAAACAGGCTCCCAAACTCTATATATAGTATAACTCTGAGACTGCACATACTCAAAGAATTTGGAGACAGTGATTAAAATGCAGCACTCACCAACTTGATCTTCTTTGAGTCTAATTGGCATTGCAAGGCATTGTTAACCTTTCCTTGATAATATTCTGAGCATCAATCAGCTAACTATTTGACAAAAAGTAGGTTTCCTTGATGAATATTTGTACCATATTAAGTCTTCCCAATCCTTGGTATACTTGTGCAAACTATGCATTATTTATTTATTGTCTTTATTTACTGACAACATATAACTAGGCAAAGCCAATTTTTAGTGGAGGCCCTAGAAGAAAACCTACAGCAGATGCATTTAAGATACTCATGACAAATTTTACAATGGCATATTACATAGATAGTTCTTAAGGCATTGACATACAAACAGGTAAGTGTTCTGTAGTAAGAATATGCAAAAAGTAAACCGGGTATTTCTTCTGTGGTGAAATTATACGTGACATTAAATTCCAAGTTTAAAACATTTAGTATGCAAGCAGTTCATGTGCAGTATATGTGCCAAGCAGACATTAGATATGACTTAAAAGACATAGGTGAGGAGAGTTACAGTGCAGATGTTAGGAATAAATAAAATTTAGGTAAGGAGTGTGAAACAGTTGGTAGTTAGTTAGTGGTCAAATATAGAAGAGAGAAAGAGGCAGTGTATAACTGATGAGTCAAGGATAGCTAGGCAAAAATACTAGGGTACTTACTGACGGAACCAAGGTAAAAGAGAGTAGTAGAGAGTATATGAAGTGGATGGATAAAGTGGAAAGGTCAGAAAGAAACAGAAATGCATGGGAGGACTAAAGTAGGAAGGAAATTGAGGAGGAGTGGTAGAAATATTTGTTGTGTAGAAGGGGATAGAGGTTGCAAAAGGATAGGGGAATGATCTTTCAAAGGAAAATTAAATTTCCCAGATATGGAGCATGTGCATGACCCTGTGCGGTTTAGGAATTATTTTAGTAATGTTCTGAAAGCAGAAATTATTGTGGTCTGTTTTAGGTATGTTGGGATGGTGTTCTGAACTTAGATACTGTATGCAATGGTAGTGTAAGTAGTTTGCCGCATTAGTAGACTTTGTTGTGATTACTAAGAGATTATTCGTTGAGCATAGGTCTCGACCTGGAAGTACTGCTGCAGGATATCTTTAAGTGCTAGACAGTTTTCTGGTTCATGTATAAGTTTTGAGGTTGTTAAATAGTTGAAAAGTTCAAGCCAGTTTAGTTGTTTCAAGACTATAATAATGTGCCCTATATGTAAGACTGTAGCAGGTGGATAGTTTAGTTTTAAGTGTAGTATTTATGTTTGTAAGAATATGTGAAGCATGTAGTAGAGATGGAAAAAAGGTAGGTAAATGCTTGTGTTTCCCTTGCATCACATCATTTTGGAATTGCTTAAGAGTGAAGAGCAGAAGTTTCATTTTTTTGTCAGTATTTAAAACAGATTTGTATCTTTCAGTCAAGTTTCAATTTCAGTGAAAGAATTTTCTGTGATTTCCTAAGTGCTGGTAGTGATGGGGCTGCATATATAAGGGATAAGTCATCAGCATAAGTGAACTATGCTAGTGGAATGGGTGGGAGTATGTACTTTGCAGAATTGTTGAATAAGAAGAGGCCTAATATTAATCCCTGTGGGATGGTGACAGTGACTAGTAAGAGCAAGCAGAGGTTTTGTCTCCTTTTGACTGCTTGCTGCCTGTCAGTCAGACAGGTATGGAACCATGAGGCCAAGGGAAAAAAACTTCAGTAAGAAGGTGATGGGTTACAGTATCAAGTGATTTTTGATAAATCAGAGAATAGTAAAGATACCCAGTTGCCATCATTCTCATGTTGGTTTATGATATTGGTGATGCTGTGGAAAGCAGAGGTAGTACTATGCAGAGGTCAAAAACCAACCATGCTGGGGTTTAGAGAAAAGGTTCTTAGAGTTAATGTACTGCGTAAGTTGTGAGTGGTTACATTTTTCTAGTATTTTAAACAGAGGGGATAGGTTGACAATAGATCTGTAACTGAAAAAGTCTGCTGATGTACTACTATGGTATTGTATGTGATTTTTTTTTTCCAGATGGATGGAACATGCCTCTCAGACGTAACTCTCAATTCTACAGATTTTCGCAGAATATACAGAATTGTGACTCATGTTTTTGGTCCATTTTTCATAAAATTGTGTTTTTTTGGCAAATTAATGGCAAATCATTAAAGATTAAAGTTAGAAAATAATGACAGACATTTGACTTTCAGACTTCATACCCTTCAGAAAATTCATGCTAATGCAAAACTGTTATTCTATCAACTTTCTAAGTTTGTAAGAGAAATGTTTAAAAAATGTCCTTGTTTTGGGGTCTTTGTCCCACTTTTATTTATGGCTTTGTTCAGATTTCTTGGTCTAAGAGGTTGAGGGGTATGCTCACAGATCAATTTATCAGTATGGATACAATGAAAGCTACTGCATCAGCTGATGTTTTTGGGTATTTTGTTGAAGCTGGTAAGCAGCTATACAATTTATATTTAGTTTCATTTACATTTTTCTTATAGTAGAAGTGGAGACCAAGAGGAAGAATGAATGTGACTGATCAGTACATCAGTACATGATGGAGAATGGGGTATGAGGGAGAGTTGCATACTGGAGGATACGAATAGTTCCAATGTTACAAAATATAATCAATGTCAGAATTTACAGAATGTTACAGTTTGAAATCTCAACTAAGGCAACTGAAAAATACAATTTAAACAAATTGTAGACATTTCATACAACACCTGAACCTAAATGTTTGGTAATTGTAGAACATTCTGGATTTCACAAGAAAAATTAAAGGAGGCACAATACATTTTGAAACATGAAATGCTTGCATATTTAAGGGAAGTGGTCTGAAATTTGGAGAAAAACAGACATAGTAAAACATTGGCTTGGTTGTGGCATTTGTTGTAGAACCCTGAAAAAAATCTTCCTTCTATGGAATATTTAAAATTTGAGCAAGCCTGAAATACAACAGGATTAATGGAAATATTCTGAAAACCTTAGACTCCAGCAAAATTATATTGAGTATACATTAACAAACTACTAATTATCTTTAAAAAAGGTATGTTAAAGTTAAACAGGATGTCACTCATGGCTGATACTTGGTTTACTCAAAAGTGTGTAGAAAACACAGGTAATGCCCTTACTAAGATATTATGTACATGGAAAAGAAAAACAAATAAGACAAATGTGAATTGCAGGTAGGAGGTGGAAGATGGCAAGCATGAACCACATCATGAGTACAAAACAGAGGATGAAGAATCTGATGAATGGGCAGCAAAAAAGGATGCAAACACTAGAAACAAACATTTTAAGTAAGTTTTTAGAGCGAGGTCTTATGCATGAAGCAGGCAGTCATTATTTGGAACATTATTAAGTAACAGAGGAACAACTGACTACAGAACTGGATACAGAAACTGCATGAGTATTGCTTTCCATAAAGTTCATAGGTGTATAGGTAAGTATTAGACTAGTTCCCTTTGTAGGCCATTTTAAGTGTAACCAATCTCCATTTTGATGCTTGAATTAACCTATCTTATTTTATGTTAGATTGGCCTTATGCATCCCATGGTCAATGGATTATATATTGCCCCTAGTCCAAATAAGAAGGATCATGTGGTAGATAATTTATAGAGACCTATGCCTGGGATAAAGCATTAAGGAGCTGCTGCTATCCAATAGTAGTACAAAGGGCAGTCCTTGGGAAGATTTTCTGTTACCTATCCATTGATCCAAGTTGCAGCTGAATATGGACAGGAGTGAGCTTTGTTTTATGTGGATGGAGAGTCTGTTCCAGAGCAGCGGTATCCTCTGCAAGATATATTTGTCCTTCCAAGCCACTCTGTCAATGTTACATAAGAGGTAGAGATTCCTTGAATAAGTATTTCTAATGCCATTTGACTTACTTATGTGCCGTAGGCCCTTCAGTATTAGGTTGGAGGATGTCTTATATGCCAAACTCAGGACAACTGTAGGATACTGAGTATCGTGATGAGGATTTGAGGTGGCCCATGTAAGGTATATTGTTCAGGCCTTGAATCCTTTTAGTAAGGTACCTCTGTTGACATTCCAGGTGTTGCATTTGCCTGGATATATACATGCCAAAGGAGCATTATACTCAATGACAGGCCTAATGAGGGTTGATTAAAGGGGGACAATGACATTTCTATATCTGGATGCAACCCCTTTGTTTATAAACTGTGCAATATAGAAGGTTTTTCTAATAACAGTGGACATGTTTGTTAAAAGTTAGGTCATCGTCCACATAAGTTCCCAAATCCTGAACAACTGGGTGAGTTCTTAGGGGCACATTATAAATGTGGTAGTTCCCAGGGTAGACAACTTCCCAAAGGATATGATAATTAATGTTTTGGCATTCAGTTTCAGTGTAAAATTCTGGCACCAGAATTGTTAGGAACAAACCTTACTGCAGGATGGCTAAGTCATTTAGGTTCATAGGTGTGTACTAGGCTAATGGCCCTGGAGCCTTTACAAGCCTAGCCCATAGGATTACCCTGGCATTGTGCCACCCGACCTTAGTTCCCAGTGCCACTGTCGAGTAGAGCCACTGGAGTGATACCCAGGGTGAATTTTCTATTTCCCATCCATTCATCAAGATTTCTCTTGAAGAGGGCCAGTGAGGTGCTCTGTTTGACATGTATGGGAAGTCTATTCTATAGCATGGGCAGTCTCTGGGTTATGAACCTGTCCCTCCAGCTTGTTCTGTTGATTGTGGTAATGAGGTTGAGGTCTCTGGAGCATGTGGTGTGGAGGGATTGGGATTTCTTTAGCTGTAGCATTTCTAACAGAGCTGCGTCAGACATGGCTTTGTAAGTCAAGCAGCGATCTCCTCTAAGTAGGCGATATGAGACAGAAAATAGTTGGAGTTTTTTTAGTCTTACAGGACAAGTGTTTAAGGCCTAGGATCCTCTTTGTGAGGTACTTCTGTGGCCTCAAAAGTTGTTGCAGGTGTCTAGTGAGGTAAATGCCAAATGGGGCATTGTACTTAATGATTGGCCTAATGAGCGAAGAGTAGATGGAGACAATGATCTCTTTCTTCCTGGATGCAAAACCCTTAATAATGAGATGTGCCAATAGAACGACTTTCTGACCACAGTGGCAATGTGGTGGTCAAAAGAGAGGTTGCTGTCAACCTGTGTTCCCAGATCTCTTATAATGCCTTCTGTGTTCAGTGGACCACCATCAATGTGGTAATTCATGGTAACTGGGTTTTTCCCAAAGGGGATGATGACACATTTTTTGGCATTGAGCTTAAGGCCATGGTTCTGACACCAGTCATTGGTCTCAGTGAGGCCTTTCTGTAGGATGTCAACATCACTCGGGGAATTAATAATAGCTCCCAACTTGCAATCATCTGTGAACTTTGTCAGCCAGAGTCCCTTTGTGTTGGCCTGGACTTCAGAGAAGTAGATACCAAACAGGAGATGACCCAGGACCAAACCCTGTGGGACTCCACTCGTGACTGGTCGGCAGTCTATAAATTTGAGGATCCAATAACTTCTCCTAGCTTGCAGTCATCTGCAAACTTATCTAGAGCCCTTTCACATTGGTTTTTACTTCAGAAAAGTAGATGTCAAAAGAAAGAGATCCCAGCATTAAACCCTGTGGGACTCCACTGGTTCCTGGTCTTTTTGTGGAGGTAGATACCCCTACATTCACATCCTACATTCTATTTTTAACTAGTTGGCAATCCATCACATAATATATGGGTTTATTTCCAGTTTACATTTAATTTTTCTACTATGCTTGAATTGGGGATTGTGTCAAAGGCTTTGGCCAAGTTGAGGTATGTTGTGTTTTACTTTCATCCATTGCTTTGGTGATCTTTTCAAAAAAAATTTCACTTGGTTAAGTAAGCATGACATGGCTTTGAGAAATCCAAACTGAGACAGGTCCATTTTTTGTGGTTCTGGTTCCTTGTTGATTAGTTCCGTGATTAGTCTTTTTATGGCTTTGTATATGAGGCTGGTCAGATTTATGTCTGTAATTACCTGGATCTGTGGAAGGTCCACCCTTATGCAGGGGAATGACTGCAGTTGTTCTCCATTCACTTGATACAAAACCTGTATGGAGGCTGAGGTTTAACAGTGTTGTTAATGGAGTGGCTAAATCATGCTTCGTGTTATTTAAGATGCATCCAGAGGTGTTGTCAGGATCCAGTAATGCAGTATTTTTAACTTTTGATAGTGTTTTTAGGACTTGGTCTTGTGTGATTGCTAGAGGTGAGTTGGTTTCATCTACATCTTGTGGCACAGAAGTAGGGCGTGTGGAGTAACATTTGAACTGAAATTATCAGTCAATAAATTCACTATATCTTGAGCATCAGTAGGTAGTATTGCCCACAATCAGCTCAGTGCAGTGCAGTGCTGCTATGTGCTTCTAAGATCATGAACATAACGGAAAAATGCCCTGCAATTGTCTTTGGCTTGGCTGGCTATTTTTGCCTCAAATTGCCTTTGGTGGATTTTATTACATTCTTGAGTTGTTTATTTCAGTGATGAGGGCTCTATCATTCTGGGAATTACTCTACTTACTTTTTTATCAACATTCTCTTCAATTTATTGTAAAACTTGTTGATCTCATGGTTCCACCATGGGGGGTTGTTTCTGGGTTTGCCCTGTGCTTGCTTCTAGAGGGTACAGCTGCATCTCTGCAGCTGTTTACATGCTGATATAGTATGGTGCTGTAGGTTTCCACAAATTTAGAGGAGTTAACTAAGTTTGGTAGGGATTTGGAGCTTGTCAATGTATTGCTTATGAGTAGGTAGTTTGTATTAGAGAAAATTTAAAGGTGCCTTGGGTGGAAGGGATCTCTGGTTTCACTTTTATTTTGAAGGAAATGGTGTATGGTGAGATCCAACAAGTGACAAAGATACAAAATCAGAAGAGACAATGCAAGATGTCTCTGTATTAGTAAGCACAAGATGAAAGGGGTTGTTCCTCCAGTGAGTATTGTGACTAATTGGGCATTTGCATTGACAAAGTCTGGGAGTCACTGTGCTTGTACATTAGTAGTGGCCTAGGTTTCCTAGTCTATAGTTGGATAGTTTAGCTCAACTAGGAAAAAGGTATTGAATTTAATACTGAGTGCTTCCAATTCCTCTAGATAGGCATTGTGGCTTTCTTGGATTACAGAGGGCATACTACAGCTAGCTAATATATGATATAGGATCTTGCTGATGTTTTTTAGACATTAAGAAGCCCTAGCAGATTATGCTACTTCACCAGCATTGATGTGGTCTCTTCAGGATGAAGACTGAAACACTTCCATTTTTTCCCTTGTCCTGTACAGCAGCTGGTCTAAAAATGTGGAAGGCATTATAACCCTGCATAGTCAGAATGCTCTTCTCAGTCTTACTACACAGAAACAGCTGCTTAGGCTCCTAGCATTGATCAGTAACACCATCATATTCTCCTTTGCTTGCTTTATTATGTTGAGTGGTTTATCAGGTTGACATTACCTGAAAAAGACAGTATGGGGTTGGACAACATCTTTGCCAGTAATCAAAACCCTAGAAGGGGCAGGTGCAGCCCATAACTGGCAAAGCAGTGTGAACTGTCAAACATATCCTACCAGGCTGTCAAATATTGTCCTGCCTTTGAATGACACCAAACTCTAAGACAATTATCAAATATGTTCTGCTCATATTGTGGCATCATCTCTGGAGAAGGTTGAATGCTACTCAATGCTAGGCTCATACTGTCCTAGAACACAGGTCAGACAACTCCATCATGTCTCTCTTCATATAGTCCTGGGAAGTATGTTTCAGGATATTTACACTCACATGGACCATGACTGAGTCATACTGGTACTTGTTCAATGACTTGAATGCTTGCATGATCTGGAGGATGCTAGTCCCTGAAAGACAACTGACTGTGACTTTCTCTGTATTAATCCTGGTTAGTTGAATATATCTGGGAATCCCAATGGAGTCTGCTGTGACCAAAATATTGCATTGTGTGGTGTGTTGACTTAAGGGCTTAGAAGTAGAGATACCAAGAAATGTAGCTGTATGTATCATGATGGTGTTATTTTGGAAGAGTGCTTTTGAGATTGCTGATTGCAAGTGCAACATCTGGTAGGCCTTTGGGGTTTAGGAAGATTACATTTAAGAGCCTCAGCATATGTGGTCTATGTATCTGGTCCAAACTATGTGTAGTGGGCACAGTGTGTGTGTTTCTGACAAACTATTTGGTATTATAAGTGCTTGTATCTGAAAGCCTTGCCTCCAGTGACATTGTATAATTGCATGTCTCATATACCATATTTTGTTGACATAGAGGTTTATGCATAATTTGTGTTCAAAGTTTTCCTAGGTCAAGGTAGACAGTATGCATGGTTTTGTCCTTGTCCCTTGCCTTGTTTACCTTCTCTCAGACATCCACCAGGTTGAGTAGGTATGATCAGCCCTTGACAAAACCAAACTGGGTTGGATCCAGTGTGAAAGTTTCTATGTCATTGTTTATCATTTCCATGATAATTCTTTCCATGTATTCCATAGAAGACTAGACAGACTTATAGGTCTAAAGTTAGCTGGGTCCATAGATAGTCCACCCTTGTGCAGAAAGATGACAGTTGCAGTCTGGAAGTTGCTTGGCACGAAGCCTGGTTGGAGGCTATGGTTAAATATTCATTCTAGTGGTTCTGATAGGTGATATTTCATGCTATTAAGGAGGCATTCTGGAATATTATTAGGGCCCATCAATGCAGTGTTCTTGGCCTTGGAAAGTATATTGAGGTCTTGCTCCCTACTGATAGTTGAAGAAGTAATAGCTAAGGGTTTTTCATGACTGTTGTTTGGGGGCAGTGGGGGTAGAATTGGAACTAAGTTTGTTAGCCAGTAGATTTGCTAATCTTTGGCTTAGTATAGGTGACTCCATTTACAATTAGTTCAGCACATGTTGTGTACTTTGAGGTTACAGATATAGATGAAGAATGCTCTGTGATTGTCCTTGCCTTGGGGGCTATTTTTACCTCACATTTGGCTTTGGTAAACTTGATTAGCCTCTTGAATTGCTTGTTTAGATTGATGATGGAGGTTTTACCTTGCTGGCATTGCATTTCCTAATTTTTGCCATGATAATCTTCCTTTTATTCTACAACCTGTTGATGTTGGGATTCCACCAGAGTGTTTTTTTTTTTTTAGTTTGTTGTTTGGCTATTCCAGGTTAGTACAATTGAATCTGTGTAGCCATTAATATGTTTATACTGGGGTTTTGTGATCACTTCTGCATATACAGTGTTGCTGTCAGGGCTGGGGAGCTTGAAATGTTGTTGGGATGACACATAACAGGAGGAGGTTTGCCTTAGAATAATTCATAACATTTCCAGAGCTGGCTGGGATGCCAAGTTTTATTTTATTTCAGAGGAGACAGATTTATAGTCCATCCTGAGACGTGAAGACATTATACCAGTGGGGCTCAATACTCTCCCATGTTTGTGAGGATTATGGCAAGGGTGTTAGCTCCCCTAGTGGACATATAGACAAGCTGGTTCAGGGTGTTTGTGTTTACAAAATCCTGGAATTTCTGGGTTTGCATGTATAGCACAGTTTAAAACCTCAAAGGTGCAAAATGAGAGACCAGGATACTGTCCACAACCGATTTTATTATCCAATGAATACGAATTCAAAAACGCCAAAACATAAAAAAAGCATTAACGCCTTAAATGTTCACCACAGCGTTTTCGTCTTGTAATATATAAAATGGCCACCAGATGGCACAGGTTTACAATGATTGTTACGAAACCTGTTTTTAAACAAATATACATAATATACTAAATGTACACGGAACTTATATTGTGATTTTTTTTTTTTTGGAAGGATATTTATTTATTTTAAGATATGGTGCATGATATATTTAAGAGATGATGTCCCTTTTTCAGTATTTTATGTGTGTGTTTTTTTAAAATTTAATTCAATCAGTTCAACAATCACTTAATTATGTAATTGCTTTAGTTTAAATATAGGTTTTTTTGAAATGTTGGTCATCTGAGGAAGCCTATGTAACAAGACGAAAACGCTGTGGTGAACATTTAAGGCATTAGTGTTTTTTTTATGTTTTGGCGTTTTTTGAATTCGTATTCATTGCATAATAAAATCGGTTGTGGAAAGTATCCTGGTCTCTCATTTTGCACCTTTGAGGTTTTAAACGTTTATATTTTTGGTGCATTTATCCACTGTTTTGGTTGGTATGTATAGCACAGTGCATGATTCCAGTTTATAGTAGGGTAGTTAAAGTTGTCCATGAATATGGTATTGTGTTGAATGGTAAGTGTCCCCAGTATGTTTAAGCATGTGTTATGGGTCATAGAAGGGGACCTATAACTTACAAGGATTTAGTATGAAACTTTATTTAATTTGGACCTGTAGAAACTCAAGAGCATCATACTGTTTCACCAGCCACGTGGTGTGCTTATTTTTGATGTAAGTTGAGACACCTACACCTTTTTACCTTCTCTGTGGAAACTACCACATTGATATTACACCCCTATGATTAAACCCAGTATTTAAGGATTTGGAAGCACACATTGGCAGAAACATGGCCTTTTATCAGTGTGTGTCTATGGTAGTATGGAAATCATTGTGTGCTGTGCAACTTATAAGCAAGCATATGTCATCTAGGTCAAAGGATGTCATTGTCCTGTATATACCTGACCAATCATATGCATGCCCCACAGAGGTTCTTCATAAAAATAATACAGGGCACAAACAGCATGACCTAGATGGGCCACCACAACCCCTTCCCTGTGCTCAATCCTCTTCAGACTACTCAGAGGCAATCTATGCCTGGCCTACAGAGCATACTCTGATCCTACTCTAATGGACCTTTTGCTTCTCCACAAAAGTAAACAATATCAGAATTACCCCATCTAGGGACCTAAATCTCATATGCAACATAAAATGGACATGTTTGAGGTAATAGGCATGTATCTCAGATACTACCTCTTTACTGGAACAAGCTTCTCATCTATTTGAAGCAGAGTTATTCCCTAGCCCACTTCAATTGCAACTTGGAACAGTGGATTGGCAATTGGAAATTTACCTGTGATCTGCCACCAATGTCTCTATTAAACATTGGCAACCTATAAATGCTTGATTACCCATAAACACGCCTACTTATACCCTTTAAAATAACCCTAGGATATCAAAATCTGAGAGATACTTTTGGGAAGTGTAACTAGGCTGTAAAAGGCCCATGGAGTCATTAGCCTAGTAATCACTTATGAATATATGAACCTTTTAAAATAAGGCTGAAATCCTGCATTAGTTCACAATTATCCACATCTGCAATCAAAACTATAAGGCTAAGGTCCCAGACTAAATTCAAATTCAGGCAGTCAACTTCTACAAGTATTTCTATTATTGAGCTAGAAGTACAATATAATGTATAAATGATACTCAGATATTTCAGCAGTCTGTCTGAGAGTTATCTTCTCTGCTCAGTATGAACACTAACATACCAAACTTTGATTTTATATCATGTATTGACAATGTTCTACACTTTCAGTCTCTCTCTTTGTCTCTGACTCACATACACAAACACCATCACATGCATGCACATTCACACACACACACACACACACACACACACACACACACACACACACACACACACACACACACACACACACACACACACTGTCTGTCTTCAAAGTGTAGCATGAACTGCAGGTTTTCCATCTTAGCATTTTTTCAAGACTTTTATTATCCAGTCAGAAATAAATGCTATACTTCCCTTTCTAGGCACAAGTTTAATAACTCCTGATGAGGGGCTTATGCCAGCTTGAAAGCACAAGTAATTGCAATCCTTTGCTGGTCCAGTAAAAGGTATTACCTTAGATCTCTGTTCCAGTGTCTTTGTATTTTCTGCTAGTGGACCAACATGGTATTTCTTTAATTCTTTTCTCACATCTTGCAGTAATTCGCAATTCTCCCACAAATGCAAATAAAACAACAGGTCTGAGTTCCCAGACTGAATTAAAATACAGTCAACTTCTACAAGTATTTCTAGTTTTGTAGACAGAGGTGTAGTATAATGCATAAATGAAACTTAGATCTTGCAGTAATTCACAATTCTCACATAATTACAAATGAAGTTACAAGAGTAAGGTCCCAAAACAAGTTACTTTTGATAAAAAGTGAGACAAGTGGCTGAAAAAGTAGAAACAAATGTATCAAAATGACATCTTAAATATGTAATCAAAGCCAGAAAATATATGAAATGGAGACTAACTCAGGCTTTACCAAAGAGAAGGTCCTTTTCAGTTTGATCTTTCAGTGTCCAGTAAAATGAGCAGAGGAAATTAGACTGGGAGGAGCTTCCAAGGCCAGATATACACTAGGAGTGAGTAGCTCAAAAGCCTCCAAGTCCAAACTCATTTAAATGGTAAGAAAAGTGAAATAGTTCAAATGTACTTCCCTGGATGCAAACTGGAGTTCAAATGCTTTGGTTTTAGGTTCAAGAGCGCTTCTTACAGTCTTAAAGACAAAGATGTCTGACTGTGCATTTAAAATAAAATACAAGGGGAAAATGGAGACAGGAAACAGCTGAAATCTCTAGCCAGTAGTGTATAAAGCTCTAGTCTGTCGTAAAATGACAATTAAATCAATTTCACACATGACTGTATGACTGTAAAGTGTTCATTGAAGAATTGCACAGATGAAAGTACTACATACATCAATAACAGAAAAACGTCACTACCATAATTCAAACAGAAAATAAAAGCAAAATTCAATGTTTTTCCAGGAGGCAAAGCCCAACCCCCACCCGTGCCTCCCACTTATGGGACTGTGGCCCACACATCTCTAAATATGTTACTTACAAGTTCACATAACAGTGAGGAAAAGGATACATTTCCTTAAACCACTGTTCATCAGTCTTGCACTAAAGCACACCATGTTATTTCTGACAAAATAAGCATCGATGCAAACACAACTGATGATTGTACATGGAAAGTATGGGGTGCATGATAACTGCACAGATATGAAGTTCCAAATGTACCTTCTAAGAATTTGTGAAATATTTCAGTTTATGGTCCCATACATTGCCCTGGTACAGTGCACCAGATCTGTAGATGAAATCCATTGTTACTCAGTAAAAAGCAGCATCAGCAGAGAATATGCTAATGTTTAAGAAGATCTCAGTAATGGCCTAGAATATGGAATCCCAATTCAAAGCTGCCTGAATGTAATAGGAGTCCACTAATCAGCTATCCAAAAGGTAGAAGGGTGTGAGACTCATATAAGAGCCAGATGAAAGTCTTGCAAAAATATAAAAGAAAAACTTAAATGCTGAAGCATATCTTTTAAGATTAATCAAAGAGGTTTAGTGAACCAATAATAATCATTTCGTGGCAGCATCCTTAATCCAGACTTATGGGTTTTTATCTGGAATGTTTTTGGAGATTCTATACATTCCACATAATATGCAGGCAGATACAGAGTATATTGACTGGGTTAATGAATATACACTCATTTCATGTTAAGCAATTAGTATAAACAGATGGCACCATTGTCAAATAATTTTGGCCAAGTTCCACATCAAATATATGAGCAACCTTTCAAAGGATCTTTTTTATTGGACCACCAGGCTAGGTTCACTTATCCAGCAGTCTT
The DNA here is from genome assembly GCF_019279795.1 of Protopterus annectens. Lineage (NCBI taxonomy): Eukaryota > Metazoa > Chordata > Ceratodontiformes > Protopteridae > Protopterus > Protopterus annectens. The sequence continues at coordinate 386,940,595 of NC_056745.1, read as the reverse complement.
GCAGTTTTGTTAGCAAGATCAGAAGCTGTCTGCACATACCTCAAAGGAGTCACAGGCATTCTTCATGGCCTTATCCTCACTATAGTTCTTGGTGTGGGAGTCTGACTTTGGGGATCCCTGTAGAAATTATGAAATGGTCTGCAAAACCAGTGAAAGGCATTTTCTTTTAAATCCTGAGGCTAAAGCAGCAATCTGTGGAAGAAACCAAGAAATGTAATGGAGAACATACTTCTCTGTGGCACAGATATTCACACAAGGTTTCAACACCTGTATAACAACTGAAAATTGTCTGGGAACCCATTCAAAGGTGTGCAAAGTATATGTCAGTGTTACTTCTTAAAGATTATTTTAGCATAAAGGTTAACATTCTCAACAGCAAGAAAAGAGTAAGCATGTTTTGGATAACTCATATTTAACAGAAAATGGATGTCTCATGGATCAAAGAATTTTGAAGAACAGTGCCCATCTCTAGGCAGTTGAATCTTAGAAGCTAATTTGTTTCAACTAGATACACAATACAAATAATCCTCCCTCACACTTCCGATGTTTGGGAGAGGTTATGCCCCCCCCCCCCCCCAACTTACATATAACAACTCCAAGATTGTCATATCTCGGAGAAAGGGGAATATTCTTAGAAACAGCAATCTCAAATTTAATATATTTAAATCGAGATTTTCTGTAATTCTGTATCCACAGCATTGGACTTGGCATTGCTAGATCAGAGAATGCAAACAGTTACTTTGCTACAATTTGCATGTATAAATCTTACCTAATAGTTTGTTTAATCTATAAATTGTCAGTGCATCATTTCTACTACACATGATAGAAATTATTACATTCTCATCTAATTATTTAAACACTATATAACTGTGCATATTCAAGAACTCAAGTAATGATAGTAGATTTATCTCTTGAACAATAGTGGCTACTCTCTAGTGCATGCACAGTGCCCATATATAAGTATTCCAAGTGGATAGGAATCTCAGAGATAGCTGTCTAGTGCATGCACAGTGCCCATATATAAGTATTCCAAGTGGATAGGAACTTTAGTGATAGCTGTCTAGTGCATGCACAGTCCCCATATATAAGTATTCCAAGTGGATAGGAACTTTAGTGATAGCTGTCTAGTGCATGCACAGTCCCCATATATAAATATTCCAAATGGATAGGAATCTCAGAGATAGCTGTCTAGTGCATGCACAGTGCCCATATATAAGTATTCCAAGTGGATAGGAAATTTAGTGATAGCTGTCTAGTGCATGCACAGTGCTCATATATAAGTATTCCAAGTGGATAGGAATCTTAGAGATAGCTGTCTAGTGCATGCACAGTGCCCATATATAAGTATTCCTAGTGGATAGGAACTTTAGTGATAGCTGTCTAGTGCATGCACAGTGCCCATATATAAGTATTCCAAGTGGATAGGAACTTTAGTGATAGCTGGCTAGTGCATGCACAGTGCCCATATATAAGTATTCCAAGTGGATAGGAATCTCAGAGATAGCTGTCTAGTGCATGCACAGTGCCCATATATAAGTATTCCAAGTGGATAGGAATCTCAGAGATAGCTGTCTAGTGCATGCACAGTGCCCATATATAAGTATTCCAAGTGGATAGGAATCTCAGAGATAGCTGTCCAGTGCATGCACAGTGCCCATATATAAGTATTCCAAGTGGATAGAAACTTTAGTGATAGCTGTCTAGTGCATGCACAGTGCCCATATATAAGTATTCCAAATGGATAGGAATCTCAGTGATAGCTGTCTAGTGCATGCACAGTGCCCATATATAAGTATTCCAAGTGGATAGGAATCTCAGTGATAGCTGTCTAGTGCATGCACAGTACCCGTATATAAGTATTCCAAGTGGATAGGCATCTCAGTGATAGATACAAAGGGTTTCCTATGGACTACTCATCTTCGCTGTTATGTATACTATATTCTTACATCAGCAGTTATGAAAATCACTCTGTAGTTTGACAGAAAGGATGAACATGCCATAAGTATGATGAGATAAGTAGTATCTCCACTTATTTACTGAAGGATGGGCCACTGTTTTACTTGCACATGCCATGAGTAATATTGAATGCTGCCCTCCAATGCTTAAGTTTTGAGAAATACAGACTACATTATGTTGGCATCTGAAATGGAACAAGTAATTACACTATCATCATATGCTTTTGCATTTTATAGTTGCCATTTCTACCTACCATTTAATGATGCCAATGAAAAAACAAATATTGGGTGAGTAGCTATTCTACAGATTGGCACCAGAGGTCTCTCACTAAGTTAGTGGGGTTTGTGAGTAGCTATTCTACAGACTGACACCTGAGTTCTCTCACTAACAGAGTGGGGTTTGCATACTCTAAACTTTTTCTCCATAAAGGTTACATATGCTGTTAATACTGAAGATTGATGCTCTTATAGCCAGGATCATTAGGGGCTTAGTTTCATTTTGCTAGTAATCAAATACATCTTGGACTATTAAGACTGTAATATTTTTCCTATTTTAGGGATGACAAATTGGTTTATTATTTTAGAGTGCAGGGTTGATTTTGCATTGTGCAGTGTTGTAACAGAATATTTGGCTGGTCATTAACATCAAATAGGAAGGTAGCATAAAAGGACTGCATAAGCTATAGATTCATACAATTATTCAGTGAACCCTACATTGGACAATGCTAGTATTTAGTATTTACTAATTAGTTTATTGGGAGTACACCTGAACAGTTGCATGCAGAATTTTATTTGGATATTAGTTATGTTCAAAAGCACAGAAATAGGAAGGATAGCTCACAGTTTATTTACCAGTATATAATTTGTACAGGTTTTATATTGTTCTGAGTATTTCTCTATTAATGGAAACTGCCTTTATTGAACATAAAGAAAAAAAAACGATAATAGACTTCCAGAAATTTTGGGCATGTAGCCTACATTGCTAATATAGTAGGAGAGGTAAACGTGAGTACGGCAGTAATAGTAATAATGCTCATGTAAAAGTTTATCAATATGACTGTCCACTACATGCATGTCCACAGCTAGTGCGGTTTGACTTTATTGGCCTAAATGTCTACATAAAGACTCAAAAAGAAAAAGTGAAAAGTCATGGACACTCCAAAGCCATATAGCTGAAATGGGTCCCCTTCAAAACATCTAAAACCCATAACATCTAATTTCATAACATTGAGACCAGAACATTTAAAACCCAAAACATCTAAAACGCATACCATTGAATTTCATAACATCTAACAGTACAAATCACATTCAAATAACATCCCCTCCAGATATAACGATATATAATGACACCAAACTACCAAACACACTTTTTACGTTTCTGCATTGGGGGATTAATACAGTGGGGTTAGGAAATTGAGTTTTTCCCACTGTAATGTGATCTTGGAGTTGGTAAATTTAATTTATGAGGGGTGTGGGGGGTGCAGGGGGGCTTGCCCCACTGCATAAACGTAGCAAAAAGTGTGTTTGGTAGTTTGTTGTTGTTATATGTGGAGGGGATGTCATTTTCTTGTGATTTGTAGTGTTAGATGTTATGAAATTTGATGTTATGGGTTTTAGATGTTTTGTGTTTTAGATGTTCTGGACTCAGTGTTTTGAAATTAGGTGTTATGGGTTTTAGATGTTTCAAAGTAGACCCGCTGAAACACATGATGTCCTTAAGGGGTCATTTGCATGTATCCTATGGGCCTCTTTTACAAGAGGTTTAAGGTGTCACACAGTGAAACCTCTAGCTTGGCTAGGTTTTTCTTGTGGTTTTTACTAATATATAGATTAAACAGAGGAATAATGCATAGTTGTTGTCCTGTATTCAGAACAGGATGAGGGGAAACATCTATTCTCAATGTGAACCCAAAACAACTACCCAAGGCCACTACAGAAATGTAGTCAGCTGGGTGTAGGAATTGTTATCTCTTTGAGGATTATATCCTGGAACAGTGGTATGCCTCCAAAATATATTTTTTGAGGAAAAAGAGGAATTAGAGATGAGGAGAAGAAGTTAGTTTCATTTTGTCTTGGATCCTTTGAGGGATTCATTTACAAAAACACAAAATATTTTACCAACATTTAAAGTGTAAAATTAGTCAAGTTGCCCATTTACAGGAAGAAGAATTAAGTCTGAAAAAAACTGACATTACTTGGAAGAAATTGTTTCAGGTTATTACAGTTCACAAACTGAGATGTAGAAAAAGAGGAGTAACCATTTTATTTCACAAGCATATGTTGGCATTTGCTGTTTGGATTCAAATTATAGAACTGTAAGTAGGCCAAATGGAAGGGAAAATATATAGCACTCTGAAAAACAGGAAATATAAATGTATCAAATAAGCATGATATGAAATTCTTCTGGTTATTCTTTCAGAAATGACTGAGGGTGATGGGATCAGCAGAATTCAGTCTGGTAGGTAAAGATGTTAATTTTACCCTTCGATAGTGAAGTAAATATGGTATTTGCAAGAACACAGGAAAGCTCCATAGAAAAAGTGTAATGTTTTGAGTCAAGCTGTGCTAGATGAGGAATGGATAGACTTGTGGAGAAGATGGCATGGAGAAGAGAAAAAAACATATATTCTCTAGGGGGTGACATTTCATGGGTCAGTAAATTAGATTTTGTTTCTTGGAGAAACAAAATAGTTTGGAATCTATTCATTTGATAAAGGTAAATGAAATATACATTTTGGATCCTTCTTTGGGGATTCTTGGTTTGAAGATTTGTATCAAAGGAGATTGTCAGAAAGGTCTGACATTGATTATATTGCAAACTGAGAGGGGGAAAGATGGGGCAAATTTCAATAAAATGTTGAAAGATAATGTATAAAGTAAAACCTGCCAAACAAAAGGAAATGGGGTGATTTGATAGTATATAATGTATGCCTGAATTATGACAGAAGATAGAATACTTATGAAGAAAACAGAGGACCAGTTAAAGGTGTTAAAAAGTTGGCTCCATAATCTGCAGGGGGGCTGAAATCTTTGTATCAGAATAAGGATCTGAGAGAAATGGATCTTAATCATATGTCACAGAACAACTATTCTTAAATGCTTCTGAAATTGCTAGTGGAAGTAGCAGAGCTTTTTTTCTGCAAAGGTGATTATTTATGCTAACCATATTTTATGGCACTTTATAGAAAGAATAAGGAGAGAAGGCCGGCTGATATAATTGAGTACAATTTCTAAAGAAGGTGGCACTATCACTTAAAAGTAATTTATTGGAAAAAAGTAGACTGCTTGAGTTATGAATGATAATACATACCCAAAGAATTTATTTTTTTTCAACATTTATTTTGCATCTCTGTAGGACCGGACCCACTGGTTTTAGAACCTGAACCAAAATGGCTCATTCATTACAGTGGTGGGCAGAACAGCAATCCCAGGCAAGATGAGAGCCCTCTAGCCCATTTGTTTTTGCCCAGGAAACCCAATCGTCCCATACATTCCTCAGAAAATGGGAGTCAGGTTCTAGGGAGTGGGCCAGCTTACTGTTCTCTTTCATGGCCTACCCTCACCTGGTGAAACATCCCCCTCTCCTTGATGTTTTTGTTGTTTAATGCATTCTGTCACCAAAAGGAATATGTCTGTGCATGCTAGATCCTGCAGTACATGCTTCTGCAAAATGACAGCATGTGCTCTCCAAGCCCTTGCCCCTTGATTGTAATACCCAGTGTTCACACTAGGTGTCATCAAAGTGACAAATGAGAACATCAATAGCCAGTCATCCCTATCCCTCCATGGTAGCTGCTACAGATGTCTGAGCCACTATTTTTGACCGAGTCACTTGCACCATAGCTGGTGCTTTATCCCTCTATGCCATGCACCTGGCTTTCAAAAAACAAACTCTGTCAGTCCTCATAACTTTTATAAACTGAAACAAGTACAATAAAAAAATTGCCTAAAAAAATATAAATATTTACAATCCATGCAATTTGTAGTTTTATATAGTCACACCCACTGATCTCTTTTAGCATTTCCAAGAAATTCACATGAGCTTTTATACATTTCTCTAAAATATGCATTTTACTTTTATTTACCTTTTGCAGATTTTATATCAGTTCACTCAGATTAGATTACTGAACTTAACTAAAATAGCTATACCACCCATATTGAAAACCATAATGTACTTATGAAAGATCTTCATTATTAGTTAAGCATGCTATCCAGGAGGTCAACCTAGAAAGTAACCAGCATTTGGATTATATTTCCATGCCATTTTGTCCAAATGAAATAAAATAACAAAATTGTTCTTTCATTAAATTAATCACTTTCCCAGTTTGAAGGGGTCAACTAAATTCCAGATTTTAGTGATGACTTTTTAAGCTACTGTTAGCAACAAATATAGAAGACTCTTGGGTATTAGAGTTGTATTCTTTCTTAATTATGTAAAAACAAAAGCAGGAGTTAAGCAGATTGTTTTCTTCCAAATTCCTATTGTTAGGTCTTGAAAATCTGCCCTAAACTGAGTTAATTTGAAACAACCCAAAAACATGTTTTTAGTCATGCAATATACATTCAAGACATTTCCAACAACTGTCTAACCCCAGATACATATGCGATAATTTAGATGGCGTGCAAAATAATTTAAAAAGACACCACCGACCAAAGAATCACCAATACTAAGAATTAGTGGCATATTTAGCTAACTGAATCAGTTTAGACCTGTAGGTTCATAGGTAGGTACTAGGCTATAGGTCAAAGGGCCTATGTAAGCCTAGCCAACAAGGTTCCCTGGTTTACGCCACCCAAGAAAGTTATTTTCCTGTGCCACTGTTGAGCAGAGACACAGAAGTGATCCCTGGGGTGTATTTCCTAATTCCCATCCACTCATCATGATTTGTCTTGAGTGCTAATGAATAACTTTGCTTGACATAGATGGGTAGCCTGTTCCAGAGTATCTGGGACAGGAATCTATCCATCTAGCATGTCCTGTTTATTGTGGTGACAAGGTTTAGGTCCCTAGAGCGTGTAGCTCGGAGGGAGTGTGATTTCTTTAGGTGTAGCATGTCCAACAACTCTGGGTTTGACATAGCTTTATATGTTAGGCAGAGATCACCTCGGAGTAGGCGATATGCCACAGAGTAAAGCTGGAGTTTTTTGAGGTGGTCAGTGTAGGGCATTTGTTTGAGGCCAGTAATCCTCTTTGTGAGGCACTTCTGTGGCCTTTCCAGCTGCTGCAAATGTCTTGTGAGGTACATTCCAAAAGGGGCGTTGTACTCTATAATGGGTCTAATGAGTGTCGAGTAGAGGGGGACAATGACCTCTTTTTTCCTGGATGAGAACCCTTTTATGATGAGGTGTGCCATGTAGAAGGACTTCCTGACTACTGTGGTGATGTGACTATCAAAGGAGAGACTACTGTCTACCTGGATCCCAAGGTCTCTTATCATGCATTCGGTGTTAAGTAGATTGATGCCTATGTGTTAGTTCATGGGTACAGAGTTTTTACCAAAGGGGATGACACTGCACTTTTTGGCATTGAGCTTGAGGCCATGGCTCTGACATCAGGCATCTGTCTCAGCAAGACCCTTCTGTAGGATGTCGACATCATTTGGGGACTTGACTATGGCTCCTAGTTTGCAGTCATCTGTGAGCTTCATTAGCCAGAGGCATTCTGTGTTAGCCTGTACTTTAGAAAAGAAGATACCAAACAGGATAGGTTCCAGGATGGAATCCTGAGGTACATCACTTGTCACTGCTTTGAGGTCAGATTTGGAGTCTGCAACTTTTACACTGTGGGTTCTGTCAGTGAGCCAGTTGGCAACCCATCTTGTGATGTAGGGATTTATACCTAGTTTAGTGAGTTTAGCTATAATTCCAGAATGAGGGATGGTGTCGAAAGCCTTGGCGAGATCAAGATAGGCTGTGTGAACCACCTTACCCTCATCTATGGCTTTGGTGACTGCCTCAGAGAAGTCGATCAGGTTCAGGAGGCATGATCTGCCTTTCACAAACCTGAACTGGGTGGGATCCAGAGTTTGGAGGTTACCAATGTCTTTGTTTATGAGTTCCATGATGATACGTTCCATGGCCTTGCAGACCAGGTTTGTCAGGCTAATAGGTCGATAGTTCCTGGGATCAGTGGTGGCTCCCCCTTTGTGGAGTGGGATAACTATTGCTGTGCACCATTCAGTGGGCACAAAGCCTGATGTGAGGCTATTATTGAACATGGTGCTTAAGTGGGGAGCCAGTTTGTTCTGAAATTCATGTAAAATGCAGCCTGGGATGTTGTCCGGTCCCATGGATGCTGTGTTTTGGGCTTTAGAGAGTGCAGCTTTTACCTGCATAGTTGTGATTACAGGGACTCTGCATTCTTCCTGTATAGATATTGGCCCTTTAGGGGGTGAGAGGGGGGTAAAGTTAGCACTGAACCTATCTGCCAGGATGTTGACAATATCAATTGGTTCTGTAATTTTCCTGCCTTTGTGCTGTAACTCAGAGCAGATCTGGGTGTTGCTATCGAGATTCTTGACATAGCTATAGAATGCTTTGTGGTTGTCCTTGGAATTAGTGGTGATGTTGTTTTCATAGTTAGCTTTGGAGGATCTTATAAGGGATCTCAGCTTCTTACTGAAGTTCCTCAGACATGAGCAATTTATTCATACATCCATATTTACTCTGTCTGAGATTACTTTATGTCCCCTCTAGAGGATATGTAAAATATGGCTGATTCCTTCCAGACTCTACTATCCATGTCACCAGTTTAGGTAATTATTTTTCTTTTATTTTATGAGATTTCAAACATCCTTGATAATTATTGATATATTTCATAAGAAACTGCTCTTGTGTTATGAAAGTAACGTCTTGAAATAACTCTTACCGAAAACATAAATGTTGAGCTTGTTTAACCCGTTGTCCTACATATCATCATTGAGGCCCTAAGTGTATTATCAATGCTATCTATAGCCTTTAATCCTCAGTTACTGTTAAACCAAACACTTGCCTTATTGTACTTATTAAGGATGAGTTGCATGCTAATTTACAGGTGATCAGTCTACCTCTGTTTTTGAAAATTTTGCTTCACATTAGCTCTCCTACATTTTGTAGACACTTCTTTCCAAACTGCTTTGCTTTCTGTATGACTTATTTCAGAGAAGAGCACAGATATAGGTACCTGGATATGCAAGTCAGAGTTTGACATCCATGTCTCCCTGTGTTCCCGAGCCAAGTATAATATGCCCCAATCTATTCTACTTATTTCATTTCTCTAGAGAGAAAACAGTCATAGTTTGTTTGAATTAAACAAAATATTAAGCTACAGGTGAAATCAGTAAACCCCTGCTGCACAGAAAAATTTGGGAAGTACAAACCAGTGTCTTACCGCTATTCTTTAGCTATATTTATAATAATTAACTTCTGCCATCTCATAAATTCATTTACTTTATTTATTATACTACTGTTTGTCAATTTAGTACATTTCTTCATCAGTGAACCTACCTTAGGACCAAAATATATGACTTCACCTTGCCTTCTCATGAACTTTTGATCATATTAGTTGAGAATGTATATTCAGGTTTGATTTGGAACCCACACTCTTTTTTTTACCCAAATATTTTTTATTAAAATTTTGGAAAAAGACAAAGATTGTAAAACAATAAAAAAACCTTTAAAACATGATAAAATGCAGGCATATGATGAATCACAGCTTTATGTTAGCATAGTAAAAACTTTTAATCCATGCTTTCATAACCAGACTTCTTCAGAATAAAATGTATGTTCTCACATCACATTTAAAACAGTTCTGAAATGCCTCTGTACCAATAAACACATCTTTCCACTTAAACAGTTACACAATTAATCAGTAAAATTTCAAAGCTCAGGAAGTTATTTCTTTATATAGACTCTATGGTCTTTCAAAAAACATTTAATGTTAACAGCATCATTTATACCAGTTGTTTTATCTGAATTTAATCTGATTTGCCACAGAGCCTCCTTTTGTTCAAGATTTGTTTTGAAATTGCCACCCCTAAAGTCATGACTTCCTTGCTCCAGCACAGAAACCAATTTTTTTGTACATGGGACACGTGGTAGCATGCTTGTAAAAAGCATTTGCCTTGCCTTGTTTTCTAATATTGTAATCATGTTCCTTTATTCTAGTGCATAGGGCTCTTGTAGTCATACCAATATAGAATGCACTACAATATGCACACATACCAATGTACACAACTCCTTTACTCTTACAGTTAAAGTGCCCTGGAACTTTTAAAGTGTAAGGCAAATGTTCTAAATTAACTAAGGGACTTTCAGAAATGTATCTACATATATTACAGTTCCCACACTTATACATGCCCCATCTTTTCTGTGTGATGTTGGGACAGTAAACAAGTTTGTTTCTCTCTCTTTCTAAAATGTTTTTTAGATTATTTTGATTTTTATAAACAAACCTTGGTTGGGTCCCCACAATGGATTGTAAATCTTTGTTTCCTTCTAAAATTTTCCATTTTTCAGAAATAATGTTTCTGATAATACCACAATCTACTATCATGTCCAAACAAAAATAATTACCAGCATCAGAGGTGTTCCTGTCATGGTTCTGTTTTGTATTAATGTTGGAAAACGCATGCTCAAGGATGGCTGGAAGAGACTGTCCCTGTTCTGTATGACATATTTAGCCTGCTCTTTCAACAGAATCTTACTATACCCTCTTTCAACAAACAAGGTAGTGATAAATTCTATTTCCTGAAAGTCACCCATTTCACTTGTCATTCCACTAGCTCTTATGAGCTGTCCTTTTGGAATATTGTTCTTCATGTAACGAGGGTGCATGCTGGTATAATGCAAGTAACTGTTGGTGAAAGTTTCTTTCCTGAAAATCCTACTAACTAACTTATAAAGCTTAACATCCCATTCCAGAATCACATCCAAAAATGGACTTTTAGTCCCACATCCGCCAGGACAAATTGTAAGTATCCTGATCTGGAGTTAAGGGTGTCAACAAAACTTTGCACGTTTTGTACACCCCCTACCATGACAAAAAACAAGTCATCAACAAATCTCTTGAAAAATGTAACCTGGTATTCCATGACTAGTGGTTCCTCACAGTACACTCCCAATGACTCATCACAATGTTCGCAAAGGATGGTGCTGCAGGCGACCCCATAGCTACCCCCCCAAATTTGTTTGTATATATGTTTTATTAAATATTTAATAAAACATCTATTAATTCACAATAGAAATTACTTTCAGAATTGCTAAATGCTGAAAATGTATTGAAGTATTCTTTAACTTGTTCCACTCCTTCAAAGTTGGGAATGCAGGTGAAAAGAGAGACAACATCAAGACTAAACATCACTTGTGTGGTGGGATCAAAAGCTGTGACTAAAGTGTATTCCCTGATACTATTTAAAAAGTCCCATGAGCCTTTTAAGTAGGAATTCAACTTAGAGTCCACCAATAAGGAAGAACCTTCTGTGATATAATTTGGGGCAGATACAATGGGTCTAAATGGAGGAAATGTTTTACTTTTATGTGTTTTAGGAATTCCAAAGAAGGAACATAATTTCAGATTGTCTATGTGACAAAAATCACAAAGGTCCTTCTCCAAATTACTGTGTATTAAATTCTCAAACAAAAAAAGAGTAAACACTCCTGTAGCTCTTAGCTACTTCCACCATGTCTGTTAATCTGTATTCAAGACTGTTACCTAGCATTTTCTCTATACAGGTAACATATTCATCTTGGTTCATTAAAACTAAGGTACCCCCTTGTCACTTTTCAATACTCTTATGTTGCCATTCTCCTGTATTTCTTTCAGGGCTTTCTTTTCTTCCTTAGATAAATTGTGATACATTTTTTTGTTTTCTTTACCCCCTCCCCTATGACATTTCTTATTTCACTTTCACAAGCTGATTAAAAAACTTTAATAGTATGCAGTAAATTAGGGTTGTAGCAAGAAGGCTTTATGTATTTGGTGCGTTTGCTAATAATGTCTTTAAATATATAATTCAAGTTTAAAGACCTAGTGTACTTTTTAAGGCTTAACATGGTGTTTGCTATGTTTGCCTCCTTGAGGGTACAAAGGTTAAGCTCAGATTCAAAACTTTCAAATGGTTTTCATTTAAAACAAAAGTAGACAAGTTTATAACATTGTTTACAAGTACAGAATACTTATTTAATTGTCCACTGAAGAATTTGACACTGTTCGTTCTCTTCTCCTTAATGTGTGCTTTCTCTGGCGTCTGCCCTTCTTCTCCTCGGCTAAAAAAGTCTTGGTTCTCAACACACCGTCATTTTCATCATTGGTTGTTGCAGGGTTGTTAACAAACAGTCCATTGCTAACACGAGAAGTTCCTGCTTCCACAATACCCAGTACAGAGCCACTGGTTCCTTCCCTATTTAAAGAACTAACTTCAAAAGTTGCTTGAAAGTTCTTAGTTTTAGGGGCATGGACTTCATTGGTGTGTTTCTTAAAGTTGAAATGTTTGGTCTGATTGTTTGGTGCTTTGAATTTATCCTGGTTTGTGCATTTGTTAAACACACAAAAGTCAACATACACAGCAGCATCTCGCTTGAGCTTATGGTTTTTACTGCTGATTATAATCTCTTCATGTTTCTGTAGTTCAGAGAAGAGTGTGTGGTACTCAACCCATTCCCCAGTCTTGCTATAATAGTCCTTAAGCAAGATTTAATCTATTTTACAGATCTCTTCCCTTAGCCCAGTCATGATTTTACAATTGTTATCTATAAGCAGCTTCAGGAACTTAAGACCAGCATTGTTAAAGAAGTCTTTTAGTGTAACAAAAAATTAATTGGAGTTATCAACCTCGTTTGGGCATTTAAAGAATCTCAGTCCCTTAGGGACCATACCCAGCTCTATACAACATGAAAAATATTTATTTTCCAAGTCTAGACTTTTGTATTTCTTTAATAGTCTGCCCAAATTGTTACACATGTCTCTGTAAGTGTTCAACTCTATACTGTTAATAAGTTTTTCAGAAGATGAAAAAGGATCCAATTTAGTATTTAGTACTAAAGGTATGTCAGCATAAGTCTTAATTTTAGAAACAGCTTCAAAGCTTTTACCTTGTTCAGCAGAATGTGTGTTAAAGTTTACCACCATCTCAACCTCATCATCTGAGCTGGACCAGACTGGAATGGTATTCACCTTCTCTGGAATTAACAGTTGCAAAGTCTGCTGAATATCTTTCATAGTGTTCAATAGTGAAGGTAGAACATTCTGCCCACCTTCACCTGGTGTAGGATGAATGCTGACATCCATCAACAAATCTCCTCTGCTTTCTGCCATAGGAACCACATCACCAAAAATGTAGAAATATTCCTGGATAACCACAAGAACCAAAAAAAAAACAGACTGGAGGATGCAGAAGAACAGAATGAAATCCACATGATGTTAGCGTAATAAAAACTTTTAATCCACACTTTCGTAACCAAACTTCTTCAGAATAAAATGTACATTCTCTACATCACATTTAAAAACAGGTTTGAAATGCCTCTGCACCAATAAACACATCTTTCCACTGTGCTGTAGAGGATGTACATTTTATTCTGAAGAAGTTTTGGTTAAGAAAGGGTGGATTAATAGTTTTTATTACACTAACATTGTATGGCTTTCACTCTGTTCTTCTGCATCCTCCAGTCTGTTTTTTTAAAACAAAATAATCCTAACAACCGTCCAAATAATTAAGTAGATGAAGATGATGATTCCATAAGGACCAAAATCTTCATCTAAGGATTATTTCTTAGTTTGTTTGGATAAATTATTCCTTCTTTTACTTTGATTTATTTAATTGCAACTTATTTTAGAAGAGTCAGAAAGTCTTCAATTTTCATTTTTGAAGAAAATTTCCAGTTCCAGGTAATAGTTTTTCTGGCCACAGCAAGTATACTCCAAGTTAAATAAGACAAGTCTTTATTTTGTTTATCTATTCCTAGAACATTAAATAGAGCCATTTTGTTAAAATAAATGTACCATTCCATAATGCTTAAAAATATTGTATTTTACCCAGAAATTCTGAACCATGTGACAATCCAAAACATATGTGACCAATTAGCTTTAGTTTGTTTATTACATCTCCAACAACCAAAGAGATTTTCTTTTATCATCTTAGCAACTCTAGCAGGTGTTATAAATTATCTAAATAAATATTTCCAAGTAAATATACTCCAATAAGGGTCCAAGATGTAGTTTAATAGAGGAAAGAATAAACATTTCTCTACATCCTCTATAATTCTGATGGTTTTAATAAGGATGTTATGAGAAGATCTACTATTTAGATCTCCAGTTTGGTCAGCACACACAAAAGAATAAATATTTTAGCTAATATTGATATAAATATTTTTATAACCATGGTTAAGCATGCATTGAGTAATCAGCAATCCAACCTAGGTGCAGGAACGCTGCAGCTTGTATGCAACACAACCACAATTCAACGAAATCAAGTGATGAAATGAAAAAATAATATCTCCAACTCATAGGATAAACCCAGGAACGTTCTTTATTTACATCAGTTAGCGCTTTCACCCTGAAAAGGGCTTCCTCAGACTGTACAACCCATGTAAAAAGCACAGTCCTTATATAGTCAAATCAATTAAAATTCAAAACAGTTCAATTAATCAATCAATTCAATTTAAAACAATTTTGAACTGTAATACTAATACTTTACAGTCCCCTATATTTAAACAGTCTCTTCCATTTAAAAACAATAAACTCAATATGTTTACTATACATAATTAAATATTCTCATGTTTAAACTAATCATACTGAGAATCTTCCATTCATTAAACTTGAATGTTATACTCAATCACACGTAATTCATTATTTATGCCACCAGATGGTGCCAAACTCCTAATTCAATATAATAAAATATCCTATATACATTTGTAGTAGCATGTCAAATTCATATTACCTAATAAATTTCATTATATTGTAAAGATATAAATAAATATAAATATAAACATAATAAATAATATATATAGTATATATAGTGTATAATTATATTTATCTAAAATTTCTTTAAAAACTTCTCTAAAAAATTCTCTGTATCTAAACAATTTTTATACGTACACATAAACAGTTGTAAGTGTATAAAAATACTAAAATAAAATATTTTATATTTTGAATATATAAATAATTATTTCAAGTGCACAAAAAACATTTGTACCATAACAGTCTTCAATCTCAATATTTCAAAGCTCTTCCTAACCTCCTTTTCTTTAAAAATGGATGTAGGCTTACTTTATCATTGAGACCTGGGGGATAGTCAGACTTGCATCTGATAATCCATCTAGTCTCTTGTTCCAAGGTATAATTTTCTAGGTCCCCTCCCCTTAAGGTTTTATTTACAACCTGTAGGACAAAGAAACTAAACGTGTGTGTACTTCCTTTTATCTTATGATGTTTAGCTAGAGCATTTCGCTCATCTCCTATCCTTATACTATAGTTGTGTTCCCTTATTCTTTCTCTAAATTGTCTATTCATTTTACCTATGTAAAACGCTGTGCAGGAACAACACTGAGCTAGATAGACAACATTCTCCGTTCTACATGTTGTACCAGTAAAGAAAGTAAAGGTTTTTCCTGTCATTGTTGACTTAAAGATTGTATCAGTGTTTATCAGACCACACTGATTGCAGCTAGAACAAGGGGTCGTATTAGTAGGATATATTTGATGGCCATTTCGAATTTTATGGCACAATGTTCTTTTTAGGTTTGGTTTATTCTTATAACAAAACCTGGGTTTCTCACCAACTAAAGTACTAATTTCATCCTCTAGTCTTAGCAGATGCCAATGCTTTTCTATAATGCTTTTAACCTCATTAACATCTCTGGTGAAATATAATGGTAAACTAATCAAAATGTCATTAAATTCTGATTCCTTATTCTTTATATTATCTTCAGTCTCTATATTTATTCTACTTGAAAAATACGGACGGGCCCTTGTATTCCTCATACCATAGACTTCTTGTATTGTTCTAACATCTCTTTCTCTGTATGATCTGTCTAATAACCTAGATTTCAGTCCATCTATTTCTTCACCGAACCCAGTCTCTGTGGGATTGAGCCTAGAAGCTCTCATAATCTGACCCTTTATGACATTATCAAAAATGTGTTTAGGGTGCATGCTGCGCCTATGCAGTAAAGTGTTCCTAAAACACATCTTTCTATGTACTGAAGTATTAATTATTCCATTCGTAAGCTTCATAACATTTACATCTAAAAAGGAAATATACTCCTTAGAATAACTCATAGTAAAACACAAAAAATTAGTCAATTTTATTAGGTTTATTCATTCATTTTTTTGTCCCGCTTGAGAGTATGGCTTGTCTAGTAGGAGGAGACGATATTGAGCTAGCGTACACACCAGACGCTAGCTCTACTTCCGACCGGATGTTGGGCAAATTTCAGAACTGTGTGGCAGGCAAAGAAAATGTACTGCTGTTTTTTGAACCAAGCGATGAACGTGGACTAGAAAATGAGAATGCAGAGGAGCTACTTTTGTTGGCAGACGAACTGGACAAATTAGAGACAGACTTCATGAAACTTAAAAGGCTGCAGCTGCAACGGCAGCATTTTGAGGCTTGCATAAAGAAACACATCATACCAAGATGACTTCGTGTTCTTAAGATGCCCACCACAGGTAACCACTTTCCTGAACTTTTGTTAAAGTGGCAAAAACTAAATATGGATTTGAGCTTCAACTATATGAAGCTATTGATTGATTATCATAGACCTGAGGAGGAGCTTTTAAGAGAGAAAGTAACTGAAATGCATGCCTCCATTATTTCTAAATACAATACTTCTAAAACAACTATGGGACTGGATAGGTTAATGGACAATGTCCTACTGTATGAAAAACGGTTAACTAATCAAAAAAAGACCAAGATTGAAAGAGATGTCACTGATTTTAAAAACGGACATGTCTTCACTTGGCCTAGGACTGTTGTTAATAATGGACATACTAAGAGAACAGGTCCTGAGGTTATAGAGACTATTGAAACTGACTTAAATACTGTAGGACATGATACTGTTAATACTAACAATGTTGCCACCACTAGAAATGTTGAAACCTTACCTATTAATAATGAAATAGCTAATAGTTTGGATGGAACTGTGAATAATGTGAATTTATATCCTACTGTAGTACAGACCAAAGGAAAGGGTAGGAATGGTGAAAATATCTCAAACACGAATGTAATGGGTATGGTTAATACCATTAACACAAAAAATGGAAATATATCAGTAGTAAAGAAAAAAGTAGTATCTGTTGACTATGGGAGGGATGGGGACATAAGTACTTTTATACGTGATGTCCCTTTCCCAATACAGTCCCCCCGGCTCAGAGGATGATCACGATCTATGAGCAGGGGGAGACAGAAAAGGAAATTGGTAGAGACAGACCAGGTGGAGCCCACATTGAAAAAGATGTGGGCGAGAAAAGGGAATCCCTAGTTATGAACCTATCACACAAGAATCTTAGTCCTTACGAAGAACAAGTTTTAAGTAAGGGCCTATCATTTATACCCAGTAGAATGAGTGAATCCACTGACTCTATTATTGATGTTAAAATGTTCGTTAGAAACATACAATTAAAACTTGATTTTGGGCAAGCTGATAAGGATAGAGCAATAAATGCTTTCAAACCAGTAAGTACTTATATTCCAGCACTGCACCCGGTACTTGATACATATTCTAGGCTTGTAGAAAATGATTTACATATGTACTATTCTGAAAAGAAAAAGCATAATAAGAGCAATTTAACATTCATGCAAAGAAAAGCATTACAAGATTTAAAGAATGACAATAGTATTATAATAGTACCAGCAGATAAAGGTGGACCAATTGTGGTTATGGATTCTGAACATTACTCTAATAATATGAAGGCAATGTTAAATAGTGATGGATGTTATAGGAAATTAGATATCAATGAAGTGATGATCAGAATATTTAGAGTATATGACACTATTGATGATCTATTCATTAGTAAATTAATAAAGAAAGATTTTTATAAATTTCTCAAGGTTAATAATCCTTTGATCCCTATCCTGAAAGGGCTCCCTAAAGTCCACAAAGGCCTAGATAACCCCCCGATGCGACCAATAGTTTCAGGTCGAGGGTGGCTGACGGAACCTTTCTCTTTATTTGTTGAACATCACTTAAGAACAGTGGTAGAGGATAATTCTAATATCCTGAAGGACAGTAAACATTTTTTACTTGACCTATATGATTACTTATCTAATGGAGAAGATGTTAATGAATATTTTCTGGTTACTTTAGACGTGAAAAGCCTATTTACAGTTATACCTAATACTGTAGGCATTGAAAGTGTTCAAAACTATTTAAGGAAATATACAGACATGGATGTTCAATTTATTGAATTACTAGCATTATTTTTAGAAATTATATTAGAAAATAATGTCTTTCTTTTTGAGGATGATATATACATACAAAATGATGGCGTAGCTATGGGCACCTCCTGTGCCAATAGCTACGCTAACATTGTAATGGCAGAGTGGGAAAGAGAGAGCTTGTTCCCCTTCATGTCCTTTAAACAAAATGTTACCTTTTATAAGAGGTTTGTGGATGACCTCTTTCTGGTTTGGAAAGGAACTGAGACTGCATTATTAGAATTTGAAAAAGACATTAATAAATTGACCAATTTTTTGTGTTTTACTATGAGTTATTCTAAGGAGTACATTTCCTTTTTAGATGTAAATGTTATGAAGCTTAGGAATGGAATTATTAATACTTCAGTACATAGAAAGATGTGTTTTAGGAACACTTTACTGCATAGGAGCAGCATGCACCCCAAACATATCTTTGATAATGTCATAAAAGGTCAGATTATGAGAGCTTCTAGGCTCAACCCCACAGAGACTGGGTTCAGTGAAGAAATAGATGGACTGAAATCTAGGTTATTAGACAGATCATACAGAGAAAGAGATGTTGTTAGAACAATACAAGAAGTCTATGGTATGAGGAATACAAGGGCCCGTCCGTATTTTTCAAGTAGAATAAATATAGAGACTGAAGATAATATAAAGAATAAGGAATCAGAATTTAATGACATTTTGATTAGTTTACCATTATATTTCACCAGAGATGTTAATGAGGTTAAAAGCATTATAGAAAAGCATTGGCATCTGCTAAGACTAGAGGATGAAATTAGTACTTTAGTTGGTGAGAAACCCAGGTTTTGTTACAAGAATAAACCAAACCTAAAAAGAACATTATGCCATAAAATTCGAAATGGCCATCAAATATATTCTACAAATACAACCCCTTGTTGTAGCTGTAATCAGTGTGGTCTGATCAACACTAATACAACCTTTAAGTCACCAGTGACAGGAAAAACCTTTACTTTCTTTACTGGTACAACATGCAGAACGGAGAACGTTGTCTATTTAGCCCAGTGTTGTTCCTGTACAGCATTTTACATAGGTAAAACGAATAGACAATTTAGAGAAAGATTAAGGGAACACAATTATAGTATAAGGATAGGAGATGAGCGAAATGCTCTAGCTAAACATCATAAGATAAAAGGAAGTACACACATGTTTAGTTTCTTTGTCCTACAGGTTGTAAATAAAACCTTAAGGGGAGGGGACCTAGAAAATTATACCTTGGAACAAGAGACTAGATGGATTATCAGATGCAAGTCTGACTATCCCCCTGGTCTCAATGATAAAGTAAGCCTACATCCATTTTTAAAGAAAAGGAGGCTAGGAAGAACTTTGAAATATTGAGATTGAAGACTGTTATGGTACAAATGTTTTTTGTGCACTTGAAATAATTATTTATATATTCAAAATATAAAATATTTTATTTTAGTATTTTTATACACTTACAACTGTTTATGTTTACGTATAAAAATTGTTTAGATACAGAGAATTTTTTAGAGAAGTTTTTAAAGGAATTTTAGATAAATATAAGTATACACTATATATATTATATATATAAAAAATTTTATGTTTATATTTATATTTATATATATCTTTATAATATAATGAAATTTATTAGGTAATATGAATTTGACATGCTACTACAAATGTATATAGGATATTTTATTATATTGAATTAGGAGTTTGGCACCATCTGGTGGCATAAATAATGAATTACGTGTGATTGAGTATAACATTCAAGTTTAATGAATGGAAGATTCTCAGTATGATTAGTTTAAACATGACAATATTTAATTATGTATAGTAAACATATTGAGTTTATTGTTTTTAAATGGAAGAGACTGTTTAAATATAGGGGACTGTAAAGTATTAGTATTACAGTTCAAAATTGTTTTAAATTGAAT
This sequence comes from Protopterus annectens, assembly GCF_019279795.1. Lineage (NCBI taxonomy): Eukaryota > Metazoa > Chordata > Ceratodontiformes > Protopteridae > Protopterus > Protopterus annectens. Next base: position 386,920,330 of record NC_056745.1, on the reverse strand, counting down.
TGATTGATTAATTGAACTGTTTTGAATTTTAATTGATTTGACTATATAAGGACTGTGCTTTTTACATGGGTTGTACAGTCTGAGGAAGCCCTTTTCAGGGTGAAAGCGCTAACTGACGTAAATAAAGAACGTTCCTAGGTTTATCCTATGAGTTGGAGATATTATTTTTTCATTTCATCACTTGATTTCGTTGAATTGTGGTTGTGTTGCATACAAACTGCAGCGTTCCTGCACCTAGGTTGGATTGCTGATTTATCGTTATTTGATAGCAGGAACGCTTTCTCGAGTGGGATGTTGACGTTTATCAGGTTTATGCATTGAGTAATCTTTATCTGTCAGTTATAATCCTCTCAATATCCTCGTTACACAAGGAAGGGCACATAGCTTTGCTTAAAGTCTCAACAAAAAGTTGTATCATGAAGTATAATGCAATATCTTTACAATTTAAGGATATGTCTTAGGCCATTTCATCTGGGCCTAGGGTCATCCCCTTCTTAATTCTTTGAATTACCTCATACAATTACCTAGTGCTAATTTGTTTTATAATTTTTCTCATTTTGTTTTATCTAAATAAGTGGTACATTTGTCCCCTTCCCTTATGAGACAAAATCTCACCATAGAGGGTCAAGTAGTATGAACAGAAAACCTCCAATATTACTGAGGGATCATAAGTTTGCTTACCAGATATCCTACATTTAATCTTGATGACTTGCATCTTTGAAATGTATGATTTTAGTTATATTCCAAAAATTTCATAGCCAAGACCACTCATCAAAATTTGAAAGTATTAAAGCTGCCTTGGCTTGTTCTGGCTTTTCATTTAGAAGTCTAATAATGTGATCTTAATATTTATCATTAGTTCCTGACAAAATCTCCTTGCCTTCTATCCTCCCCACTCCATCTGCTTGTGTCTTTTGAATAATTGTTAGATTGGTGTTGGCTTTTGAAAGACAATCTATAATATGATTTTTTAAAGAAAAAAGAGAACTATTAAACTTCTCTGACTGCTCAAGATAATTCTTTTGCACAGATTAGCTAAGGGTAGACATAGTTTGTGCAAAGTCCAATAAAGCTTTAAGACCACTTTCTCCTTCACAAAAGTATAAGTTTGTTTTCTAATGAACATTCAGTTTTTTTTCTATTGAATTCAATCTGCAGGATCACTGCAGAATGCTCACATAATGTTCAAAGCAGATATGATATTCTTTTGTATAAACATATGTGTTCTTAAGAATATATAAATTTATCAAGCCTGGCTTCCAAACCATACTATGGTGAATAGTAAGTACATATTATTTATTTTCCTAAAACATATCAACCATTCCCATCAGCTGTAGATATTTGCTAAGAAATGTATTTATTCTGGATATGAAAAAGTTCTAAGGTCTATTCCCTACTTCCTCTGAAGGGGTGTTCAGATTCCATTCCCCTGTCCAGATCCATATACCTTCCTGATTCAAAGTCCAGTATTTCAGCATCTGGGATAGATTAGCAATACTAGTACTAGGGGAATGTAAAGGCTGATTAAACAAAATATTTACTCCTATAATTTAACTTTGCACCTGGTGAATCTGCCAAGGTTACCAGACTTCATCTCAACTTGTTTAAGGGGAAGATCCTTTTGTTTTGCTTGCTAGTATGACTAAACCATGCATTCTATGTCACATAGAACAAAATATATGTGTTTAGTATGAGTTAAAGTATCATACTGTAGCAAGATTAGATCCAGATGCAGTTTTCTGAAATATAAAAGCAATCTCTTGTACTTGATATGTAACACTCGCTCACACTCCACAGTAGTATTTTCATACAGCTATCATTGATAATTTCCTTATGTAGCTGTCTCAGCTTAAAACAGCAAATCCCCAGATCCTAGCTCCACAATATTTAACACACCTACTCTAAATCTCCTCCCCCCTAAAAAATATTTGACATTTGGTTATTTTGAACATCTTAGGGATACTAATTTAAAAACATAAATCAGATACAAAACTATATAAAGATAGAATAACCCTACATGGAGAAGGCAAGAAACTTCTGCTAAAGCTGACTGCTGAATTATGAACAATCAGCTTAAATAGCCTGCAGAGGAGAATAGGCAATTGCCTAGTTCTTTCACCAGAAATACACCCATCTATAGGCAGCACCCATCTTCTCCCACCATTTTATCTTTAGACATAATCAAGTCATCAGAGACTTAATATGCGGATATGTGAAAAGGAAAATAAGGGGGGATCAGAACCTTATGAACTGGTCGCTACAATATTTGATCCAAAATTCTTCATTAAATCATGGCATCAACCACATTTAATAAGTTTAAATATCTCTAATTAAAATGATAGTGCAGTATAAATGGCTACTTTGTATACTACCAGGATTTAGCCGAATAGTCTACTTAGGAAGCATAGGGCGGCCGCAGTGGTGCAGCAGTTAGCATTGCCACCTCACAGCAAGAGGTTCTCCAGTTCGATCCTCAACTCTGGTGCCTTCTGAGTGGAGTCTGCATGTCCTCCCCGTGGTCACGTGGGTTTCCTCCAGGTGCTCCGGTTTCCTCCCACATCCAAAAGACATGCTGTAGGTGGATTGGACACTCTAAATTGGCCCTGTGCATGTGTGTGCCTTCTGTGGAAGTTTGGACACTGGGCTGGCAACTCAACACCATAAACCTCCACTGCCAATTATGAGTGGACAGGTGATCCACTGTGGTGACCCCTGACTGGAAAAAGCCAAAAGAAGAAGAAGTCTACTTAGGAAGCATCATTGTTTGGTTGATCTTCTTCATTCTGTAATTATCTCTCTGAGCATTCTATAACAGTATCCCACCTGTTAAAGCATGAAAAATGCCTGAAAATCAGGACAGATTACACAATGAATTACCTTTAAAGCATTTCACATCACCTTTACTGTTTCTCTGGCAAAGAGTCCATAGTACATAACATCACTCCTCAAGTGGAATAGATTGCCCATACATGTCAAGCAGAGTGCCTCTTTGGACCTCTTCAAGAGGAACCTTGACGATTGGATGGGAGAAAGGAAATTCACCCCAGGGATCACGTCAGTCGCCCTGCTAGACAGGGGTCCAGGAAAATAAATAATGTGGGAAGAAATATTCAGGAAATTGTTATGGCTAGGCTTGTATAGGCCCTAGGGCTGATAGCCTAGTACTAACCTATGAACCTATGAACCTATAAGTTCACTGAACAAGAAAAAAACATGCAGATAGATTCATACTCCCTTGATACATGCTCCACAATCTTCAGTTTCTGCTGCTCAAATACTTTCACTATATGCAGACTTACTAGATGTGCCTATTCCTGATAAATAAGCAGTCATTTGTCTATCCTGTAGTCTCCTATGAAAACTAGAGTAAAGCTTCCTCCTTGCAGTCATGTGGAGTCTTTGTAGAATCATCCAATGAAGATGAGGAAGACTGCATATAGGGAACATGGATCACCAGAAGCACTTGTTTAGTTTTTGGTTCAGCTTCCTATGGAGCAGAAAAAAATATGTAGGCCCATTGGAAAAAAGACTTTATATATGCTAGATATATACTGCAAGTCCTCCATTTGTCCTCAATATGTTCTGATGGCTGATCCTTATGCAGTCCTGAAATGCAACTCTTTTCTTTTATGCTTCAGCAGAAGAACCCTCTTGCAAAGTTCTTTCACATCTTTTTTATGATAACCTTCTCATAACAAATGAACACTCAGCAATTCCAGATAACACAGTATGTCAATACTAAATCATAAAACAGATGGCATATATTTGTCTCTGATAAAAACTTTATTAAAACTAGAAAACAGCACTTGTTTTTGTCAAAGATGTAGTAGTTGGGGTTCATCATATGGTTTGATTCTATCTCTGTGCAGAATAAATGTAAATACATTCCCTGACTAAAAATACCAATAGGAACTTATGGTTGAAATTACCATTAATTAATAATTTTTTTTTTAAAACATACTTAAACTTTGCAGAATTATTTAAATTAGATTCAGTGAATACATTGTTTCACTTGCCATTTAAATTCTTTCACTTTAAAGGCCTTTTCTTTAAGTCATTCTCTAATATCCTCATCCTGAAAATGAAAATCAAGAATGAAGACATAAAATCTATTAAAATTGAACATACTTGTGAGTGTCTAAGTAAAGCATTCAGAGACCCCCCCTAGATTCAGCAAGCAGCCATGCAGCAATAAGTTATTCCTGCATGCAGGGACCATTCATGTTCAGCACAGCAGCGCGCCATGCATATATATATGAAGGTTTGCTGACGTGCTATAAAATGGACATGGTTCCATGTACAAGTGCAGGGGGTGTGCCTGAGAGCAGAGCTCTCACAATACACATGCTCCCTGCACTACAGAATTGCAGTTCGACAATTTAAAATGAGCGAGAACGCTTGTAATATCCCCAGCCTATCAGGGTAAGAAATCTGGATAAAGCCATAAGGGACAATCGTCCCTACCAAGCTAAAAGTTGATAGAAGAACAGATTTAGTGTAAGCACATAGCTCACACCTCCCAACCCATCAGAATAAGGAATGTGTACAAAGCCGTAAGGGACAATTGTCCCACAAAGCAGAAAGTTGATAACAGGTTCAGCAATAGCATGGATATTCTGAAGGGTACAAATAAAAAAACACAACAAATACATTTTTGTTTTATATAAGCAATAACATTTAAGTGTAGCTGTGTGGGTGTGCCTATTTCTTAGCTGCGCTTAGCCCAGCTGAAATGGCATGATAAGTTAAAAAGCAATAGACATCCAGTATAAGCATAAGTGCAATAGTGTAGTGGTTAGAGCATATGCCTTGCATGTAGTCATTCACAGTTTGAGCCTCACCAATGCTGTTTCCATTTTGTATGTGTAAACATTAAAATTTAAATTTTTTGCATATTTATGTAAGAAGTAACTGATTTTTCTCAACCAGAGTAGTGTATTAGGCCCAGATGTGAGGTGTCAGTGTAATAAAGTAGTGAAACCCCCATATAAACACAAATGACAAATACACTATAGTCACACAAGAATAAATTAATCATAGCACATTGGGAGATGTCAGGGAAGGTAAATAAATCTATATTATGTAATGAATGATGAATCAATCCCATACAGGTGGTAGACCAATATAATAAAACATAAACGATGATAAGCATTGCACAGCTATGTTGACTGGGTGTAAGCATTGTGTACATATGAATACTAAGCAATGGATAGCCCAGCTAAGTGGATTTGCCCATTGGTAAGCAATGCTGAACCTGCCCCTTTAAGTGCTGCTAACTTTAGCTAAGCAGGTTTACCAGTAACTTAGCTTAGCTCAGCATTTCCAAAACTGTCCAATCATGGTAAAGGGTGGGAAATCAGCCATATTTAAACCCCACAGGTGGGAATACAGCTCATAACTGGTTATAGCTCTTCACTGTAGGCAGTATGGCAGGTGTTGAAGAGGGCATGCACTTCCAGGCACAGCACTGGGGCATACAGGAGTCCAAGGTCATGGTAGGACTCCTGGTAAAAAAATATGACATGAGACTACTGCAGGACCAGTACTAGGGCTCCCAATATAAAGTGGCAGACTGGGAAAGTCTCACCCCTGATCTCACCAGTGCCACTGGTATCCCTCAGACTGGTGAGCAGGTTTGGCACCACTATACCAACTTGAAACGGAGGAAGAGGGAGCTCTTGGAACAGTGGGTCCAATAAGCAAGAGACGGGGGGAGATGTCCCAGCAGTGTGTAAGTATTCATAGCAATAATTGTTTACCAAAGTCCAGCATGTGTATATGATGGATAGGTATGCATAAATGTTTCTCTATTTTCATTACAGCTGCAGCTGAGAGGGCTGTGAACCAGGAAGCCCATGCCAGCAGGTTGCAAAGGCTGTGTCGCGAGGCTGGTGAGTAACAATCCTGCTTGTAGTAGTCATACCAAATAAATATAAAGGAGTAAAATGTCACCTGGCACTATAAAAAAATGTGTATGGTTTCTACTGAATAAACCAGAAAATATGACAGTAATAGTACCATATAGGACACATTTAAAGAAAAATGTAACTGCCTGGCAATAAAGTTCTAAATCCTGGACTGGTTGTGTTTACTCTGGCATTGTATGGCCTCACATGTTGCAGTCACCAATATCTGGTATGTGAATAGTACTGTTGTGTCAACTGTTTCTCACTCTGTGCTACTTAAAAAAAAATGTCTAGGAATGTCTGTAAAAGAATGTTGTAAATACTAGGTCAGATTGTACATCCAAGAGAAACTCAGACAGAAAGCACTGAAAGAAGAAACAGCACTTTCTAAATAGCTCACTCTGATGAATCAAAATTGTTGTATTTTTCGCACACACACCCATGGTTCTAATCCCAGGAGTGGTAGTAAACTGTATGCATAATCATACCTCTCAACTGTACAGATGTGTGCAGAAGGTCCAGATTTTTGCCTCATATTTTTGGCCTGTTCATCTATTTTCCTGGCAAACCACTGAGATGATCTTAGGATTGTAGTCACTAAATAATGACATACATTTGAGTTTCAGACTTCAGATCCTTCAGAAAATATATATTTAAACAAATTCTGTTACTCTAGCAACTTTCTAAATGTTTATAAGAACAATATTTAAAATATGCCCCTATTTTGCCAAGCTTTATACAGATTTTTTGCATTAAGAGGTTGAGAGGTATGTGCAGAATTATAACTAGGAATCTAAGAATATGTGTAGAAACAGTCAGGTAGTGTTAACAAACATTCCCCCACAGGTCTACCAGGTAAGAGAAGTAGAATGTAGCTATAAGACAGTTGAAGTATACTCTGTGTACAAACATACCACTGCCCAAACCAAGGCTACAGGGTATTTTTACCTACATAAAATGATTTACATTTTTGACATATCACAAGGTATACCACTCCTTTAGTATCACAACAATAAAAATCCTTATTTCTAATCCATCTATTTCTACTCTCAAGGTAAATTTCACCTTCATTTATAATATAGGGGCATTGATTACACCTTCCACATTTGTATGTCCCTATTCTTCTATTTCCTATTGGTAATATATTAATACTTGACCCATTAATAACTCTGTTATTACTATTTTCCAGGATTTTTCTTATACTATGGGAATTTTTATATATCACCTTTGGGGTTATTTTAGATATTTCCTCAATATCTGTAAGTGATACTAATTTTTCCCATTCCCTCTGTAAAATATCCCTATATTTACAGACAGAGGTTATCCTAAAATGTTTGTTAATAAAATAAGGAATGAGGTGGAAAAGGGTAGAATAGACAGATTTAGGCCTATTAAAGGCATAGGGTATAATAAGAATATCCAAGAGGGAGGAAATAAAGACGAAAATCTATCTGAGGGGTTTCAAAGAGGTCTAGTGGTTGAATTTAATGCTACTAATTATAAGATGAGGGATATTTTACAGAGGGAATGGGAAAAATTAGTATCACTTACAGATATTGAGGAAATATCTAAAACAACCCCAAAGGTGATATATAAAAATTCCCATAGTATAAGAAAAATCCTGGAAAATAGTAATAATAGAGATTAGAAGTAAGGGTTTTTATTGTTGTGATACTAAAGGAGTGACCTTGTGATATGTCAAAAATGTAAATCATTTTATGTAGATAAAACTGAAAGAACATTAAGAAAAAGAATATATGAGCATACCTACAACATTTTAAAAGCAAAAGACACTAATGCACTTTATAAACATTCCAGGGTTTGTGTAGGATATCATTTTTACTTTTTTGTATTAGAACAAATCAGACAGGATCCCAGAGTGGGTCCCTGGGAGGAAATTTTAGAAAGTAAAGAATTATGGTGGCAAGTTACCCTAGATGCGGGGAAAAAAAACAGGTCTTAATGATTTTTTAACAATCTTGCCACTATTAAAACTAAGAGCCAACAGAATTTAATTGCAATTATGAATTTCTACAGTAGAGGGAGCTAGTCATTATTAGATTTTATATGTAGTTTTTATTTATCAATATTTATATATTTATATCATATTTATTTAATGTTTTTATGTATTAATTTATTTATAAATGTACGGAAACATATGAATTATATATATTTATGTTTTAATAATATTATTGAGTCGACAGGTTTTCTGTAGTAATGAAACATATTTAAATATTGATTCATGAATATTTATGAGCCCAGAGAGAATGTTGGCTTGCCCATTTAAATGCTTAGTTAACATTCTATTGGTTAATTGTTTTTAATTTGGATATATAAGGGATAAATGGTATTAATTCTTATGTATCTGATGAAGTCCGAATATTGAGGATGAAAACGCGTATTTGCTGTATTTTAAAAGCGTTAATGTCTATTGGTTTTTTTGCTAATAAATCGAGTGGAATATAATCTATTGGGTTTCCTGTTTGGCTCGCTGCACTCTCTTTTTTGGATTTATATACAAGTTGTTAATTGACATCTGCCCACCCCCACCATATCTGCAACAATAATCTAAACACACAAATCAATGGGTATGTTTTACACCAAACCTACTGTTGGGACATATGTCCTATTGTTCAACAAATATTGAAATGTGTTTCTATTAATGTTCTATGTTGAAATACTATAATTGGTGGCCTTTTGCTATCAGTGAAACCTGCATGCCATTGTAATGGCCACTGTGGTTCCATATATGAATGTGTTCCATTTGCTATGCAGCTGTTCCAAATCTGTTGTTTTAGGTTAATGGGAATATCTATGCATGCTGTTATAACTAATCCTGGACTGTGTTGACTATTACTAACCCACATATGTTCTACAACTGC
>NC_056745.1:386894042-386906542 GCF_019279795.1 Protopterus annectens | reverse complement strand
TACCTGCTGTCGAGTGACCTGAGTGCTTGTGTTATGTGGTGGATTCTAGCGCCCGACAGGCAGCTTACTGTGACCTTCTCCTTGCTCAATCTGGTGAGTGGGACGTCAGTGTGTCTGACTATGGAGTCACCTATGATAAGAGTGTCTGGCATTGTGTTTAGCCTTAAGGGCTGTGACTGTCTGGCACACTGACTTTGTGGTCTATGTGTTGCATGTGTCTTGGTCTGTGGTGGCAGTTGTTTGGGTGTCTGCTTTGGTGGCCTCTGCTGTTTTGGTAGATTTTTGGTCAGAGCCTCCGAGTATGTCTTTATGTGTTTATGTGTATGATATGAAGTTGTGATAGTGCTATGTGAGACTGGGTTTGTGGTGTGTGTGGTTACCTTCTCCTCCTGTCTGGTCTTGCCAGTCCTATGTTGAGAGAGCTCAGCTTCCAGTTTGGCTATATAGTTGCATCTCTCGCATGTGTTTGTGTTTTGTGGGAGAAGGAGAGGGTTGTCTGTGTACATGAGGCAATTGTAACATTGCCTCAATATTCCCAGATTCATCAGCTGAGCAGGAGAGGACACTAGCAACTGACCCAGCGACATGCTAGAAGGAAAAGTTAAAAACTTTGTGTAGATGGGTTTGAAAAGACTTCGAGGGATGTGTATGATCGAAAAGGGGTATTAGGCTGGTAGGGTGCTATGTATAATAAAAATATATATAGATGTATATGTATATGGTTATATATATGTATATGTAGTGCATTCGGACATCGGATCCACACTCTGAACCTCTCACTGCAAAACATCTGACCAAAGGCACTGTAAATGGGGGTGAAGGGGCCCAAAATAGGGACCTCTTGTAATTAATGCCATTATCCTTTCCTCCACAGCTGAACTGTTTTGCCTTGCAAGTCTTGAACCCAGGAGCCTACACAACATAGCCACAACAGTTACCACTAAGCCATCTGAGCTGTAAGATGGTGGGATGATTTCTCTGACATATCATGCAGAACAGTCAGTCTTCCATAGGGAATGTACAATGTGGAAGCACTAAACATTCTAATACATACACACACACACACACACACACATATATATATATATATATATAAATAAATAAATACTTGTGTATGTATATGTATATATATATATATATATATATATATATATATATATATATAAATACTTGTGTATGTATTTGTATATATATATATATATATATATATATATATATATATATATATATATATATATATATATATATAAAGATAGAGAGTATATATAGAAAGGATGCACAGAGTATCAAACAGCCATTATTCCTACAGTTTTCACCTTTTCAAATGGCCAGTGTCTGTTTCTTTCCTACAAATGAGATTTATTGCATGAAACATATACCCACACACAATGCAAAGGACATGACACCACATAGTTTGCATACATATAAATGTTTATTGTTGTACTATTTCAGTTGTTTATGCCATTTCTTATAGCATTTAGGTGTTTGAAATACATAATAACTGATTAATGCAACTCTCAAAGAAAACATATGATACAGTAATCTACAAAACATAACATACTTTGCTGTCTAGGCTAAAGGCTTCAAGTAGTACAACAGTAAAAAACACACTTGCCTTGAAGACAAGAATCAATCAACACTTAATTACAGATGTAGTTCAGCAGCCTCCAATTACACTCTGTACTCAACCTCCTAGGGGGAAAGTATCAATTGTCACAATGTAAATGTATCCATTACATAACAATGCTCAAGTTAAAATGTCACTATCACACTGACAAACAGAACTGTGTGCAGGACAGTAAGCTCTAGCCCACCACTGTTCCCATAGTGAAATGGATGAAAATGTACAGCCATATACCTTTATGTTTCTTATTACTGATATTCCTCACATGTTGCAACAGCCTAGGTTAAAAACATTTAATACCCCTCCCCCAGAAAATGTCTTACAAGGGCATATAACATTGTTCTCTATAAACTGACATCCAGACTGTACAGGGTCACACATGGCTTGTCCAGCTGTAGCACTCATATATATGGACCCTACTGCACAACCTGTGTGGGAGTCCACAACATCATTGGAATGATAGCAGGAATGTCAGCACTAAATAATGATAGACCATACCTATCAACCTCTTACTGCATGACATCGGGACAAAGCCTGGTATACAAGTGGAGGACAGATGCTGAAACACAGGGCCATATTTGAAATATTGCTGTTATACACTGTGAAAGTTGCTGGTGCTACAGGATTGGTTGCAACATACCCTTACTCAGGAATATTAAGCCAGAAACACAAATGGATGTTGCCATGTATTGATAACAATCAACGGAGAGAATGTCACTGATATGTCAGGGACAAGACCTGTGTGGGGAACAGACAAAACATAACAGCATATCCTCTGCCCATCATTTGGAGAGGCCCACAGTTGGGAGCTATGCAGACAAACTGTATTCCATGCAAAACTGCATGTACACACAAACCCTGTAAAACTAGCAGTATTCAATGCATATGACAGCAATACTCACATACTGTCACTATGTCTGGAACCTTATACAAACATGTAGTTGGCCTTTGTTGTAAGAGGAATTCCTACCTGCTGTCTGTAACACTGTTGTCCCACACATGAAGGATGTCTTCCTTACAGGAAAGGTAAAGGGACAACGCCCACATGATGTAGTTATTTATAGTAGTGGGTTGCTATGACATTGGCTATTGGAAGAACTACACAGCTGCCTGCATGCAATCAACAAATGGGGAACAGCAATCGGTGCAGTGGCCATCACCTGAACATGAGCATCACCTACAAAAGCCATACTTCAACCTATTCAAATAAGTTTGATCCCAGTAGTGAGAAGAGAGAGAGAGAGAGACATACACCAAAAAAGAAAAAAACACATAAACTAAACCTCAAAATAAGAACTAAGAAACAAGAAGATGACCTGTACACAAAAGGAACCTGAAGATAAACCAGGTATGTGAAACATGTAAGCATGTAATTGAATGTAGTACTTGGTCTGTAATAATGGGATAGATGATTATGAAAGATGTATATGCGCCATCAATACTTGCTGTAATGATGTCCTAGTGCATAAATGCTATGGACATAGCATCTGGCTCTGTCTGCAGTGGGCCATAGCTGTCAACTGTGCAGATCTTCACAGAATGTCAAGATTTAGCCATCATAGTGTTTGTTCTGTTCCTCCAAACATCTATATTAGTCTGGCAAATAGCTGGAGATGGGAGTAATGAAATCCTGACAGACACATGAGTTTCAGACCCCACCACCTTCAGAACAGTCATGGTAATGCAAAATGTATCATGCTACAAACTTCATAGGTTTGTAATATGCATCTCTATGATCTGTCATTATATATCCCCCCAGTATTAGACTTTGTCCACATGTGATGCTCTAAGAGTTGGATAGGTTGGGTCACAGATGAGGAGCCTGACACACCCTGGGAAAGGACAGCTCACATATGGCAACCACTAGTGTGTCTGTGAAACACTTGTGTCTGTGCCACTGCTAAGCCAGTTAATGGGATGTTTCCCATATCCATCTGTTACCTGTGAATATGAGTATTATACATGTTTGTATTGTAAATATAGGATATCTATATAGAGCATGAGCATAGTAAAGCACTGTTGCAGATGTGTGTGTTAAACTGCATGTGATATATTGAATTAATAACATTCAACTGTACAGTGTTCTTCCAGACAATGTTCAAAGTTGTGACAGATATCTGCAGTCACTTACACATATACTTGTGTTATGGCAGCTTTATTAATACTTTATCAAAATTGACTTCCCTGGTTAGTCACCCAGTGATGTGGACCAATGACAAGAAGTCCTGGTATAGCAGGTTGAGATGTATGATTAAGCTGCAAGACTGTAAATAGAGTGTGCCATAATGACATAGAACACAAATGTACACGAGGTAGCCCCTGAGCATGTGTATGTATGTGTATGTTCAGCTAGCTGAAAGGCACAGAAGTAATAACGTGGGTCAAAAGCAGTCCAGCAAATAGGATGTGCATGTTGCATGTGTGTAATATCACTGACACTGCATACAACAAAATAAAATGTGTACATGCAACTGATTGTTGCATTGCTGTGACACTGATATGGGTACCACTGTAGGCATGCTTATCATGTAGTAATCAGAGAAGTGTACAACTGTGTTATGACCCACTGTCCATGCCTTCCAATAACAGCTATATCAACACCCATATACTCTGGATATCAAAGTGTCCACACCCTGTTGGAATGCCAGGTCTGTGTGCTGTATGCCAATGAGACCACAGAAAGTCATGTAAAAATGTTTCTCACCTCAAATGTGATGCATAACCTGCACAATTCTATTGAAAAAGAAGTAAGGCTACTTCATGGAAGGTGAGCAACCATTGCCAAGTGAAGATGTGATATGACGTTAGAGAACAAACCAAGAGAAATGGATGCTGTAATCATCTCAGCAGGTGTTTACGCAACATATCAGCATAAGGGTGTGCACACACATTCAACTGGCTTACTATACTGAGTATTAATTCCCATATGTTTCCACAGGGCAGGTTGTTATGTTCCCTATGGAACTGAGCAGGCTATAGGACACATCATGGGTGGGCCTTGTGGTTTTATGGGGTCATGTTCCAATTGCACAAGTACCATGCATTGTAACAGGGGTGTGTACACTTCATATCCACTGTAGCTACATGGAATCAGCATTACCTTACCTGTACAACCATCCTCACCAACGATAGTGTAATCCCCCTTGGTGGACAGCACCAAGACACAAAGCACATAATATATTGCTATAGTGGCTGTACAGGGACACATAGATGCAGACCACAACTTGGAAACAAGTGTACCTCTATTTGAGCAAGCATGTAGGTTCACAGTTGACTTCCTGTAAGGCTGACTATGACTAGAAATCAGACATATTCAAACCACCAAGACCAATTGCAACCATGTCTACACATATGTACACAGTCTCAGAGCCAGTAACACAAGTCAACCTGTACCAGGGGTAAAGCACACCTCATACACACATGCCATGGATACAGGCAAACTGCATCAGACAGAATAGGTGGGAACAGTGGCACCCTGTCCACAACATTAGTACAGGGGGATATGCACATCAACCACACTCCTGCCTGCATCAATGGTCATCATGAACATAATTTTTATTTATTTATTTATTTATATTTGTTGACCGGGAGAGTCCGACTGGACGGAAGTCCATTTTCAGTGGAGGCCCGGGGAGAAAAGCTCCACAGTTAAAATAAACAGACAATAGTTACATTGGATTACATAGTGATTAACAATTTACATAGCAATTACTTACAACATTTACCGATGAAGAACATAATACATCAGTAGACAACTAGAATCTTTATCTGTGAAGTACATAACAGACATTAACAAATGTTAAAATAAGAAGTTCCTGCTGTGTAAGTACTAGGCTAATGAGCATCTCAGCTTGCTATAATCAAGAAAGTTAGTGGAGTGGAAAGAAAGGTAGTGGTTGGATGAGGTGGGTGATATTAGAGTGGGAGTTGCAAGGGCATAGTCAGCATGTTTTTAGGTGCGCTTTTAGTAAAGTTTTGAAGTGGGTGCATGATGGTACGGAGGTAATTGTGGGTGGGAGGGAGTTCCATAATTTCTCTATGGTGCAAGAGAATAGCGCTTCACCAGCAGAGTTATTGGCTTTAGTGATCTGCAAGTGATTTTTTGTTGCTGGATCTTAGTGGTCTGGTGGTGCGATAGGGTTGGAGTAGATTCTGGTGGGATGGGACATTTAGTGAATGGTTTACTAGTTTGTGGGCAAGTGAGAGTTGATACCATTGAAGGAGGTGAGGGAGTTCAAGCCAGCCCAGTTCAGCAAATGAGAGACAGTGGTGACTACGGTAGGATGCCCATGTGGCAAATTTGGCAATTTTGTTGTAGCAGGTCTTTAGCTTGTTTAGATCACATTGCCTTAGGTTGGTATATATTGGAGAGGCATAAAGTAGGGTGGAGATAAGGTGGGAATTTGCTATTGAAATCTTTGCTGCTTTGGTGAGAAAGATGCTTACTTCTGTATAACGCTCCTAGTTTTTTGTGGACTTTTTTATGGTCATGGATATGTGAATGTCAAATTTTAGTTTATTGTCTATTTCCACTCCTAGCAATTTGGTGTGTTCAGTTGGGTATATAGTGGTGTTGTCTTTTGCTGTGATGTTAAAATGAGAGTTGTTTTGAGTATGTTTGGTGGGTTGGAAGATGAGTAGTTTAGTTTTGTTTGGGTTGAGTAATAATTGGGCATCGGATAACCAAGTTTCAACAGAGGAAAAGGCTTCCTGTGTGACTTTTTGCAGTTTGGGTAGGGACTGGACTGAGCAGATGATGGTCGAGTCATCTGTGTATTGTATGAGTGTGCCATGTGTGGTGGCAGAGGCTAGACTATTTGTGAAAACAGGGAAGAGTAGGGGTCCAATGATGGATCCTTGGGGAACCCCTATGGAGACAGATATTTGGGGAGATATGTAATTCTGCCATACAACGGATTGTTGGCACTCAGACAGGTAACTCTGAAACCAGTTGGTGACTGATTGTGAGAAGGATAGGTTATTGAGGACAAAGATAAGTTGTTTGTGTGGGACCATGTCAAATGCTTTAGATAGGTCTAGGAAAGTAGCAGAGGAGAGATGGCCATTGTTTTTATGCTGAAGGATAGTGTTAGTAAAGGAGAGTAAGGCAGTGGTGGTGCTATGGTTTCGTCGGAAACCATGCTGAGTATTGGAAAAGAGGTTGTTAGTAAGGAGGTAGTCTGAGACCTGAGAGTGTATGCATATCTCTAGTATTTTGGAGAGTGGAGAGAGAATAGCTATGGGGCGGTAATGCCGACTGATGGCAAAAACAGCAAGTCTCCATGGGACATGAGAACATCACAGTTTGCCTCCTACATGAACACAAGCATGTGCTCACAGTTCCATCACACACTACAGTCAAACACACACATGCCACCATTCACACACCATCCACATAGAAGATGATCACTGTCATCCCTCTACAGAAAAATGAATGAGGAATAGTGGATTATGCCATTAAGTGTCCAACAGTGGGGGAACTGGACAGGTCAGGGCCATGAGTGTAATGCAAGATGTCAAAGCCATGATAGCTTGCATTGTTATGGTATACTCTGGATTATTTGCAAGTAATATCCACAGTTGAAGTGCACATGGACAACCATATGAGGTCATGTCACCTTTTTTCCTGTTTATGTCTTCCAGGTACAACGTCCCGAGAACATCTGCCCGCATTCACAAACCTGGAAAATGATTCAATCATCCAATACCTCATCATGCATCACGCCATACTATTTGGATGCAGGGCCCAGGATCTGCAGGAGAGGACCGCCCCATGGAATGAGTTCATCCACAGGGTAAATGATGTTGGCCTGCACAACTGAAGTTATGATCTGGTGTGGCATCGCTGCACAGCTCTGATCCACCACTCCCATCAGCATGCTGCTGCAGTTAGGAGGGACCAGCTAGCCGCAGTTGGGGGTCATGCCATCCAGCCCCCACTGACACATGCTGAGGAGTTCCTCGACAGCCTTGAGGCACCCACCCACCAGACAAGCCAGCAGGCTGAAGCCAGCATTGTGGAGGTGGGTGCCACCCAGACAATGGACGAGGAGCATGCAGGTACGGCCCCAAAGGCACATTACTAGACCACTGTTGCTAATCCATTTTCATCTGTAAAGTATCTACATGCATATGTCAGATAAGATAGTCTGTTGCTGCAGTGTAGTAATGAGCAGATCTGCATAATCTCTAGTATTGTGGGTTTGTACTGTCAATGTGCTAAAATGCTGCTCCCACCCTGTACTAATGCCACAGGTGTGGCTACTGACATTCCTTCTCTCACACAACTATTTAGGTCCCTCTGGCATCCAACAGGTGCAGCAGCCTGTAGCTGGTGAGTATGAAGTTGTTTTGTTCAGGTTTGCCAATACACCAGCCATGTTATGGTCCTACTATTTGCCATGCACACACTTAACACACCTACCCATAATGCATGCTGTACATGTACACTTATTGTTGGTGTTAACTGCACTGCATCACAGTCGTCACCATTGTGGCATATCTGAAGGATATGTAAGAGTCCTGCAGTATACTTAACCTGTCAGTGCAAGATGTGTGGACAGAGATGAACATAATGGTGGGACAAATGGCCTACAGTAGGAACATGTCTGAAACATTACCCTTATACAGTGGTTACAACAGTGTATACACCACTATTACAATGGCAACTGTTTCTGATATAAACAACGGCAAACCACAATACCACATTCCACACCTTTTACAACCTGTAATGTGATCCTAGCACGAGCAATGAATGTGTAATATGGAATCTTATGTTAGGACAACAAATATGGGGAATACATATCTTAACAAACACTGGAAGCATATGTGTGCACACACTTTAAATAACATATTGTGGAAGCAGCTTGTGATGTACTGACAGCATTCACTCTTTTAAGTACACACCCTCCATCAAGTACAGGGCCTCAATGTCACACCAAGTAATGGTCTGCTGTCCAAGAAGAATGTCCATGACATTTGCCCACTCACCTGCAACAGAGGCTGCCGTGGCTTTCACACATCTTACAAACCATGAAATGGAGCCCATATCCGAAAGGTAGCACTCAGGATTGGGAAAAGTAGCCTTACCTCACCATTCCATATACCATGGCAAACAATGCAGACAGTCATGTATGTGTGTATGAAGTATGGGACAACATTGATGCAGAAAATAAATATATGCCCATCCAAAACAGATGACAACACATGTTGCAAACTGGTCATGGAGGCTGCCCAGAAAAATGCAGCTGCACTGAGGGACTTGCAGGAATGTCTTGCAAGTACTGCCTGTGCAGTACCTGTGTCAACAATTTCCTGGATTCTGCATACGTGTGACCTATGGGTTAGGGTAATCAGATGGGAGAGTTGTCCCAAATGCTACATCATCCAGGGCCCTCTACTGGTAGCATAAGCATAATATCAAGTCTCCCAAAGGCATGTGTTGTAATGTGTAATGGTCTCATGAGACCAAGGCTCAAACCTACAGACAGTATTCATAAAGATATGTGTGGTACACAAGCAACACCTCACTCCATCTCAGGGCCACCATCCCCAATATTTAGCTTGCTGGTGCCATTGTACACCTTTAGGTTTGCTGTTCATTAGCTGGAAATAGGCTGGTAGACATGGTGTTTGGAATTTGGAACACTGCAGAATAACACTCATGTGTGGCCCATAGTTATCAAGCATCTGCAATAAGGCTGAGTATGGGGAGGGGTGTCAGTTTGAAACACAACAGAGAACTGAAGCATACATCCAAAGCTTGCTAAGAATGGCTGTATCTGAGCACAGTGAAGGTTATGAATTGTGACAGACATAACCCTGACTCTACAGCAATAGTGAAGCCACTGTGAGACGTCAAAGGGCTGTGCACATGAGCTGACCTTTCAGTCTGGCAGACCTGGGGACATTTGTAGGACAGAGTGACCAAATAATGGCAAGTGAAGATGGGCCATGCTAGTATACCCCTTCCAGGAATAGTGACTGCTGTAGTTCATTTAACATGTGCTTCAACAAACCATTGTGTTAAGGGTGTGCACACTTATGAAAACCACATATCGTATGCATCTCATTCAGCATCTGCCTGACTAGCACAATTGTTTGATACTGCATTGGATTGCACAGGTCATATGTCACATATCAGGTGTGTGCAATGTTAACAAATGCAGTATTGTGGCCCCATTGCATATCATAGAAGAGGCTGGCATGTCAACAAGGGTGTGTACACTCCTCATATCCACATTAAGCTTTGAAGGTTGTCAGTGTAACTGGATTTTATTGCACATACATGCACTGCTGATGATGAGTTCTGAAAATCAAAGGACAGGCAATTGTTATTGTCATCAGTCCTCATATCATCCCAGGTATGTGTCAGACAAGCACATAGGGACTGTGAGCACCAGAGCAAACATAACTGCCACACATATGCACATTCAGCAATGGTGTGTACACTTGTGAGTTATGGTGCATAGTACATGCCAGTGTGTTGTACAGGTGCACAGCAATACTGTGTACATGGGTGCAGTATGTTTCAGGGGAAGGGGCATCAACTACTAACACAACTCGTGCATCACAGATATATGTAATGTTGGTAACAAGGATTGAGAATGGCTGCAGTGCATGCTGTTGAGTGCCATATGTCATGCATGTTGACTGTTGGGTAATGAGAGGTCTGTGTAGTATCTTGGTGCCACCTCAATTGTAAGTGTGTGTGTGTGTGTGTGTGTGTGTGTGTGTGTGTGTGTGTGTGTGTGTGTGTGTGTAGAAGTAAACCATAATATGCAGGTTTTACTTTACATTTCTTGTCTGCCTCTCACAGGTGGCGAGGTGGATCAGGGTCCCTCCTGCAGGCAAACTGATATTAGTGTCCATACAGACTCTGACAATGATGAATGGCATAGTGAGGCACAGGCAGGGTTGTCAGGGTCTGAATCTGTGCCATTGGTTGACATCCCACTTTTATCCACTCCATCCCTGCACACAGTCACAATGCGCATGCATATCCCATCACTAGTGGCCATAGATGAGGGACAGTTGGTGGGTGGTGGCATGGGATAGGAAAGTGTGGTGACTATGGCAGGTGTGTCTGTACATAGCAGCCATAACCAGATGACCAGCAAGGTACCACACAGGCAGATGTACAGGGGTGCTCCTAGGAGGGCTGCTGGCCATCATGCTTCTGGCAGAAGTGCCACAGGTATCACCCGGAGCATGTTTCGGGCCATCATGAAGGCTCAGGCACATATGGAGCATTACACCAGAGATAGTCTGAGGCTCCAGAGGGCTATTATTCCTGCTGTACGTGACTACACCCATGATGTTGCAGGTGCCCACTGTTATTTGCAGAGTTCATGGATAGATGGTTGGGTGAGATAGTAGGAATCCTCGACCATATGGTGTCTGTAGTAGAGCATGTGATAGGAGAAGGGCATCGGCCATGTGGATGTAGGTCAGCAACACCAACAGGCGGAGGTCTATGTGGACATGCAACAATTCACGGTCGCTCCCATAGGGACAGTAGCAGCACCAACACTGCAGGGGGGGTGCTGTCCACACTACATTGCAGCAGGCCATGTGGTCATGGTTCTGGACAGTCCCAACAGGGACACAGATCCAGCAGACAATTGTCATCAGGGGAGAGTACCATATCTGGGCTTCTGCCTGGTGGTGCCCGTTCAACCCCTGGCAGGCACAGTTCCCATGTCCATGGCTAGACACAGTTAACTGTGCACCCTGCCATGTACAGTCTACAGCTGTCCAACAAACTCCTGTACAGGACAGCCACATGGGAGAAATATGTGCATATATATACACACATCACCAACGCAGCTAGGACACCTCCATACCGACACACACTATGTCTGCACAGCCCATTTAATAAAGAACTCCCTAACCCACACACATGATGTCAAGCAAATGGCTCAGTCTAGGCCTCGGGAAAACCCACAACATACCCTGTGCATATGATGATACCTGTGGCACATCCCTGTCATCCATACCATTAATGCCAAGACATGCTAATATGGTTCTGATGTGCAGGGTGAATGTACTAAGGTTTAGCAATATAAGACTCTTTAACATGTTGTCAGCTGGAATGATTAATGCTTACATGTCAGGGTGTGTAGCTGTTCAGCCATGATGCATTATATCAGTTGTTAACACTGACTGATTGTGATCTCCATAATGTATTCTGTTTGTGTTCTAGGTGTCTATGTGTCAGCAGGATGTTGGTCTGCTGCCCTTTCCTATAAAGGGTGTGGCACTGTGGTGATACATTGATTGTGTCATATGCCAGGTACAGCTGAACACAAGTAACAGGTCTGTATAACAGTTACTGCATGTGCCACATGGCTGATAGGTCTGAAGGGTGTATACAGGTGAGTGCATAGTGGCTGATGTAAGCAGCACTTCTATGGTAAGTGTACTGGGTGGCACACACCAAATGTTTGTGAATAACACACACAGAGAGGCTTTGGTGTTGATGCAATACACAGAGAATAATGTTCACATGAATGTACTTCATTTTGCAGTGAACTCATTTTGGGCTTTGTAATTCCACCAAGACCAAATTGCAAAACATCACATCAGTAAATAATCAGTCCACCAGTTTAATGTCATTGACAATGGTACTGGCAGGGTATATGTCTTCTTCCCCAGTGTAGTGCAGTCCTGGAGTTGGTAAACATAGATGTGCTGGTGTGGGTGGCACAACCCCACACTTTGGAGGGTGTGGGGTGGTGTAGAACCACACATAGTGTGATTAACAACTACTTAACCTGTTAACATAAACTGTACAGTATAACAGCACATTAAGTGGGGGGATATGCACAACAATAACCCCAATGTGGTTGGAGCCACCCCACAACAACCACACCAA
>NC_056745.1:386806542-386889042 GCF_019279795.1 Protopterus annectens | reverse complement strand
TTATAGGAGTATGTTTCCATGCAATTGGCTAATGGAATGATACCATAGCTGTTCCACATGCAATTAGCAAGTGGGGGACTCCAGTTTGTGCACAGGCCATCAGCTAATCATGAGAATTACCTACAAAAGTCAAGCTTCTGCCTATGCAAAACAGATGTATTTTTCCACATCTAGCAGAGAGGGAGAGAGAGAGAGACAGAGAGACAGAGAGACAGAGAGACAGAGAGAGACATAGAGACAGAGAGACAGAAAAAATGTAAGAAAGGAAAAGAGAAAGAGCCAAACATGTTTGTGTATGATCAATGGGTCGAGAGTGGTCTTTGGGTATTATAATGTTTGCCTATATTGTTTACTAATCCATACTGTCACATAGCAATTGCACATGGCAGTAGACATTTATGGCTGTGGATTGTCTACAGCAACCTCCACAGTATTTGACAGCTGTTGGCCTTGTAATATGGACACTGGCACATATAGGTCCTCAATATAATAATGTAGCAAAACCTGCACTGCAGTGGATCCTGTCATTTCAGAATCCCCCTCCAACTGATACTGATGACACACACAAACACTTACCAGTATTGAGTTTCAAACCCCTACCTGGCTATGTATTGCTATTACAATGTTACATAGTTATCACATGCACCACGGAGCTTACATGCTGGAGAGCTCTCCAAAGGTATCTTTGATGCTGAGTGACATCAGCAGCAGTGCTAATGGAGGGGTAAGGAAAGTGGACTAAATGTGAATGTCCACAAAACCAGGTGTCAACAAAGACACACACACTCTCTCATACACACACACACACATTATCACAGTTAACAGGACCAAGATTGGAACTCCTACCAAACTAGCTTGTTACACTATAGTATACCAGACATACTATTTCTTTTGTCTTGCCCTGTTGCTCTCCTCTTATGCTCTGACTCACTCCTACTTTTCTCTCCACCACCCTCCCTTCCATCTTCCTACCTCGTCTCCTTACTTGACTACTGTTTCTCTCTCTTTCCCTCTCTTGTATTACTACATTAATTCCTTTATATCTCCTGCTTTACATCTTTCTATTTGACAAATTTTGAAAACTAATAGCTAATCTTTAGCTTTTTAATGTTCACTTCTACTGACCTAATACAATTTTTACAATTTTGCTTCTACTACCTAGTACAATTTTCGTAAGTGCCCTAGGTTTTTTGTTGTATTTATTACTAAATGTATATTCTTATTGTGCTTAATTTTTTTTTTTTTTTATTAATATGTCTCTTTGTATCGAATTATCTGTGGAGCTTTTCTCCCCGGGCCTCTACTGAAAATGGACATGTATCCAGCTAGACTAGCCCGGTTAACAAATGTAAAATAAAATAAATAAAAATATTATGCAGTTATCACAAGTGCCACAGAGCTTGTAGGGCTTAAATTTGGCCACAGGGTTATTTCAAGGTGACTGACATCAGCAGGCATGGTAAAGTAGGGCAATGGGAGGTGTAGTGAGTGTGAATGGCCTCATCATCATTCATATCCGCACACACACACACACACACACACACACACACACACACACACACACACTTGCCAGTACTGAGATCCATAGGTTCATTGCTTCACAGGTGTGTAGTAGGTGAATGGGTCTGAAGGCTCTACAAGGCTAAGCCAAGGCAATACCTTGGCATCAGGTTGCATGGCAATAGTCCCCAGTGTGGATCAGGGGTGTAGTCCCTGGAGTGGTTCCCAGGGGAAGGTATTGTATTCACCATCCACTCATCTGTGTTTTTATTGTGGGTGGCCAGTAATGTGCAATGCTTCCCATGTATGTGATCTATATTCCATAACATGAATAGCATCTGGGTTGTGCACATGTCCCTCATGCATGTTCTTTGACATGTGGAAGTGTACTTGAGGTCTCTGAGGCATGTTGTCTGGACAGATTGGTATCTCCTGATGTAGCATTCCTGACCTCATCTGGTGAGCCCTGGCTATGTAACTGAGGTTGTAATTGCACCTACCTTGACAGTATGATAAGGGTATTCTGTGGAGTTGGTGGCATCTCTCCATACAGGGCATGTGTATAAGGCATGGTATTCCCTTTGTGGGATACATTTGCTGATGTCAGTAGCACTGTTGTGGTCAACAGGCATGTAGTCCACTGCTGTCACACTGTGGTTGCTATCTGGGAGGCAATATGAAGGGGATCTGCCAATATAGTGGTTGTTGCCTAGCCGAGTGTGTTTGTGTATGATACATGGGTGGAGAGTGTTCTCTGAGTAATAGAAAGGTTGCCTATATTCTTCACTAATCTATACTGTCACGTGTAGGGCTGCGGATTATCTACATCAACCTCTCCGGTGTCTGACATCTGTTGGCCTTGTATTGTGGACATTGTGACATATACTAGGTTCTCAACATAATACTTTAGCAAAACGCCCCCTACAATGGATGTTGTTATTACACAATCTCAGCAACCCCCACACATGATACTGATAACAGACACACATGCACTTGCCAGTACTGAGATTCAAACCCCTAGCTAACTCTGTATTGCTACTACAGTGTATTGCATTTATCTCATGTGCCACTGAGCTTACTGGTTGGATGTTGTCCCAAGGTACTTCTAAGGTGAGGAACATCATCCGCCCTTGTAAATACTGGCATTGGGTGATGTAGTGGGTGAGAGATCCAAAAATAATTTACCCTACACACATATCTACATTTGCCAGGAGTGAGGTTCAAACTTCTATCTCATAATCTTTTTGGACCATTATGTTACACATTTTCCACATGCACCACAGACCTTACATGGTTTAGGTTTGGCAACAGGTACTTCTAAGGTGGATAATATCTGCAGGGCTGCTAAAGTCAGGCACTGAGATGTGTACTGGGTGTAAATGGGGCCAACATCTTTGCAGTAAGGACATACATATGTACACACACAAGCACTTGCCATAGATGAGATTCAACCCCACACCTGTGTAGCCATTGCTACTACATTGTTTCACATGTATGTGATGCTCCATGGAGCATACATGTTGGAGTGCTGTGCCAAGGTATCTTTGAAGCTGGTTGACATCAGCAACAGTGGTAAAGGTGGGGTAAGGGAAGTGTGGTAAGTGTGAATGACCACAAAATCAGGCTTCTACAAAGATACACACACTCTCTCACACAAACACTCACATTTACACAGTTGCCAAAATCAGGATTAGAACTCCTAACTAACTAGTATGCTACACTATAGCATTATGCAGTTATTACAAGCTCCACAGAGCTTATATGTTGAAAAGCTGTCCAAAGGTATCTTTGAAGGTGAGTAACATCAGCTGCAGTGCTATAGCAGGGGTAAGGGGAGAGTAGTAAGAGTGAATGGGAGGGTGGCCTAATGGTTAAGGTGTTTGCCTTACAAACACAAGGTGCAGGGTTTGAGTCTCACAAGGGATAATTGGCTAAGCTTAAAATGCCTCGCAAGGGCAGTTAGCTTAGTACTAATCTATGAACCTATGAATCTATAAACCTATGAATGTCCATAAAATCAGGTATCATCAAAGACATACACACTCTTTTTCACACAAACATGCACAGTTGCCTTGTCTGGGATTAGAACACCTACCTAACTAGTATGCTACACAACAGTATCATGCAGTTATCGCAAGCGCCACAGAATTTGCATGTTGGAGAGGTCTCTAACATCAGCAGCAGTGCTAAAGGAGAGGTAAGGGGAGAGTAGGAAATATGAATGTCCATAAAATCAGGTATCATCAAAAACACACGCAGTTGCCATGTATGAGATTAGAACTCCTACCTAAGTAGTATGCTACACTATAAAGTATTACGCAGTTATCACAAGCACCACAGAGTTTATATGGCTGGCATTTGGCCAAAGGGTTATTTCAAGGTGACTGACATCAACAGGCATGCTAAAGTAGGGCAATGGGAGGTGTAGTGAGTGTGAATGGCCTCAGAATCATTCATCTCCACATCCACACACAGAGTTTCGCAGTTGCCATGTCTGGGATTAGAACTCCTACATAACTAGTTCTCTGTACTACAGTATTACACATATATCACAAGCACCACATAGTTTATATGGCTGAAATTTAGCCAAAGGGTTATTTCAAGGTGACTGACATCAGCAGGCATGCTAACATGGGCAATGGGAAGTAAAGTGTGTGTGTGAATGGGCCATAAATCATTCCTCTGGAAACACACACACACACACACACACACACACACACACACACACACACACACACACACACACACACACACACACACACACACACACACACAGAGTCACATAAAACTTTACATTTGACAGGACTGGGTATACAAATGCTAGATGAATACTGATTTGTACTATCACGTTACAGAGTTATCACAAGTACCGTAGACACTATAGGGCTTAGGGCTACCGAAAGGAATGTCTAAAGTGATTGACATCAACACATCATGTGATGTCAGTCAATTGGATGTGTCGTGGGTGAGACAGGCCTCATAATGGAATTCTCTCTGTCACTGTCTGTCTCTCTCTTCCTCAGATCTCTGTGTGTGTATATTTGATATATTATAGTGAGTTGGCCTTGGATATGTGTGAATATTCCTATCCAATGAGTGTGCTAAGCATGAATGATGTACAATTTGGTGTATGTGCACAGACATCTGCAAATGACAAATATGTGTAGTCCACTGTGTTATCAGATATGGGCTTCATTTTTCTATGTGTAGGAGCATTCCCAGTATGATCTTCTGTTTGAGTGTGTGAATCCATTGCAGGTAGGGTTGTACTTCAGTTCAGGGTTTGCTGTTCTACACCTACAGCTAGCAACCTGTTTCTGGAGGATATCTGTAGATAGGTTGACAATATGGAGTCAAAATGGGTGACAGATAGTGGGATACTGTAACTATTGCTGTCTGTGCTGCTTGTGTTACATGGTTGGTGTTAGCAGAGATATTCAGACATATGTACTGTTTTACACCGTGATGTATTATGTCATCAAATACTGACAGATATACTTATTTGCTCACAGTTATTTCCTGGGAAATACACAATGAATTAAGCTGTCCAGTATTGTGGTCCACAGCCTGCAAATTCTTGCACACTCATGCCATTCTGAAGGGGTAGCTGCAGACACTTGCTGATGGGTCTATGTAAATGGTTCAGCACTGTAGTACTATGGTGGTTGAGTATCCCCTTCTTGTACATATATCGACATAATAGAAGGGCCATATCCTGCTATGGCCATACCTCTCAGCTGTACAGATTCACACAGGTTACCCAGAGGCAGGGCTCATATATCTGGTCAGTTCCTTTTCACATTGTGGTTTACAAGCAGGTTTGTAGCCACCCATTACTGGGTTTGCAGGCAGGGGTAGTATGGGCACATATCAGAGTTTCATACTTCACACACTCCATGCTTCTACACCCCTCACTCTTTTATTCTATCTTCCTAACATTATGCGAGCAATATCTGAGAAGTATTTCTATAGTTGGCCTTTCATCCCAGTGGTATTTAGGGGTTGGTCCACAGTTCATGCAATAGGACATGGAGGGCATGCTACTGGGATTTGTCAACATGACCTTGCATTTGTGTTCTGTTGACTGTGTTATGTTGTTAGTTGGGATCCCATTCAATACCATACATTGACACTATGGGTGAGACACAGGCCTTTGACAGAGGACTATAGGTCATTTGGTATTGATGCATGCCATCTGTAGCAGTCCAGTGCATTCTGTCACTCCTACATTCTCAGGTTGTGAATCAGTGGATTCCTCTGGGGTGACAGGGTAAGTGTGCAAGGTGTTAATAGCAATAGTTCCTATCCATATTAATCCATTGGTCTGGATGCTGTCAGGGTGCTGCTTACAGCTAGGGACAAACCTGCATGGGACACCTCTTCAGCATGCTGCATTCTGTGGGTATTCCCATACAGAAGTGGGGTTATACTGTACTCATTCCCAACAGCAAGTATATGACCTGCGATAAACCTGTGGCTGATGGTGGGGTGAGCTGAGTGCATGTGTGATATGGAAGCTACTTGCAGCTGGCTCACAGATATACCTGGGACATTCCCCTTATGCTGCCTTGTGTGGGGACATAGGCATTCTCTCATTACTTCATAACTGTGCCTTTTGTGGTCTGCCAGTGATTGGCCAGACTACATCAGTATTCCATACTACACAGACAACTAATGTGCTGCTAACCTGTATGTACAATTCCAAAGTTGTGTGCAGTTGACAGTTACATTTTATGTACTCTGTCTAGGGTACTTCCGTCTGTGTACTGTGTGTATGTATGGGCCCACATTCATGGCATGTTCATCTTTCAGATGGTGACCGATATTGACATCTTGACAGTGAGTATGGATGACTGCTGACATGGGTATTGCTGAGAAGCATTTTGGTTGGCACTGTAGTTGTCAGAACATGGCCCTGTCATCCACAGTACTGCCCATAGGCTACCGAGACACAACTCTCCATGCCTACATGCTGACCACTTCCAGACAATATTGAACACACAACAACCTAACACATGGACCCCTGCATTTTGTACACATGCAACAATCTATCATGTAGATTGGGCCAGCTTTGGTAATCTGTGCTCCACTGTTATTGCACCTCACACTTACATGTTACTGCATTTCTACATACAATTGTGGGGGGGCACACCTGATGATAAACATTTGCTATGAATGTACTGGTATTTCAGGTACTCTGTTGGCTTCCATTTCATTTTGTATTCTGACCTATCATGCAGGCTGGAGGCATATCAGAAGAGTACAGATCTTAGGTTTTATTGACCTACATTTCAGTTTCAGACTTCTTACCCTTCAGAACTAACATACAACTGCCAGACCTGTTGTAGTCTGTCTGTGTAGGACTGGAAGGGGGCTGTTAACCACTGCCATCAATTGGAGGCCTTAGCCCAGCCTTTCCTTATGGTCATCTACACCTGTCCTGCTGACTGAGGCTGGTGGTGGGTATGTGAGCCTCACTGACATGCGTGTGTGTGTCCTATTGTCACACATTTGGGCCAACACATGTACTGCAGTAGGATTTGACACCTTGTCTTGTACTGCCTAGTATGTTGACACCAGTATTTGTTATGGATTTCATGCTGCCCATATAGGTGTCCACTATCTGCTGCCATCCCATTCAGCCACCCAATTCCCTTGCATGCTTACATCCATACCATAGATACAACCATCAGAACATACTACTCCATTCAGCAATTGATAGGAAGAGTGACTTATCTTGTGGCTGTGTCAGTACTGAGGACGGTGCTGGAGGGATGACTATGTTGGCTGCACATAGTACACTCCCTATACATGGTAAAGCACAGGTAGTGTCATATTTGGCTTCCCTTTTACTGAGTCAGAGAAAGGTGTCATTCCCTGGGTCCCTACTGTGTCAGTGTATGTGCTATGTGTTGCCTCTTTGCTAAGGCCTGGGCATACTGGGCATGCCTCCTTCTGCCTACATGGGCAAGCTCAGGTAATTCCTCCTCCAAGTCCCTCTGTGCCTGTGCTGGCCTTGGCAATGGTGGAGGCCTATGTGTCCTTACCCCGTGCTGTTCCTGCTGCAGCTGTTTCCACAGGATCATATTGTGTAGCATGGCACATACTATGAACATTTGTATACATGTAGCTGGAGAGTACTGCAAGGCTCCACCGGATATGTCCAGGCAGCAGAACCATGACTTGAGCATCCCAAACACACGCTCTATTATGATTCTGGTTTGTGCATGTGCCTCATTATGGAGTTCTTTTTCAGGTGTATGTGCATTTCTGAGGGGTGTCATCAGCCACGGCTCCAGTGCATAGCCAGCATGCCCCACTAAGTGGCCATATGGGATGTCCCCACTGGCAAATGACTGATACAGCTGTGTCATATGCCAGATGTGGGAGTTGTGATAGCTTCCAGGGCTACCAGCACACACATTCAAGATAATGCCTTGGGCATCACACATGACCTGGCAGTTGATGGAAGGGAGACACTTGCGGTTTATGTAGACCCTACCATGCTCTCCGGGTGGTGCTTTGATGTGTATGTGCATGCAGTCTATAGCACCCACTACCTCAGGGTATTCTGCTATTTGGTGGACGAGATGCTGGTCAATGCCTCATGGGTGTTGAGGCAATATATGTGCTCACTGGCATGTGCTGACATGGCATCCAGGAACTGTTGGAGTACCCTGGATGCTGATGCCTGTGAGATCCCCATGATATCCCCAGTTGCCCTTTGGAAGGTACCTTTGGCTAGTATTCTTAAGCCTACACGTACCTTGGTATCCACTGGGATGGGTTCCCCTCTATCGGTTCTGTGTGTGAGGCATGGCTGGAACAGCTCAACAGTTTGCTGTAGAATGTCCCTGTCCATCCTAAAGTCTTCCACTATCTCCAGCTCATTTAGCCCCTAGTAGGTTACCCTAGGTCTGTACACTGTTCTCCTTCTCCTCACTGTGGGTTGGTCAACAGCATTCACATCCTCACTACTCTCAGCCTATTGCACATATTGATGTATGAGAGCAAAAGCAGCCCCTAACATTTTGTTAGTTTTGTCTGGTAAACTTTCCCCATCTGTGTATACCGGTGGTGTAGAGTTTATGGGAAAAAAACAGGCTGGAAGGTGTTTGCCTAGTTTATAGTAGTATGCTAGGCTGTTCCATGTGTAATTGGCTGATTTAGATACATTTCACCTGCCAGCTATACTAGTTCTCCTTGATTGTCTTCCTACTTCTGTTTTCCCTTCCCATTGCCTTCCTGGTTAAACCCTGAGGCACGCTGTGCATACCCAGTGCTCAGATGTGAACAGAGCTGCTATTTCCTGTTTTTTTTTTGTTTAAAATTTGGTAGCAGCGCACACACCCATTTAGGCAATGTAAACACTGCTAGGCAGCCTCAGACACACACCCTTCCTTAGATGTACTTAGCTAAGGGCAAGCACAGGCCACAGTGCTCCAATAAGCTTACAGCGTGCATGAATCTCCCTCTTATGAGGTCATCCACCTCTTAGACTTATACAATGGTTTTGCTGCACCTACATGGTTGGGCGCAAGCTAAAATTGAGAGGAAATCTGTGATTCCGTATCAGTCCCCTCATTTGCATAAAACAGAATGCTAATTCATAGTTACCACACTCAGCTTTCCCCCTTAGCAACCACTATTCCCTGGTATTGTTGTGTTATGCATGCCATTGACTATTATAGCAAAATGCTGATTTGTGTTTAAAAGCTTATTTCCAACTTTTTTTCTTATTTTTGGGCCGATCCCGTTTGCGCACCGCTGCCCTACACTTAAACAGCCCAGATCGGCAAAAAAAAATAAAGTTGTTTTTTATAATTCTGCAACTATTTCTCATGCCAATGGCCATATAGTTGGGTATTGACATGCCTACTGCATTGAATACATGCTTTATTTAGAGCTGTCTTGCCTCTGTTTTGTAATTTGCAGAAATGTATTCGGTTAGTAACCGAATACATTACTGCAGGTTACACTATTCCTGCACAGATGCCTGCCTGCTTCCTGGATCGCTAATTCACCTCATTTGCATGTTTTTCACCAGCAAATGAGGTAATTAGCATATAGCAGTGGTCTCTGTGCGGGAATAATGTAATCTCACTTGTGCATGTCTCGGGGGCTCGTTCCTGGATCGCTCGGCGGCCATATTGCATGTAGCACCTCTTGCTCTATTCAGGCACTCCGTGCAGAGCTCGCTGAATCCAGCCATCTATTTTTGAAATCACATACATATGTTCATGTATTCTCAGACTCAATGCACTTGTAGATTTATCTACATAAAAGTTTTCACAACCACTGCACTTAGTTAAATAAAAATGTACAGCGACTTACAATCAAAATATCCTAGTGAACCCATAGTTTTCCACAAAGTGGAAATATACAAAATGCAGTAGGTACAATAAACTTATATTGAGTACAGTTTTTACAGTCACATGCTCCCTTTCTATAATTTTTAAATTTATTCTTTCCTGCCTCTTAATGTTTAGTTCTTTTAGATTCCTACCTAACTTAATTTTGCTTTGCTGCCCTTCCAGAATTCCACTTCAGCTTTGCATATTTGCCTTTGTGAATCATAAAACAGCAACTGGGTACTTGCTACATTTTTAAAGAAAAATTAAAAGCATGGTTTTGTCTCAAACAGAAGTGCCATTGTGTCAGTTTAGTTTTAATGAGTTGAGAAATATGATTAAAACGTAGCTGACACATAAGAGCCAACATGCCAGTTAAGTTTTAATCATATTACTCAGCCCATTTGTGGTCTTTAAGATATTTTTATAAGTTGAACAGAGAAACTCAGTATCACTTGCTTCTGGATGTTGGCTTTTGAAATCTGAACTATCACTTTCTTGGCCATGTGGTTTGGAGTTTCATTCATTGTGAGTATGCTGGTCTGACACTGCTACCATCAGATATGAATGGAAGCTGGCACCACTGTCACCAAATGTAATGGAATGATTGAACTACTATCACTAATGTGGCACCCAGATGACAGGGTGTCTGGCACTGATGGGGCTTGGATTCCTCCCCTAATAACAAAGAATGAAGCAACACCAAGAAAGTACATACAATTCTGTTTCAATAACTAGATTACAAGATACAACTTGGTGTCAAGAGCATAAAAGGAATATGTACTATCCTGGGTATGGGCTTCCAACTTCCACAACTAGATTGGATTTCACACAGGGCCCTTATTGAGTTGAATCATTGGCCCATCACTGCCAGGTCCCTGATGGTCTGTGAACCAATGTCTTCCAGTGCCCCTTTATCCATAGTAACTACCTTTCAAAGTTCAAAATACAAAACAGTCAGCCTCTACAAGTATTTCTACTTACTGAGATAGAAGTACATTATAATATGTAAATGATACTCAGATATTTCAGCAGTCTGTCTGAGAGTTATTGTCTCTGCTCAAAGAACACTAACTCTAATGTGACATGCCAAACTTTGATTTTATAGCATGTCTTGACCATGTTCTACACTTTCATTCTCTCTCTCTCTCACACAAACAAACATGCACATGCGCATACATACACACACACCCACACACACACACACACACGCACACACGCACACACACACACACACACACACACACACACACACACACACACACACACACACACACACACACGCACGCACACACACACACACACACACACACGGTTTAGTAGTACTGGTACCACACTGGAAAAAGCCAGAAACTTCCAGTTACCTTCTGCTTTTATGCCAAGCCAGATATGAAATACAGCAGTTATTATTTACCTCATTAGTAGTAGGCCTTAAGCAGTCTAATGAGAAATATGTCCATGCAGCATATTAACCAATAGTTTAAATGATGATTATCCTCTTCTCAGATAAAATGTCATGCATAAATATGACACATAATAACTAACTAACTAAATAAATAAATAAATAAATAAATAAATAAATGTCAGTCGCAGGTACTTAAAGTTAACTAAACTGACTTTATTTAAATAATAAATTAAATAAAGCAGATATAGAGTATAATGTATGTAGGTTGTTACATACAGAAAATTAAAACAAAATGCATTAAAATAGGCAGGATGCAAACAGAAAAAAATAAGCTTCAGATACCAACGTTCCCTGGCTAGACTGCACTGCAGAATTACTGAAACTATATGAATGAACTACTAAAAATAAACATGGTTCAACACAAGCATGACAGCATCAACAATTAGTATCTATCATCTTACACAAAAATATACTTGTTTTTCTCTGCTTCCCATGTGCATGACATCATTATTATGTTGCTGGAGTAGCTAGACCAGTCCTTTACTCATCATAGCAACCTTAAGGTTTGCAAATACACATTCATGTCTGCTTCCTTTGAATCCAGAATCCACAATGGTGACTTAATGATTTGCATGAATTCAGTTTATCAACCATTATAACAACATCTCCAAAGAAAATACTGTCTGTGTTTTTTCATCTCTGTTACTTTAGCAATAGGAGACAGCAACTATGCGGATCCAGGACTCTTTAGAGGTATTCCTTGCTCTTTGATATTCAGAAACACAAAAAAGTCATACATTCTTCTAGCCATGAGAACTGTGAGTGCAGGTGAACAAGATAGAAGAGTAAGGTTAAAAATGGCTTTCACTTTACATTACATTATTAAGTATTTCCTTTAGCTTGGCGTTATCCTTAGCATCACGTTAACTTTGAAATAGTTTTCTATATTTTAGTAACATTCCAAGATTGGCTCTGTTGGGTATTCATAAGTCTTTTTTTCTTTCTGATTACAAATGAAAAAAAAATAACAATTTGTGGTCTCTGCCAGTCTTGGAGTTAATTCATTGTCATAGTCAAGAGTCATGCTTTATTGTTTTAGTGTGTAGAAAGTTACATCACCTGGTGACAGCTTATTAAACACACAGCAGTGTGTACTGCTCTATTCTTGTGTTCAGCTTGATGTCTTTAAAGGGGAAACTCAGTGATTTCAGTGAAATAGGTATTTATTCAAAATGAAGAAATTAGGCTATTATTCACTTTGGTAAAATGGTACTGAAAGTAACTGTAACCCTTAACTTGTGTTAGAGACTAAAACTCACAATTTCTTTTGGCTTTCAGAAGGTTAGATGGTGATGTGATGAGCTGATAGTCAAAACAGACAGGAAGTGATTGGTGCCTGCCTGTTTAACTGACGGCATTCCTTTACTGAGCTAGTCTTGTGAAATTAGATTTAAAAAATCAGTGCTGTAGTATTGTGAGTCAGATATAAGCACTAGTTCTGAGAAATAATATAGCCAAGTGATTCTGTAACAGTATGTTTAACACTTAAAGATCACTATACAAACAAAGCTAAATTTAAATCTGTAACTTAATAGGATTTAGTTACAAACCCTGGAAATAGAGCTTCCATCAACAAAAGTTAACTATCAAAATGGTTGCACTGGCAACTTACTGTTATAGTAGTGGCACACAACAAAAGGATACATCTGCTATACCCCACCAAACTGGTGAGGCTCTGGGAAGACCTGGGAGATGCCAAAGATCTGAATTCAGTGGTTACCTGCCAAAAATAAGTAAGTAAAATGCTGAAGGAATTTATACACAATTACAGATTGCAGTTTCTGAATACAGAACTCAGTAGTGCCAAAAAAAAAATCACTGATCTTATTGAACTTTACAAACATTTGTAAACAAGTACAAGATTTATAAAAATAGTGCCATGAACATATGAATTCCTAACCATTTCCATCACTAGAAGCATCTTCTAATCCTATTGCCCACATCCTCAAAATAAATTATGCTTATCTGTGTGTTTATTCCAGAGAGAGATTTCAGTTCAGTCTGAATTTTTATTGCTGAACTTTATCATCATTTCCAAGCAAAACAGTATTAAGTGTGTGACCCCCTACAAGAAGTGGAATTATGTGACCATTTAACATATGAGTGTGACCATTGTGGGAAGTATGATTATTACGACCTGTACAAGTATTATGGTGCTTGTAGCCATTGTAGGTAGTATTATAATTGTTACCATTACAGAAAGTATGATGCTTGTGACCATTCCAGGTACTATGCTGAGTGACCGTTGCAGGTAGTGTGATGGATGTGACTGTTACATGCAGTATAATGAGTGTGACCCTTGCAGGTGCTATCATGACTGACTACTACACATGATACAATAATTGTGCCATTGGAAATATTTTGATGACTGTGACCATTAGAGGTAGTGTGATGATTGTAACCATTATACATAGTATGGTTGTCACCATTGTAGATACTATAATTACTGCAACCATTACATATAACATGATGACTGTGACTGTTATATATAGTATGAGGACCAAAACCATTGTACTTAATGTGTAAATTGATACCATTATGGGTATTGACATAATTACATGTAATATGGTGACTGTGACTGTTACATGTAGTATGAGGACCATGACCATTAGACTTAATATGTAAAGTGATACCATTACAAGTACTGAGATAACTTTGACTATTATATGTAACATGATGACTGTGACTGCTACATGTAGCGTGAGGACCTTCATCATTAGACTTAATATGTAAATTGATACCATTACAGTTACTGAAATGACTGTGACCATTACATGTAATATAATGATTATGACTGTGACCATTACATGTAATATAATGATTATGACAATTACAGTACTAAGATAATTGTGAGCATTGTACAAAATATGATGACTGTGGCAATTACAGGCAGTATGCATTTTGTGACCATTACTATAACATGATGACTGTATCCATCACACATGGTGTACTGATTGTGGCTATTGCAGATACTATGATGATTGTTACCATTAAAGACAGTATGATTATCGTGATCATTAGAGGTAGAATGGTTACTTTGACTTTTACAGATAGTGTAATGTTTATTAGCCATTACTGGTAGGAATACAGTTTTGACCATTACATTTAGTGTGAGTGCCCTGACTCCAAATCCTAATTAGATTGTTACCACTAAAGTTACTATGATGATTATAATGACCATGAGCATCACATGTCATATGACAATTATTAGCATGACACGTGGTATGATTGTTAGACACTGTACTATAGTGATTGTGACCACTACAACTAGCATGACTGTCAACATACCTGTAACATGATTGTGAAAATTGTAGGCATGGTAGTGACTGTGACCATTACATCTTGCATTATCACATTGTGACCATTTTGCAGCATGTGATGACAGACTGTCTATTTTTCCTGATAGACATTCATTTGACAACAGCAAAATAAAACCAGCAAATTGAAAAACTGTGAAAAAGGTGCCCTCGGTTACTTGTAACCACTGCTGCAGGATACACAAATAATTGAACGCCTTCCAGTCTTGACTGTTTAAATTAATAAATGTAAAAATGTGTTATTCTACTCCATCAAGCTTGCCACAATACAAGAAGTTCCTAGCTTTAATGCTTATCATTTTGAATTTCCACATAAGAAGGTAAGGGATGACAGCATGAGAAGATAGAGACACACATAACTTATGGTGTCTTTGCCAGAATCAGGACTATGCAAACCCACATTCCACATATTAAACTTACTTTTTAGATTACACTAAAAACTACAATAACCATGGTTCCATGCAGTCATTTTAATCTGCACTATTCACTTGAAATAACAAGTGTCATTTCTGGCAGTATGATGGTGTATAACGGGGAACCTAATAATCAGCTCAAACTATGATTTTATGAAAAAATTTAAAGAGTGGCAGCTGCTTTGTTAGATCTGCATGTGATCCATCCTTCTATAGCAAAGCTTACACATAAATTTAAGATTCTTCCACATATATAGAGAGTAACAACTACATTAACAAGCTTGCTGCTGAGAATATGTTAGTAATTTGGAAGGGTATAACCAAGCAAAGAAACTTTAACACATACATATCAAAAAAATGTCACCAAATCATCAAAATCTGACCAGTCACCTTGCCTAAATATTAACTGTTATAAAACATTAAATTAGCTTTTTGTTCTTTCTTACATTCATGAATACAATTTATATATAATGAAAAGCTTGTGGAAAGTCACTATACAGAGAAATAAACCTAAGAAATTAAAAGATCTTATAAAACATGAAGAAGATTCAGTGTGTGTCCTTTTAAGATATGTTACATGCATGCATTGTGTTAGAGATGTTTTAAAAGGAAAAATAAAATCTGCATCTTGCCAGCCATATCTGTTGAGTAAATCCCCAACACATTATTTAATGCAAACCTGTCCCTCAATTAGTGGAAGCCAGATGATCTATTGGCAGCCACTTCTTCAACTGCCAACAGACTGAAAGAAAAGTGCCAAAATAATTTTCAGTAATTTTCAGAGTTTACCCTCATTCTCCACTGTTGAGTGTCTCTGGAGTAGGTATAAAAAAGTTGTGGGGAATGGGGTGCAAAAAAAGAAAAAGAAAAAAGAAAAAAAATACCTTATTTTGCCAAAAGTTGTTTCAGCAGATTTTTTTTTCAATCTTCAAGCATTTGGTAGATTTGCAGTTCGACAATCAATATGCTTTCTATTTATTAAGATTAAAATCAAAGGACAATCTAAAGTCTAGTATTACATCATGTAATAAAAACAGGTGTTTAGCTTTATCTTCATAGCATGATCGGTCCTCTTATCTGTCCCTGATTTTAAGGGATGTCTGTGATTTTGGCAAGAATTTTGGTGCAATCCCTCTTAATCCCTCCTAAAACTTGTGACTTTTGGAGTAAAGGTAAATTACATTTGATAAATAATGACCATAATTAGAGTTATAGACATATTTTACTTAAAGAAATGTATATTGATTCACATTCTCTTATTCTCTAAATGTCTCATGTTAGTAGTAATAACTGTTTCTGATCATCCCTGATTATTTTTGGATTTGTCCCTGATTCTGTTGAGAATTGTCACTGATTGATTGAGAGCTATGATCATAATAGCTATTATGTTTTTCTTTTTCAGGATCACTTCATTTTTCAAATAATTTGTTTCTGGAAATAATTACGTTCTAGTCAGGGTCACTTTTGTATTGCATTACAACATCAGTGTTAATACAATATCTAGTATGAAATCTGAAAAGTATACAGAATTTTAAGCATTTTGTTTAATATGTAAATTGGTAGAATCTTACTGTAAAAGTACCAGTTCATTCTTTTGTGAGCCTTTATCAGCATTTTTTTTTGAAGTGATGTTAATTCTATTTTGTGAAGGGAGTTAGATGGGAGGAGCTACAGGCCATTTGTCAAACTAAATGTAATAATTTATGCTTCATAGAAGAAGCACATTATTCCTTTTTGTCAAATATCTGAAATTAATTAGCTTTTCCAGGAGATGAGCAGTATTTCCAAAATTATCATAATTCTGGGGAAAGTTTCTCAATGACATACAAATCCTTCTCAGGAGTTCAAGACACCTCATAGCTGTCAATAAATTCAATAAACCATAGATAATGAATAAAACCTTTTAATGTGAGCTCTTTTGTTCACATATAGTAAATGAACTTCTTCAGACAATAAAAGGAATACAAGTGAACACTTAAATAACATTTGTTAATGAGTGACACCACAGACCCACTCTATAGAATAGTACCATGTGATTTTTAAAGCCAATTTCTTGCTTGTTTAAATCAAATTTTCTTATTAGAACACCAGTATGTAATAAACTGATATATTTTTACAGGAATATAAAAATATAAAAATGTATATAATAAATATAATGGTATCCATGGACATACATATATTTTATATATCATCTCAGTAATGATTTCAGTTTTAAGATACATTTCAGGGAGCACTGACCAGTAGTCATTTAGTCTAGGATATGAATGTGCATTGAGTCTCAGTTGCCATAAAAGCTCATGTTCTTCCAATTTCAAAGTCCAAGGACCCCTCCCTAATATTGGGTGCCACCTGCTCAATGATCAAATATTTGAACTGATGGCTAGGTTCATCTATAATGTGCCTAGCCAAAGCATTTGGGCTATTTTGTTTACTTCTAATGTATTGATGCTCATATATTCTTTGTTTGAAGTGTCTTTCTGTTTTCCCTACGTAAATAC
Source organism: Protopterus annectens (assembly GCF_019279795.1). NCBI lineage: Eukaryota > Metazoa > Chordata > Ceratodontiformes > Protopteridae > Protopterus > Protopterus annectens. The sequence continues at coordinate 386,871,498 of NC_056745.1, read as the reverse complement.
AAATACATGATTGGCACTGCGCTAGGTAGACTACCCCCTTGGTACTACAATCATATCTACTTTCTAGTGTATACTGTTCATCCAAGATAGTAAAGGTTGTTGTTGTCAGGATGAATTTACAATAGGGGGCATCAACCACATTTTTTCATGCCTTCATTAGGTATGTAGGGTTTTAAATTCCTTTCCAGGACAGATTTTATATTAGGCCCTCTTTGATATGTTATTTTAGGTTTAGCCATTAGCTTGGACCTAAGGGTTACATGTTCATTAATAAGGGCCCAATTTTTATTTAAAATGCTTCTTAAAGTACTTGCATCCTTGGAAAATGCTGTTATAAAACTAACATTGAATTCATAACAAACTTAAACCCCATGTTGGAGAATGAATTCAATGTTCCTAATTCCTTAGTCAGTTTTGGTGTTGCTCTGATTTGACATTTAATGTTCACCAAGAATCATGCTTCCTTTAGTGACAATAATTAAGTAAACTTATTTCCTAAGCTATGATTGTGGTTTAGTTATTGATAACTGTCTCCAACCATAGCCTTTTCTTCCCTGTCTGACTTGGACCTTTTGTCTTGCATCCTATTGTTCATTGCTTTTCATTATAGTACATTGTTACTTGCCTTAATATAAATCTTGTTTTCTGGCTTTCAGATTGTACTGATATTGTAAATATGATGCTTGAGGAATGTCTCTCCAGGTACCATGCTTGCACCTTAGTGGAAGATGGTGTTTAAAAAGATCATGGTAGAAAAATACTTTATTATACTGGTACAATGTACAAACATGTAAATAATATGTTGCATATTTCCCATTCATATCACTACAGATCCACAAAATACAGACACTAGACACATACACACATATACACATGCATATGCATGCACACACATGCAGAAACGTTCACACACAAGCACACAGAAACACACATATACCATGTACTAGCTTCTACCTTGTACAAAGTAGAATGTCACTTTAGCATTTAGTTTTCAACTTAAATAATAATTCTATATCTTACTTAACTAAATATCTAAATAAGTTAGTGAACTGTTTATTAAGTTGTCATATTGTATTCTACTGCACAATGCATGCTGCCTGATAATAACACTTTTATGCTATAGCAATAATTACCCTTTGTATCTTTCATAGTTGCTGAGGATGAATCTTTGGGTGGTTCGTATACTGGGTGTGAACCCATGGGCTTTATCTGGAGTCTTACGACTGCTCCAGAAACTCCAAGTGGGCTCAGGTGATGTTTATTTTTGTTTAAATAAATGTACAACCAGCTGCTGCTTTGTTTTCTGTTTAGAATGATGGTTACCTGTTTTGTTGTTTCTTAAACCAATTAATTTATCTAATTAATCATCTCAGTGTTGGATTGATTCATTTATCTCATTTAATATGGCAATAACTGATGTTTTCATACATGGTCACAATATTTATGTCAGTGTGTGTCAAATAAGTAATAATGCAGCCACATTTTTACAGTAAAAAATTTGTCATTTTTTTAAAAAGAATGATTATTCTAATTACTTACTTGCACATGTATACACACACACACACGCACACACACACACACACACACACACACACACACACACACACACACGTGTGTGCACACATATGCACATTATAGTCTGAGTATCTATTTTTTATCTTGCATGCCAAAGGATAAAAAGGTCACACAAGCAGACTATTCAGTAAAAGCTGCAAGAAGGGCCCAACAAAATTAGTGTCTTCACCGTGTAATACCTAAAACCTCCTGTGGTGGTGGCCAATGGGATATATGCAAAGACTACATTAAGGTCATACCACTGTTTCAGTTACATGGCTTCTGAATTCCAGTTTTACTTTACTTTTATTTTTATTTTTTATTTTACTTTTAGGTTTTAAGTCTTTATCGGTGCAATCAAACCAATAATGCCAAACACCACTAACTGAATATATGACATGTTATGCCCTTTTCCTAAACTCTTCAATGCAATGTATATGGTTTGTTTGACTATACCTAGAAAACATAGAACTTATAAACAAGCCTGATGTCCATAACATTAGGGTGACTGCAAAATATCCCAAATAACATCCAAACCAAAAATTAAATAACATCCAAACCAAAGAGTAAAAAGATCATGCAGACTCAAGAAGAGTCTTCTTCCTTGTAGTTTTGATAATCACTTACCTGTTTGACCTTTTTCCTTTTGGTTTGAATGCTATATGGACTGACTAACAACAACAAACTTTAGCTCAGAGTTACTGGCTTTGTACAATAATCTGGGACACTCATCATCATCATCATTAACCCCTTTTTAACATTTCCTACTTGGGGTTGGGGTGTCATGTCACTTGTTACCATCTCTCTCTCTCTTCAGTGCCACTCTCCTACCTTCTTCGACAGTCATAATTGAGTGTCACTGGTCTTTTCTCACTCAATACATCCACCTCTTTGCTGGACACCCTTGTTTCCTCTTGCATTCTTCCTGTCTGTCCCAAATCTTCTTCACCAGATTGTTTTCTGCTTTCTTGCACATGTGCCCAAACCACCTTAATCTGTTCTCTTCAACCTTTTCTGCAATTGGAGCTACTTTGGCTTCTGTTCTTATGTCCTCATTCCTTCATCTGCGGACCTTACCACCTATCACAAGTATTTCATCTTCATCACCTCTACCTTCCTCAACCGCCCTGCCTTTACCACTCAGGTTTCTATACCATACAGTAGTACTGACCACACCACTATTTTGAACACCTTATTTTCAAGCTTCTTTGGCATTCTTCTTTCATACACTACCCTTGACACTCTGTGCCAGTTGGCTGCAGCCCCTCTAATTCTAGCTTTGACCTCATTTAGACTTCCCTTCTCAACCACCCCTCCCAGTTATTTGAATCTATTTACTTCTAGCTAAATTCTCAGCTTCTTCTGGTTTCCTCCATTTGCTGCCATTACAACTTATCTGTACTCAGTTTCATCCCATGTACCTTCAGTTTTGCATTTCATTCCCCTACTCTTTGCTAAAGTTCTTGCTCAGAGTCTGCCTGTAATGCCACATCGTCTGCATACAGCAGCTTTGTTGGTCTGTCCCGTCCAACCTGTTTGCTCATGTAGTCCATCACTACTATGAACACCAGAGGGCTCAGAAATGAACCCTGATGCACATGCACTCCCACTAGGAACACCTCTGTAAGACCAAGCACTAATTTTACTTGTGTCATAAGGGCCTTTTATATAACTTGCTCTAGTTTTACCAATGTTTCTGGGACTTCAGACCATAACAGAACTGCTCAAATCAGCTTTCTTGGGACCTTATCATATGCCTTATCCAAGTCTAGGAATGGCCAGCTGGACACTTTCCTTATTTGTAACTTCTTCTCAATTATCTGTCTCACTGCAAACATGAGGTCAGCTGTGCAGCATCCTGATCTGAATCCAAACTGCTCATTTCCCATCTTACTTTCTACTACTCTGCGTATTCATTTATCAGTCACTGTCTTCAAAACTTTCATGCAGTATGATAGTAGTTTAATACCTCTATACAGCCCAGAGTTGTGAATGTGCTTTGTTCATGAGCACTGGAAATAGTATGTTTATTCTCTAGTTATCTAGGATATGCCCTTCTCTCCACACTGCTATAAGTACCCTCAAGAGCCATTTCTCACCTATCTCACCCATCATCTTTATCATATCTGCTGTGACCTCATCTGAGCATGCTGCTTTCCCTAACTTCATTTTCCTTAGTGCTATTCTTACTTCGTCTATTGTGGGCTCCACCTCTTCTCTCATCATAGGCTGTATCTGGGTTGGTAGAGCTTCTGTAGGGTTTTCTTTATTCAGAAGCTGCTGGAAGTATTCCTTCCATCTGCCATTGATGTTCTGTGAGCTGCTCAGCAGGTTGTTGCTGGCATCCTTTATGAAGGGTACTTAACTGTCTTCTTTATCTTTCTGTGATTGCCTTACAACCTGAGAGTGTTTCTTTGTGTCATCCACTGAGTCAATTTCCAGAAGCTGGTAGACTGTTTCTGATGTCTTGGTCTTTGCTCTTGCTCTTGCAACTTCTGACTTAGCCTTTTTGTTAGCCAACCAATAGTCTTTCCAAGCCTGGTCTGTCTTTTCTATCTCCCACTTTTTTTGCACTCCTTCTTTCTTTTGACGACTCCTTGGACTTCTGCATTCCAGCACCAGCTTTCCTTATGTACCTTATTTCCATACTTGACTAAGCCACCTATCTGTTCACTAGCCATTACATATGCTGTTTTGAGGCAATGCCATTCTTCTTCAGTTCCACATATTTCTTCTTCTGTTTGAGGTGCTAGAGCCCTGATTAATTCTTTGACATGTTGTGCTTTCTCTCCAGTCAGCTTCTAGGTCTTCAGCCTGGTCTTTGTTAACCTTAGTGTGTTCTCTAACCACTGCTTGCAACTGATTGTGAAAAACCAATGGTTTATGCTGTAGGCTGACTGCTTCACTGGGGATGACTTTGCAGTCACTGATTCTACCCCACTGCCCTTTCCTTAGTAGCAGGAAGTTTACCTGAGTTGCATGTTGGCCACTTTTGCATGCAATGTTATGACTATCTCTATTTCTGAATCATGTGTTGGAGGTGAAATAAAGCAAAGTAAATCAGTACATTGATAGACCTTAGGACTGATGAGGATTTGTTTTGAAAACCATAAAAATGATACCCATAAAAAGGAATGTTGTGCAATGCATGATGTGCAGGCTAAAAGAAGAATCAATATACAAACCACAACAGTAAATGTTGGAAGTAGGAGGTAACTTATATGAAAGTTTAAATTAAGTGACTTCAAAATAATAACTCCTTTGTAAAGAAGATCAAGAAGATCAAATAACATAAAATAAAAAAGAAAGCAATAAAATATCATGTCTGAAGCTCAAACTGCAAAAAAAAAAAAAAAAAAAAATGACCTGGCAAAAGCTTAACCTGTAGGTGGCTACAGAGCATTGCAAACAGAACAGGACAGGTAAACTTACAGACCAAGGGTCAAGCAGGCAGCCAGGTTAATGGGTTATAAGCCTAAGTTTATTGTGTATGCCAATACCAGGTACAAAACCCAACTGGATGCTTCTGAAAAAGACCTTGAGTTCCACTTTCTCCTGCCTATGGGCATTAGGGAAGGTTTCCTCTTATCCCCACTTGTTCATTCTAACCATAAAACATGCATTGCTGTTTTTGCACAGTGAATTTCCAGCGCAATTCCTAATCCATTTCCCCAGGAATACATTGTATGCAGATTCATTTTAGCTCATTATTGTAACCTCATGTCATTGAAACAGAAATCAATGCATTGCTCACCTTAAAATGTTCAGAATAAAGTCTTTATATGGAGACTTCATCCAATACTTCACAAATTGTGAGCCTTTGTCTCCACACATCTTTACTTATATAAACTGCCCTAAGGGAATACTAATGGGATGGAAAAGACCTTTGTCTTGTCAAGCTGAGTCTAACACTCAACTTCAACTTCAAATTTATTAAAGTGCTTGTGACCAAGCAGTGTGTACAAACTAAAAACATGCATGCATGTAAATAAACAATAAAAGTAATATCCATTGGTCTCTGTGGTGCTGTTACACACCCCCTGCATTGAGAAAGAGCCATACGGTCATACCCCTCAACTGTATAGGCTTCCACAGAATTGCCAGATGCCTGCCTCACATACCTCTCAACCTCCCAGAGCAAGAAATCTGTACAAAGCCATAAATAATGGGGGAACAAAGGCCCAAAAATAGGGACACATTTTAAGTATTGCTCTTACAAACTTGGCAAGTTGATAGAATAACAGGTTTTGCATTAGAATGGATTTCCTGAAGAGTATGAAGTCTGAAACCAAAATGTCTGTCATTATGGTCTGACTTAAACCCTGAGTGATTTGCCAGTGATTTGCTAGAAAACCACAGTTGTACTTTCTAAATTTGTAAGAGCAATATTTAAAATCTGTTCCTATGTGTCCCCATGTAGATAAAGTGGGTTTATTAATGTATTTATTTTTTCCATACCAAGGTATGTTTAAGTGCTGCTGAGCAGGTGTGAGAGTTATGACCCTGATCAGCATTGCTTAAACATCCCATAGGAGACAAAAATATACAGCTAAAATCCTAATGCCAAGATAGCGTAGTGGTTAGCATTCCAGCTTTGCGTGCAGGTCTTCACCTTTGGATTACCAAGCCAGGCACTTTATTTTTACGTGGGAAAGCAGTGCTAAAATTATTATTTTTATTTTAAATTATGTAGTAATTGATATTTGTCAACCTGGGTAATATAGCTGGTCTAACATGAAAATGTGAGTGCATATAACATGTGAAATCACACATGTATACACAAGTGTCCCATACAGTATAGCCACACCCCATGGTAATGTAATGAAAGCACATAGAGGGCCGTTATGTAAAGTAAATCATATGCACTTACTAATATGTCAGTAATGATTAATTAATTATTCTGATATTTCCTAAAAAATGAAAAATGAGCAATGGTTAGTAGTGCTCAGCTATGCCTAGCTAGTTTAAGCATTGCTTAGACATAAATGCTAAGCAGTAGTCAGCTTAGTTAGCAGATTTGCACACTGTTAAGCAGTGTTCAGCAATTACCCATTTAATCACTGCTCAAATTGGCTTAGCTGGTTTGCACACTACTGAGCTGAGCTCAGCATTTTCAAAATGGACCAATGACAGCAAAGGGTGGGAATATAGCCTTATTAAAATGGCTCAGGTGGGAATATAGCCAGAATCTGTTGTAACTTGCTCTGAGTAGGAACAATGTCAGGAGTTGGTGAGGGCTCATGCTTCTGGGTGCAGCACTGGTGCATTTTGGAGTCCAAAGTCATGGCTGGGCTCCTTGTAGCAAACCATGATGACAGACTGCTGCAGGGCCAGTACCAGAGCCCACAGTATAAAGAGGATGCCTGGGACCATCTGGCACACAATCTCACCAGTGCCACTGGCATCCCCGAACTGATGAGCAGGTACAGCGTCACTATACCAACCTAAAGTGGAGGAAAGGGGTGCTCTTGGCCCAGTGGATCCAAGATGCTTGGTACAACAATGCTCCAGCAGTTTGTATCCTCCCAGCAGCAGGTGAGGGCTAGTAATGCTGAGGTCCATGCAGACAGACTGACAAGGCTGCGATGACAGGCTGGTAAGTACAGATCTACCTTGCAGTATATATTGAAATAAATAAGAAGGAGTAAATTCTTTATTGTGTTCTGTGTCTAACAACTAAAAAAAAGTTTGCCAGACTAATAGTCATCTACAGCATATGTAGTAGTAGAGCACTGTGTCATATAGTACAATAAAAACCTAAACCACCAACTGTTGTGTTTATTCTGGTATACTGTAGAAATAGAATATGCACAGGTTCTGCACAGAAAATATGGCTTTGACAGCATGAATTAACAGAGGTTGTTCTGAGAATCAGCTAGTATTCAAAACAGTAGACTGTGGAGCTGTAAATCAAGATATACATAAAATATGATATATGTTATGCACTAAGATCCGAACCCTAAATACTAATGTCAAATGTATTATAGTGTGTCCCCTGCTACAGTGCCTTGTATTATCCTTTGATTTCCAGATCATATCATTTCAAAGGATTACTACACAGTACACTATCTGTTAGGCATGAATCTCAGGATTACAAGGTCAGACTGTCTAACCCACAGAGTATTAGGCAGAAAACAGTCAAACAAAGGGCAACAGTTAGTAGCTTAGTGTAATGAGAAACAGCCTTGTAGTTCATTTTAGCACATCCAGACATGGTTCAAATCCAGGGAGTGATCCTGAGATATGTGCATATATACACTCAAGAAATCTTAGATATTTGTAGAAACAGTCAGATAGTGATAGCAGATATTTTCTCCACAGGTCTTACAGGTAACGAAATGCTTGTAGTAGCTGTTAAAGGGTATAACAATACACCATGTACAACTGTCCCACTGTCCAACCCCATGCCTGCAAATGACGGCAGGATAGGTACATACACCATACCCTCTTCCTGATACATGTCTTTCAAGTGTCATGCTGTCACAGCTAGTGGTCACTGCTGCCAATCACTTTGGACACAGATAGGAATCCAGGTGAACTATGCTAGCAGTAGACTCACACATCATTGAAGGGTACCCCTTCTTTGTCAAGTATGTAACTCTAACATGTACAAGCCCCCTCCAGTAAAGTAGCCACAGTTCACTCAGTCTTCCCCATACCAATACAGGTTGACAGTCTAACAGGTATGTATGTGCCACAAAAGCTATGTGCCATAGGTAGATGTAAAGTGATGGCAGACCTGTACAGTATTGAGCAGCACTCTTGTGAAAAATAGAAGTCAACATAGTTGTTAATGGACTATTTTCTCTCACCCCACCTGTCATCTTCATCAATAATTATTATTCATATACTACGGGTATGTTGTTCTCAAAACCTATTGTTGGGGCATGTTCTATTATTGTTCATATATTTCATTGGTTGCATATTAGCATACCATGTTCAAATACCATTATTGGTGGCCTGTTGGCATCAAAGAAATTTGCATGCTGTTAAAATGCTTACTGTTGGTACATTTATGCATGTGTTCTGTTTGCTATGCAACTGTTTCAAATCTGTTGGTTTTGGTTAATTGGAACACCCACGCATGCTGTTGTAACTAATTTTCAAATGTGTTGTTTATGACTAACCAATATAGCTGGATAAACCACAACACCATAGCATGTTTGGGAAGGCAGATCCCAGTAGATCCACTTATTCTGCCCCATCTTGCCTGGTGCCATGGCCAGATGGGACAGGATCCACCTATCCCACCCCATCTGGCCATGACACTAGGCCCTAGCATGTCTTTGACCAAACCTGGAATATCCTCCTCCACTGGTAATGCACCACCTTTTGGTAGAATTGCCTCAGGGGACAGGGCCTGTCCCCCCAGGAGTGGGTGCAGAGAGGAGCCTGTCACCCCCAGAATTTTCTGGGGTATGGTGCACAGCATCATCTGCTCCAAACTGGGTGGGAAGCTGCAACAGATGGAAGGCTGCCTGGTGCACCTTAAGGAGTATGCTGCCCCTCTTTTCCAGCCCCCAGGACAGCCACCTTTGGGGCCATGAAGGTGCAGTGGTGACTGCCCATGGGTGGGGACCTCAGTCACACTATATCCATTTGGGGGCTCATGGGCCTCTAATTCCCAACCACTCTCCTTGTCCAAGGTGTTTACCCCTTCAAGTGTCATATACCACCCCTCCCTGCTGTCTTGTGTGTCTTGTCTGTCTGAAAATGCTACCTATTCTACCCAACCTACCTCCCCAAATATACCTGCAGCCTTTCCCCAACATCCCACTCTCATGTAAAAAAAAAGGGCATCTGCCCCACAAAAACATCATTGCCCCATACATAACTCTACATTTCACCCCCATGTACAATGAAATTAATCAATCTACCCACAAATTATTCTACAAATGTCTGTCGTTAACATCCCACCCTGTGGGGTGTGAGGCTATAAAGTGCAAATTGTACACATTACTCACAGCTGTTACTGCAGAAGGAAATGTAGAGCTATGGTACTTTCCTACACTCATCCTGCATATACCTAGCTGCTTTTCCTAATGTTTTACCCCCTGTTGTCTGTTAGCATCACTTAGTGTCATGCAAAACTGTGAAAACCCACTTATAACTGCTTAAAAGTGCCTTAATCACTCTGTCTCCATCAGCTCTTGTTCTGCCCAGCAACAAAATAACCAGACCTGTCAAGCCTCAAACCCAGGATGCTGTGCACTACAATCACAACAACATACTACTACACTATCTGAACTGCAAAGTCTTGTAATGCTTTTACAAACATATCATGCATTATGGTCATTTAACATGAGTGGAAAAAGAGTCATTGCTACTTCATCTGGAACCCAGGACCTTGTGCACTACAATCACAGAAATGTACTTCTACACCATCCAAGCTGTAGGGATTTATAATGTTTTACAAACATATCATGAACTACAGTCATTTACCATAACGGAAGGCTATATATCTGTAGTACTCTGATAACCTCTTAATGCCAGACATCTGCAAAAAGCCTGACAAAGTGAGGGGATAAGGGGCAAACAATAGTGACATCTTTGAAATATGGCTGTTATACACATAGAAGTCTACTAAAGTAGCATGGTTTGCTTTAACATATATTTTCTGATAGATTCCTGGTCTGAAACACAAATGATTGCCATCATTTACTGATGTCAATACTCACATCATCGCAGTAATTTGTCAGAAACCCACAACTGTTATGGGAAACTGACCAAACATATGAGCCATGCATCTGGACAGTGTCTAGACATCTGTACAGTGGAGTGGTATGACTGCAGTCATGTAACAGAAGAGAAAAAACACAGAGAGCTGCCAACCATGTCATCCAGCACCTTTTGAACACCAGTAAGACCAACACGACACTACCCCAAATCAGCTCTGGGGAACTACCCATGTATTTCCAAATATATCATGTACTACAGGGATGGAACATTGGTCAAAAATTGTCCACCCACAACCATTTGCACCACAGTCACAGCAACATTCCAATACCCCAAATGAACTCTAGAGTAGAATAACTGTTTGAACAAACATATCCTGATAGCCAGTCACACACTGCACCACATATACTGGCCCAACTCACAGTCTACTGGTAATCCTGAGGTGTTACAGGACATTTCTCAGTCTGCCCCTACAAGCATATACACCTGATAGACCACAGGCAAGTGTAGCAGCATGCACAGTCAGATAGAAAAGGATCTATAACTCTCATATCTGCTACTCTCCCAACTCAGCTGAACAAACATTTGCACACAACACTGCAACACAATTTTGGCAATCTGTTAACAATGGCCAGACATACATAACTCTCAACTGTATGGATTTCCACAGAATGTCCAGGTCGTGGGACCATATTTATGGCCACTGCTGCATACCACTTCCAGGAGTCTGCTATGTCACTGGGAAAATATCAGGAGTTGTTGTTATTGCTGTTGTTGCGTCTTTCGGCTTTTCCCGGTTAGGGGTCGCCACAGCGGATCTCCAGATCAGTTGGAACTAGCAGTAGTGTCCAAACCCACATCACAATATTATGTGGGCACCTAGATAGCTGTATGGACTCAGCAATAGACAAGGCAACATCATCTCCCTCAAGGTAGGGTAAACATCTGGTGGACAGCACCAATACACAAATACCATAATAGGTGGAAATATTTGCTGGACAGGGCCAGTAAGGAAAAAGTGCCTTATTGGAAGCAATGTCACCTTGGTCTGCACAAGTAGATAAGGACACAGATGAATTCCCCTAAGGCTATCTTTGAGTGCAAAGTGGACACATCCACCAAGGCCAATCACTAGGCCTTCCATGCATATGTCTGCAATCCCGGAGGCAACACACAAATCTTCTCTGTACTGGTGGTCAATAACACCACATGCACATACTGCATTGACATAGGCAACCTGCTGCAGACAGGTGAAGTGTAAAAATCACCCCCCTGTCCCCCCATCAGTACACATGTGCATGCACAGCACCTGACCCCTCCCCTCATCATCAGGAAGCAGGTCTGTAATGCCCTCTCAAAGGCAACACACAGAAGTCTCCATAGGCCTGATACCATCCTTGGCTGTGCTGCATCCTACATGAACTCAGGCATAGGTTCATAAGTTCATAGGTAGGTACTAGGCTATCTGCCCGAAGACATTTATAAGTCAACCAGAATGTGTTGGCTTTCACCACCCCCTTAAATTAGTTCCCTGTGCCTCTGTCCAACAGAGCCACTGAAGTGATCCCCGGGGTAAATTTTCTGTTTCCCATCCACACGTCAAGGTTTCTTTTGAAGAGTGTTAGCAAGGAGCTCTGCCTAATGGAGATTGGAATCTTGTTCCAATGCATGGGAAATCTCTGGGAGAGGAATCTATCCCTCCAGCATGTCCTATTTATTGTTGTGGTGATGTTTAGATTCCTAGAGCATGTGGCTCGAGGGGATAAGGTTTTCTTTAGGTGGAGCATGTCCATCAATTCTGGGTTGGACATGGCCTTGTATGTCAGGCAGAGATCACCTATGAGTAGGCAGTATGCAACCGAGTACAGCTGGAGAGTACAGCTGGAGTTTCATCAGTCAAGCTGCATAGGGCATCTGTTTGAGGCCAGTGATCCTCTTGGTGAGGTACTTCTGTGGTCTTTCCAGCTGTTGCAGGTGTCTTTTAAGGTACATCCCAAATGGGGCATTGTACTCTATGATGGGTCTGATGAGTGATGAGTAGAGGGGCACAATGACCTCTTTTGATCTAGATGCAAACCCTTTTGTGATTAGGTGGGCCACATAGAAGGATTTTCTAACCACTTTGGCAATGTGATTATCAAAGGTGAGATTACTATCTACTTGGGTCCCCAGATCTCTTATTACGTCTTCTGTATTTAGGGGTCTACCACCTATGTCGTAGTTCATGGGTACTTTGTTTTTTCCAAAGGGGATGACTATGCACTTTTTGACATTTAGCATGACCTCTCAGATCCATTACACACTGTAGTCGACCAAAGCCTGAGCACCAGTGTCATCCCATCTGCAAAGAGGACAACTACTATCATCCCTATACACAAAGGTGGAGCAGTCCACTGACCCAGCCAATCATATGCAAATCAGCCTAACTAGCCTGCTCTGCAAGGGCATGGAAGGCAATATGAAGGACATTATGGGCAGGGACATCAGCAACCTCAAAATGCCTTAGCCCACACAGTGTGGTATTGTCAAAGTGAGATCAGGCCTGTTAAACCTGGCCAACTTTTCTGAAGTGGTCAACAATCACAAGGACGAGAGGAAGATGGTGAACAATGCCTACCTTCACCAAGCTCAGTTCTCTCACAATAATCCCCAGGAGGCCAGGATACATATGCCTACACAGCTAGGCATCAACCTGTATGTTTCCAGATGGGTAGCTAACTGGCTCAATAACAGTACCCACTCAGTCAAAATAGTGGAACCCACCTCTAGTGGTAGAGTCTTCCAAAGTGATGTACCCCAAGGATCGAATTAGGGTCCTCTACTGTTTGAGATATACATATCTAAGGTACAGGACAAAAGCAGTGGTCTGTGGCTGAACAGGTTTACAGATGCTTGCAAGCTGGCCACTGTCTTACATTCCCCTACTGATGTGAACATCCCCCAAGAGGCCCTCACTCAATTAATGACTGGCGTAAGAAGCATTGCCACAAACTGAATGCCAGGAGATGCATTATTCTCCCTGCTGTGGCAGATGTCATCCACACAAAGTATGACAGTAATAATGTACTGAGCATGCAATCAGATGTGGGGCAACTTGTGCACCAAGGCTGGTAGCAACCTGACAGTTTACCACCGTGTGGCCACTATTGTACAGACGGCCGTCTACATGCCCCACCTCACAAATATGGGTATGTCATCCAGGAACCAGGAGGCTACAACATCCCTGCACTCCACCCTTATCAGATGCATTACCAAGTACAATGGCTCCTTTGGCATGTACCTTGCCAATCAAATGCGGCAGTTGCAGAGACCACAGAGGTTCCTGACCAGGCAAATCCAGGGTCTGCAACACCTATCCTATACAGGTAGGCTGAGAGCCCTGTCCCTGTATTCAGTCTCATACAGACTGATCATAGGTGACCTGTGTCTGAGATACAAGGCCATTTCCAAACTAGCCTTGATGGATTTTCTGCACATCTGTAAGACAAACCACACTCATGCATCTTGCACGCAAGGCCCTCACCTTGTCTGTGACATGTATAGTACTTGTTGGTGGCTCCCTATTACACTGTCACAGATGCAGGTTGTCAAATGTGTCTTTGTCGAACTGTAAAGTGTGAAAAGGCAAAATAGCGAAGCAGCTTTTCAATGAATTCTTTCCCTGGGAAAGAATTTGTTTGGCTGCTTTTGCTACTTTGCCTTTTTGGCACTGTAGTGTGATCTTGGAGTTGGTATATTTAAGTAGGGGAGGTGTGGAGGGACAGCCTCCCACATCGGGGGGTGTAGGGGTTGAAGCCCCCACATTAAGTAATGTTTTACAGTTTATTTTTTGTTTCGGAACAGAGATTGTTTTCCATTGGAAAATAATCACTGTTCTGAAGTGTCGACATTGTAAGCTTTCTGTTACATGGGGTCAGTTATGTGTTGTTCACTCTTATGAGAGTGCAATATGATAATATAGACCCCTTGTTGGCGGGATAGTGTAGTGTCCCACACAATACACTGTCTGTAAACTACACTCCATTTCCATGTCTAGCAGAGTACATGTATAGCCCTCTTGAAGAAGAAGCTGGATGACTACATGGGAAACAAATGCGACACCCCTGGGATCCTGCTTGTGTCCCAGCTGGACAGGGGAAACAGGTGCTGGCTTTGAAGGGACATGGGCAAAAGTCTGGTCCAGGCTTTTGAGGGCATCAGGGCTAATAGCCTGGTATCATCTTATGAGGCTATGCAGGTTGGGAGGGTGGCTTAATGGCTAAGGTGTTTGCCCTATAAACACAAGGTGCAGGGTTTGAGTCTCACAACAAATAACTGGCTAGGCTTAAAATGACTCGCAAGGACAGTTAGCTTAGTACTAAACTATGAACCTGTGAGTCTGAACTGTGTAGGTACTGCAGTGATAGTATATAGTCTTATTCCTTCATCAGTTATCATCACATACCATTACACCTTGTCATTGTGTGTGGTCTGTATAGCAGTAAGTCAGCTCTTACATTACATGCATATGCACTTGACACTGTATAGCTCACTCCAATAGCCTTGGTCTTGGTCACAAATACCATTCTGCTACTAGGCCCATCACACAGTATGATTTGCCACCCTTTGTTGTGGGCCTTACAGTAGCAGTGAAAGAGATGGATTGTGGCAGGCAGAACTGTCATAAGGTCTGCCCTGAAAGGCCAATAGGTGTCACAGCTGTGCCAGACTATAACAGAACTGTGTGTGTGTGTGTGTGTGTGTGTATCAGCGAACATAATACTGCAGTGTACTAATTTACATATGTTGTCTTCCCCTCACAGGTGAACACAGGGGTCAGCATCCCTCTCCCTCAAAACCTGATGTCAGTGTCTTAGCGGACTCCGATGATGATGGTGGTCATAGTGAGGCACATGTGGGGTTGTTGGCGCCTGAATCTGTGCCATTGTTTGGTATTCTACTTTCACCCACTGTGTCCCTGCACACAGTCAGTATGCCCACACATACCCAGTCCCCAGCAGCCACGGATAATGGACAGGTTAAGGGTGATGGCATGGAACAGGCTAGTGTGTTGAGTATGGTGATTGTGAGTGTAGACACCAGCCATAGACAGAGAGCAGGCAAGTTCATACACAGGCAGATGGACAGGGGTGCTCAATGGAGGACTGCTGCCCATCAAGCCCCTGTCACAAGTGCCACTGCAGGTGCCACCAGATGCATATTATGGTCTGTCATGGAGGCACAGGCATGTACTGAGCTCAACACCAGACAGATGCTCAGGGTCATGAATGCAGTACTCCCTGCCATGTGTGATGACCTCCATGGCATTTGTGATGCCATACATCATCTTGCCGATGTCATGGTTAGACAGTGCAATGTCTGTGCTTCTGCATGTGATTGGGGTAGGGCATTGGGCAGGTGGACGTAGGTCAGCAACATGATTAGCTGTGAGCCCACGTGGCCATGACCATTCACAGTCCTGTAGTGGCAGTACCAACAGCACTACTGAAGGGAGGATGCTGTCCACACCACACTGGAGTAAGCCATAGACATGTTGTCCTGGCCAGTACCATCGGGGACATGGAACCAGCAGGCAGCAGTCACCATTGTACATCTGTCATTGGGCCTGGCAGTGCCAGTGATACTCCTGGCAGAACCAGTTCCTGTGTCCCTGTCAGGAGATGGTGAAATGTACATCCTGCCATGTTTGGCCTATGACTATCCAGCATAGCCTTGTGTCGGCATCCACATGGCTTGATGATGTGCAGACAAACACTCACACATCCCTATCACAGGCCAGTCATCACCACACACACACAACTCTCTGCATGGCCCAGTTAAACACAACCCCTACACACACACACACACACACACACACACACACACACACACACACACACACACACACACAATGTCAGCTATATGGACCAGCCTAGGCCTCTGGCAATCCAACACCACACCCTGTGCATGTAATGATACTTGTGTCACAACCCTGTTATCCATACCATCGATGCACAGACATGCTCATATGGGTCTGATGCACACGATGACTATAGTACAGTGTAGCAATGTCATGCTGTGTAAGGTGCTGTCTGCTGGCAGTAGTTATGGGTATACATCTAGGTGTATGTATCTTGCTAGCCATAATGCACTATTGCTGTTAGTACTGCTGATGGACTGTAGTGTTACGTACTGTATTGTGGTTGTGTTCCAGGTGTCTGTGTATCTGCAGGCTGTGGGACTGCTGGCAGTAGCAATGATGAGTAAGGCAGAGTGGAAACACAGTGACCTTTCCATAGCCAAGGTACAGCTGTATATGTACATGTTTACCAGGTGTGTTTACATGCAGCAGTATGTGAGGGGCAATTGTGGTAGACAGTGTGACCTTGCATAGATACCCTTGACACAGTCACCTAGCCTTCATACATAGGTTCATAGGTTCATAGGTTTATACTAGGCTATCTGCCCTAAGGCATTTATAAGCCTAGCCCAAATTATTGTGGCTTACGCCACTTATATGAAAAATACTGTGCCCATTAGTTTGTTGTGCCTCTGTCCAGCAGTGACACAGAGTTGATTCCTGGGGTAAACCTACGATCTCCCATCCACAGGTCTAGATTTCTCTTGAACAGAGTCAGCGAGGTGCTCTGCCTCACATGGACCGGGATTTTATTCCACAGCATAGGGAGTCTCTGAGTGATAAATCTATCCCTCCAGCACGCTATTTATATCCGTGCTAAGGTTTAAGTCGCTTGCTCTAGTGGTTTTGGTGGATTTGGATTTTTGAGGTGGAGCATGTCCATTAATTCGGGTTGGACATGGCCTTGTATGTCAGGCACATGTCACCTCTGAGCAGGTATGCACTGAATAGAGCTGGAGTTTCTTCAATCTGGCAGCATATGACAGATTTTGGAGTCCCTTTATCCTTTTGGTGAGGAACTTTTGGGGTCTCTCCAATTGCTGCAGATGACGGGTGAGATACATCCCGAATGGGGCATTGTACTCGATCATTGGTCTGATAAGTGAAGAGTACAGGGGAACAATGACCTCACTAGATCTGGATGTGAATCTGTGTGTTTTGTAGGACTGCAGGCTCACACATACAGAGGAGGTTACTTGAGTACTGGCACTAGGTCCCTCAAAAGCTTAGCCATTAACTGCAACACATTCAGCTATCAGCACCTGCTGCCCCTGTATTTCAATCACATTGACCATCATGTAGTTGAAGAGGGTATGCCTGGTACTGTGAATGGCAGGTTTGGGGTATATATTCCTGACACAGGTCAGCCTGTGTTAGTCTAACCTGACAATCACCAGCATGTGTGTCTGCTATCTTATATACATGTCTGGCTTCTTATGCTGGTTGTGCACACAGAGTCATAGTCCTATACATGGGCCAGCTGATGAAGGGCTGAGCACAGCCCCTACCTGCAGTCTTACAAATGATAGCATTAGATACATAACACAGATAGTACAGCGGTACTGTAGTGTGGCAGTGACTGCCACTACTATTGAAGTGGGTGACAACTGCAGGGGCTGTTAGAATTGCCAATGTTGGACTCAGAGGCCCTTAACATTTTAGAGCCATCTGACACAGAATTGTCAGTATTGAGATTAGAACTCCTACCTATCTAATTATTCCACTATAGTATTACGCTGTTATTCACACACCACCATGATTCGAGGGCTGACAAATGTATACATGTACATCTAAGGTGAATGACATCAGATGACCTTGTAAAGTAGGACAATGGGACATGTACTGAGTGATACATGCCTCAAAATGGTATAACCCACACCTTCAGAGGATATGATTCTCACCCATACATACACACAGGGATGATGTGATTCTCAAGGACACACACAGTATTACAGTTGCCAGTATTGAGTTTAGAACTCCTACATATCTAGTTATGTATAATACAGTGTTATGCAGTTATCACATGTGCCATATAGCTTAAAGGATTTAACAGTGTTGAAAGGTATGTCTAAGGTGAGTTACATAAAGAGCCCTTGTAAAATGTGGCAATGGGAAATGTACTGGGAGGCAAGGTCATCAAAATACATTACCCTACAAACATACATACTTACAAACACCTTCATATACACACATTTGCCACAATTGAAAGCAGAACCTCTAACTATATAGTTATCTGTACTATACTGTTACTTAGTTATTACATGTGCCATGGAGCTTATAGGGCTGATTACTGTCCAAAGATACTTCAAAGGGCAATGACATCAGCAGGACTGCTAAAGTAGGGCACTGGGAAGTGTTGTGGATTGGATTGTTCTCAAAATATTTCACCCTACACTGTTGTACATACACTTATACACACACATATTTGCCAAACCTGAGAATAGAACCCTTGCCTATTTAGCTATTTGTGTTACACTATGTAGTTATTGCATGCACCACCGAGCTTATATGGCTGAGAGCTGTCCAAATGTGCTTCTAAAGGGATGACATCAGCAGGACTGCTAAAGTAGAGCACTGGGATATGTACTTGTTGGGAAAGTCCTCAAGATACTTCAGCCTACAAACATACACACACACACACACACACACACACACACACACACACACACACACACACACACACACACACACACACACACACACACACACACACAATTTGCCAGTACTGGGAATAGAACCCCTACATATCTAGTTATTTGTACTATAGTGTTACACAGTTTTCACATGTGCTACAGAGCTTAGAGGACTGACAAGTGCACAAAGATACTTCTAAGGTGACTGACATCAGCAGTACTGCTAAAGTAGGGCACTGGGAAGTGTTGTGGGTGGAAAGGTCCTCAAAATACTTCGGCCTACAAACATACACACTTACACACACACACAGTTGTCAGAACTGGGAATAAACCCCCTACCTATCTAGTTATTTGGATTACAGTGTTACATAGTTATTGCATGTGCCACAGAGTTTATAGGGCTAGGGATGTGTAACGGTACTTCTAAGGGGAATGACATCAGCAGGACTACTAAGGTAGGGTACTGGGAAGTGTTGTGCGTGGGAAAGTCCCCAACATACTTCATCCAAAAAACATACACGCACACTCATTTTCCAGAGCTGATACACATACACTCATTTACCAGAGCTGGGATTGGATCCCCTGCCTATCTAGTCATTCATATTATATTGTGACATAATTACCACATGCACCACAGTATTTATAGGTCAGGGGCTGTGCAAAGGTACTTTTAAGGTGAATGACATCAGCAGGACTTCTAAAGTGGGTCACTGGGAAGTGTACTATGTGGGAATGACCTAAAACTGTTTCACCTACACAAACACACACACACACACACACACACACACACACACACACACACACACACACACACACACACACACACACACACACACACTTACATTTGCTATGACTGAGATTAGAATCCTACCTATCTAGTTATTTGTACTATAGTGTTACGCAGTTATCGCACAAGCTACAGAACTTTTAGGGCTGACAGGTGTCCAATGGTACTTCTAATGTGAATGACAGCAGCAGATCTTGTGAAGTAGGACAATGGAAAGTGTACTGAGTGGGAACAGCCTCCTAATACCTAAACCTACAAACACACACACACACACACACACACACACACACACACACACACACACACACACACACATACACAGACAGGTGATGTGATATTATAACCCCCACCTCAGTACTATTACACAATGGAGCTCACCTTCATGCTGACATGTGTGACTGGTTACGATCAGTATGCCACTGTCTACAGCAGGACATCACTCTATGCCATTCAGGGCATCCGTGTGTATGACTCACTCTCTGTGTGCCCCCTGTGTCTCTCTCTCTCTATTACTGTCTGTCTCGCTATTCCCCATGTATATATGTGTGTATGCTTGACATATAGTTATCTGTTGCCCATATATATGTCTGTGTATCACATGCAACAGATGCAGATATATCACATATGGACCACCTACAACTAGCTGAGGGTAATCCTGTCTGATGGGTGTGTGTAGGGACAGCTAAAGTGTACATAGCTGTCTGTATGCAAAGACATATATGCACAATACAGTTATATCCAATGTGGGTTCCAACATGGCCTGTGAATCTCTAAGTGTAGGAGCATGCCCAGTATGACCTTCTATAGTGAGAGTGAGACTCCATTCCAGAGATAGTTGTACTCCGGTCTGGGATTTTGTGTGCTGCAGCCATACCTCTCAAAAGTAAGCAGGACTTTCCTAGCGGCACTGGGTTTATTTTAGCAGACATTTTCTGACATATCTGAAGTCTGACACTGCAATGTATTGTGTCATTACCTAGTGACATACATTGTCAGATAATCACAGTGCTTTAACAGAGGAATATCACCTTCTCCATAACAATTTACTTGCTGACTGCCAGCATGGTTTTAGGCCAGTCCACAGCACAATAACTGCCCTGCTAGCCTTTTCTGACTCCATAAACAAACATCGTAACAATACTTTCTCCTCTGCATTGTTTATTGACCTCTCAAAAGCCTTCAATATGGTGAACCATAACATACTTATTGACATACTAAAAGCCCAATCACTCGACACACAAGCACTACATTAGTTTAAATCCTATCTTGAAAACAGAAAGCTAGCAGTACTTTGGGATAATAATCTTTCTACTTCCCTCCTTGTAAACATTGGAGTACCACAAGGCTCTGTATTAGGACCCCTTCTCTTTTCTTTGTTTATTAATGATCTACACACCAAAATTCCTTAAGCCAACTGCATACAATATGCAGATGACTCAACTTTAATTTGTTCAGCCATGTCCATAACCTCTCTCCAATCCCTCACTCAAACAGTATTTAATAGTGTTGAAAATTGGTTTATGCAACACTGCCTCCTTTTAAACCCCAAAAAAACAAAATTATTGCTCTTTGCTCCTACTCATAAGTCACCTCATCTACACTTCACAGTAACCTCTAACAATGGAACTAACATATCCCCTGACACTACAACCCATCTACTGGGAGTAACAATTGATAACAACCTTAGCTATGATGAACATATTAATTCTACAATAAAGTCTCTCAACAAAAAACTAGGCACCCTTTACAGAATCAAACCCTTCCTTACCCTTTCAGCCAGAATCACTATTGCCCAGACTCACCTGATCTCTACCCTTTTCTATGATCCTGCGATATATACCAACCTATCTAGAAACAACCTCACCAAACTTTCTACTAGTTATAATAACATAGCCAGATTTGCCACTGGCACCCCTTTCAGACCTCACCACTGTCACAACCTCAAACGACTGGGATAGTTAGAACTGCAGAACCTACTACTTTGTCAACAACTTGTTATCACCCAAAAGATCCTTTATCACCCTGATAATACCCCAATCCCTATTAATCTGATTACCCCCTACAAAAATCTTGCAACTCTACGCTCAGCTAACAAAATTCTAGTCTCCACTATTAAATCTAACAACAAACCTGGGGACTCACTATTTGCCAATACAGTAGGAAAAAGCTGGAACCAGCTTCCCAGTGAACTTTCATCTCTTGCTTCCACTCATCTCTTTAAAAAGCATCTTAAAGAATATCTTAAAAATCACTGGCTTTGTCCCTGCTCTAGCCCAGAATGATATACCCTGATTGTTATCTCTTTCCCCTTTTTTGCTCTCCTTACACTTCTATACTACACTGTTCTATGTCACATACCTTTAAAAAAAAAATTATAAGAACTTTTTAAAATTCAATATTTGTTTTCTTTTTTGATTGCTCTCTTTCAAATTATTGATCTTAGTGTTAACCTACTAAGGACTCTGTTACATTGAGGTGGACATAAGTTTATAATGTCCTGTAATTTATTTTGACTATTACTGTATATTGTAATCTTTGTCACTGCTAATGCTTGGAGCTTTTCTCCCCGGACCTCTACTGAAAATGGACATATATCCAGTTAGACTAGCCCGGTCAATAAATGTAAAATAAAATAAAATAAGATAATAATACAAGATGTATGATGCACAGAATAGTATTATGAGCCTGACTATATACATTCTTGCCCAAAAAGGCCATTTGAGAGATGTGGCTATAGCCAGTTGACTGATGAAGCTGTGTAAACTGTCCATAAACTTGGGGATATACTGCTTGTGTGGTATTCTTCTTACCTGCAAAGTCATATCTTGGTGTGGCCATATCTCTCAACTGTACATTTTTAGCAGATTGTTCAGGAGGTTGACTAGAAGTTTCATCCGGTCTAAAAAATTGTGTTTTTATGGCAAGTTAGTTGCATATAATTAAAGACTGATGTTACAAATAATAACATACATTAGTGTTTCAGACTTCATAACCTTCAGACAATTCCTGCTAATGCAAAACCCCTTATTCTGCTAACTTTCTCAGTATGTAAGGGCAATATTTACAACACATGGCTATCACTGTGCCTTTGTCCCACTTTTATTTATGACCTTGTCCAGATATCTTGCTAAGCTAAGACACAAACACAAACTGGATCCGTACTACCAATATCTTGCTGTCAGAGGTTGGGAGTTATATGTGTGGGTACAGAGTGCATTCTACTGTGCAGAAATGTCCATTATATGTGTAGTATATTCCACATAGCACTGTGACTTCCAGGTATGTCAGTGACAGAGCAGTGCAGAGTAATGCGGTGAACCACTGACAGACAGTTGTGTATAGGTTGATAGGTTGCTATGACATTAGTAAGGTATTAGCCCTGTAGCCCTTATAACCCACAGAGATGAGAGTGTAGCCCGTGTTACAACATGTCAGCACACAGAGCCCCTGTTCAGCAGGGACACAGGTGGGATCACAGGACTGTATTTTGTGTTTCCCATGCACTCATACAGGGAGCACATCACTAGGGGTATTGAGGAACTTGGCATGCTGTTGACAGGGACTATATTCCACAGATGTGGGAGTGTGTGGTACATGTATGTGGCACACCAACAGGCCGTACTGATATCACAACCCAGGTTGAAGCTGCGCCTACAGGTTGATGGAGTGGGTCTTGAGTTCCAAATGTGCAACAGTCCCATCAAAGCAGGCTCTGGATTGCTTTGTATGCCAGACAGGGGTCACCTCAGCAGAGTCTGTATGGAACGGGGTAGAGGGACAGTGCTGTTAGCCTATCTGTGTAGGGTAGGTGTTTGGGGTTTGTGGTAAGGCCTTAGTGTTTGCATGACCCTGGTCTATAGAGTCTACATGGTATGTGGTGCATAGGTTTGTGGCATTCTCATGTGATTTTGCCTTTGAGGTGTCCATTGTTTGGGTTTTGTTTTGTTGCAGACCTCCACTTACATGGGTGTGTGTTGTGTATTTTCAGGTGATGTTTATTGACTCTTTACATTGCATCGCACCTATGTTACTGCACAATCTGTTCTGGTGTGCACATTCTCCATTTGTCTGGCCAGTGGTTCACCTTCCCCTTATGTGTGTCTCTTTGTCCTTCTGTAGTCCGGTCACAGGCTTTGGCCACAGTGGCTACTGTTATGTATTTGTAATTCTGATGTGGGCAGGGTACATGCTGTTACATCACACACAGGGTTGTGGACTTCACACCTCTGAGTGTACCTATTTAGCAGGTTGTCCATCATTGCACCACTCCATTTGCTGTGGTCCTTAGACGGTTTGTGTTGCTATATGTTATTATGAGGCTACATGTGGGCCTAGCTGTCATACCATCACAGACTGATATCTGGACAGGCCCAAATATTACAGTCAGACAAAGGCCCACACATGAGGACAGGGTGTTAATAATGTTCTGCTAAACATAGACAGTTGGGAGACTGGTTTGTAATTGCTTGTTTGGTCTTATTGGTATGACGTCTGCTTACTCACTATCTGCCGTTGCTGTTTTGACATGACTCTTTCTTGTTTTGCAAATAGTTGGCGGGCAAATGCAATCTTAGGACAAGCATAACAGATATACCAGGCATAATTGTGCTCCTTCTGTGACAACCTCTGTCATTCCAGGGTTATGGCTGTTGGTCAGTGATATGTTGTCAGTGCTGACACAAAAAGGTGGCAGCCTTTTATACACTGGCAGTACAATAACCTTCTGGTACCTGCTGTTCTACTAGGCACCATACCTCTCAACTTCTGAGAGCCAGACATCTGGAAAAAGCGATAAGTAATTGGGGGACAGATAACTACATATAGGGACCATTTTTAAGTATTGTCCTTACAAACTTAGAAAGGTGATTCAATAACAGGTTTTGTATTAGCATGCATGTTTCTATAGGATATGAAGTCTGACACTACAATCTGTCATTATTTTCTGACCTTAGTCTTACGTGATTTGCCAGTGAATTGCCAGACAACCACTATTTCGTGTTATACAGACCAGAATTATGATGCAAACCTCTGGACATTCTACAATAGGTCTGTATAGTTGAGAGGTATGGTAGGCACTGTCTAGGTTACTCAAAGCTGTATACTGTCCATATGTGTGGCCTTCTGTCCATGACCTGTCCAGCTTTCTTGCATTATCAGATATTGACATCTGGACAGTGTGTACAACTCCTACCATAGGTGTAGCTGACATGCAGACTAGTGGGCACTGTAGTTCTTGGAACATGGTCCTGTCAAAGACAGCACTGTACCTAGGCCACTACAACACAACAGCTGGGAGTACGTGCTGGCCACATCCTGACAGTATTAACCACACATATACATAGTTCATCGACCCCTGCATATTGTGAACATGCAACTAGTTATCATGTTGATTGGGACAGCCCTGGCAATATGTGCTCTGCTGCTATTTCCCTGCAAACATACATGTTACTGCATTTCTTTGGGAATATGGGTGTGTGGGGGGCACACCTGTCAACTGTACATATTTGCACAGACTGTGCTGATATTTGCTTGACATTTTGGTTCCATTTAGCATAGTATTGTGCTCTGTCTTGGAGACTAGAGGCATATCACTAAAGACCACAGGTCAGATTGTAATGGCATACATTTGAGTTTCAGACTTCTTTCCCTTCAGAACCTTACTGCAACAGCAAGACCTGCTGTGCTATCACAGTGTATGTCTGTAGGGGGGTCTTTCATCATTGTTACCATAGTGGGCCTTTGCCAAACATTTTTTTATGGGTTTCTACTGCTGACTTGCTGGGTGAGGCTGAGGGGTGAGTATGGGACTTCCACACTGGCATCCATGCCTGTGACCTATGAACCCCCAGTTAGTTGGCCCCCCTCATATACTGCAGTGAGATTTGTCACCTTGGGTACTACTGTATAGTGTGGGGAAGCCAGTATTGGGCAAACATTTCCTGGTGTCCCACATAACTGTCAGTTGTCTGCTGCTATCCCAGTAGGCCACCCCATACCCTTGCATGCATGCAGCAATACCATAGATATGTACCAGAACATATTAATCCATTCATTCATTGTTAAGAAGACTGACTTACCTTGTGCCTGTGGCAGTTGTGAGGATGATCCTTGAGGGCTGCCTATGTTGGATGTACGCAGTACTCTGCCTATACATGGTAAGGTACAGGCAGTGTGATGTGTGTGTCATCCATTTTACTGTGTATGCGAGTCTGAGAGAGGTGTCAGTCCCTGGGTCCTACAGTGTCAGTATGTGTGCTATGCATTGCCTCTTTACCAAGGCCAGGGCATACTGGGTACACCTCCATCTGCCTACAGGAACTGTCTCAGTGGTTCCTCCTCCAAGTCCCTCTGTGCTTGTGGGAACCTTGGCAATGATGTGGGGGGGGGCTGTGTGGCCCTTTCCCATGCTGTTCCTGCTACAGCTGTTTCTGCAAGATAATATTGTGTAGCATGGTACATACTATGAACATGTGTGCACGTGTGGCTGGAGAGTACTGCAGGGTTCCACCAGATATGTCAAGGCAGTGGAACCGTGACTTGAGCATCCCAAACACACACTCTATAATGATCCTGGTTTGTGCATGTGCTTCCTTATGGTGTTCTTGAGTGGGTGTGTGTGCATTTCTGATGGGTGTCATCATCCACAGCTCCAGTGCATAGCTGGCATCACCCACCAGATGGCCATACAGGATATGCCCCTGGCAAATCCCTGGTACAGCTGTGAGGAATGCCAGATGTGGGAGTCATGATAGCTTCCAGGGCTGCCAGCACACACATTAATGATAATGCCGTGGGCATTGCACACGACCTGGCAGCTGATGGAGTGAAAGCCCTTGCAGTTTGCGTAGACCCTACTTTGTTTACTGGGTGGTTCTTTGATGTGGATGCACATGCAGTCTATGGCACCCAGTACGTCCGGGTAGTCTGCTACATGGTGAAGAGGCACATATTGCTGGTCCTGTCCTCACGGGTGCTTGGAGAGTAAATGTGCTCACCAGCATGTGGTAGAATTGCATCCAGGAACTGGTGGAGTACCCTGGATACAGATGCCTGGGAGACCTCCATGATGTCCCCAGTAGGTCTTTGGAAAGTACCTGTAGCTTAGTATTCTTAAGGCTGCACATACCTTGGTATCCACTGGGATGGGTTCCCCTCTGTTGGTTCTGGGTCTGAGGTGAGGCCAACACATATCAACAAGCTGCTGATGTATGTCCTTGTTCACCCTATAGTGCTCTACTATCTCCAGCTCATGTAGCCCCTGGTAGGTTACCCTGGGTCTGAACACTCTTCTCCTCCTCCTCAGTCTGAGGCGGTTGTCAGCATTATCATCCTCACCTCCCTCAGCCTCTAGCACATACTGATGTATTAAAGTGACAGCAGCCCCTAGCATTTTGTTGATTAAAATTCCCCTGATTGTGTACACCAATTGTACAGAGTTTGTGGGGAAAAATACAGACTGAAAGGTGTTTGTACAGTTTATACTGTTGTGCTACAGATGCTGATGTATGATTGGCTGACTAGGATACATTCCACCTGCCAGCTATATTATTTGTACTTGATTGCTTTTATTCTGCTATTTCCCATTTTTCCCCCTTCCTATATCTGCTCCTTTTAAGTCCCACTGCACGCTGTGCAAACCTGCTGCCCAAATTTAAACAGTTCTGCTATTTCCAGGTTTTTTCTGTTTGTTTAGTTTAAAAGCTAGTGTGCACTGCGCAAAGCTGTTCAGCTAAAGTAAACACTTTCAAGCAGAAATGGCCCTCCCCTGGATGTTAATACACTCCCCATTTCACGGAATAAGTAAATACAGTCTCAGAGACACCCCCATGCTTAGCTGTGCTTAGCTAAGCTCAAATGGAAGCTGTGGAGCTCCAATGTGCTTACACCAAGCATGACACACCCCCTTTTGATGTCAGCTGCTTCTCCTGCTTACACGACTGCCTTATAGCTCCTACACAGTTAGGTGCAGCCAGACAATGGTCTCCCATTTTGTGATTCAGTAAATTTTGTTCATTTGCACACCCCACTGCCTTCGTCCCTTGTTACACCACTACACCAGAACCTTTCCCTTAACAACCAGTGTTACCTGTTATTGTTTTGATTCTGCATGCTACCTACTTTAATAGCAAAATGCAGCTTTCACTTAAAATTGTCTTTTCACATTTTTGTTTTTATTTTCAGCACAGTCACATTTGCACGCCACTGTGCCATGCTTAAATGACTGAAATTGGCCAAAAAAAAAAAAACTTTAATTTTTATAATTTTGCAACTCTTTCCATGCCAGTGGCCATGCCTAATGATTATAATACATGCTTTACTTTGAGCTGTCATGCCCCCATTTTGATTTTTGCAGAAATGTACACGGTCAGTAATTGAATACATTTCTGCAACGGACACTGTTCTGGCACAGATGCCTGCCTGCTTACTGAATCAGAAATTCACCTCATTTGCATGGTTTTCACCAGCAAATGAGATAATTAGCATTATTCAGCAGTGCCCTTGCCAGAATAGTGCTAGCAGGCTCATGCACACCCCCAGCCTTGTTTACTTACTCGCTCGGTGACCATATTCCATGCAAAAGCTGCTGCACTATTATGGCACAGAGAAATCCCTTTATTGAATCCTGGGGATAACGTATATATAATTTTATCCATTCAGTTATTCACTTGAGACATCTGTGACATAGGAAAGTGTGAGGATTTTATGATATTTACATGATTTTGCTGCATTAGAAATGGACTTAATTAATGGTGCTTGTACAAGAGTAGGACTAATTTCTTAAAACGTATGATTTCATCTGGATTTTATAATATAGATGGGAAATGATTAGGCTAAGGAGGGTGCTTAGTAATGGGAGTGTTACAAGTACATTATCATTTTGTTGACAGATACGTTTTCAAGGTGGTTTTAGATTGTAGATGATAAGAGATGTTTCTGATGCTGGTTGGGAGAGAGTTCCACAGTTTTGCAACATACACAGAGTACAGGTAGTCACAATTATGATTTTTCATTTTTTTTAGTAAGCACTAAGTGTTGGTTCAGTAAACATAATTATCTGTGAGGTGAGTTCCAGTTTAATAACTATCTGGTGTCAGACCATCTGCCAGCATCAACATAGTCCAATAATTCCAGCTCTGAAAACCATAGTTATATCATCTTATTCTAGTATATTTATCCCCTGTCCATCCTTGTCATTTTCATTCACAACCTAAACTGCCATATCATTACATCTTCCCATTTATCCAATGCCCATATTCCATTTTCAGTTTCTTATTCCAACCTCCTCATCTCTCTAGTTCATTCTGTCGTTTACTTGTTAAAGTTTTAAACGAAAAAGTCAAAGAAGCCTCAAATATTTAAAACATCTGGAAAAACTGACTCTAGTGGAGTTGCAAATATTAGTAAACACATAGAAACCCTCAGGAAAATGTCTATGATAAACAAGAGCTTTTCAATAACAAAATGGTAGCAAGCTTCACATGAAAGCATTAGCCAAATATGAACTTGGCAGAAGAGGCATTGCAAAAAATGGTAAACTGACAACTCCCTGGTCAAAATGCCCATACACACATCAGCAGTTTACATCTGAAAAGATATTGAAGTCACTAATTTATTAAACATTTGTCTAACTATATTTACCCTAGATTCTACCGACTGTCAACCATAAATTGTCACATCTCAAATAATATCAACCTCAAAGATCTAAACCCTGTCAAAATGTAACCTCACTATGAAACCTATCCTAATTAACTCTTCATTTTTAGATATCCCTAATAATCCTGGTCCAACTTTAATAGCCAATAGCCCTCCATACCTAAATTCAATAGCACCTTCCAATAGCACCTCTTCCCTACCAAAGCATAAACAACAAAATAATTCCTACATGTATTCCCTCCTTCTTCATATTCTTCATCATTTGACATTAAACCACTAAAGCGAGACCTGGCTAGCCCCCAAGGCTACAAGACAAAGAGAACTCCCCTGGGCTACAATATGGTAAGACTTGTTGCAATCACTTATAAAATCAGGTGGTGGTTGCTACCCTTTTTTTATAAAAATCATCATCATATTACTTTCTTAATCTTCCTGCCTCTCCAACTCAAGATTTATTCCAGAAATCCTCAAACTTAAACTCCACTTTCCAAAACCATCCTTTAATATATGTGTGTATACCTACCACATGGTAATAAACATAGATACGAAACCTTTTTAGCTGGATATTCTGCCACATATCCCACCTGAAACCATCATACTAGGTGACCTGACTGATAACTGAAACAGCATTACTGCTGATAACTTCTCTCCATAACCTCCATGGTTTTATCCAAAACCATTACTTCAACTACCTATCTCAACAAACATTAGGATAGAGAAAGTTTTTTAGACTGGATTCTTACAAATAAATCACTTTGCCAGATGAAAGTAGGAATGCAGATGATGTTAGTTATCACTCCTAAAGTTAACATAAGTAGGGAAAAAGGACTATTGATTGTGTAACCATCGCGCAAGAAACATAATGACCATCAAACACCTTTAATCCAGACTTGTTTCAGTCTGAACTTAGTGCATGTCCTGGAAATCAAAAAAAATACCTCCTACTTGAAAATGCAGAACTATACTTTACTAATACTTTTTATCCATTCTTGACTTACATAGAAATGAATGTATACTTTGCCTCCGCTTCCCATGAAAAAAAAAAACTTATTCTCATGAATGTATGCTGATGGGCCGCATGGAGATCAAGAACAGAAATAACCACTTAGGAAATCACTTCCGCCGGCAATTAGAAATCTAAAAAAAAAAGGCAAATTCTACTGATAAAAAACAACAAACTCACCTTAATAAAAAAAAAATTTGGTCTAATTCAAAACTTTTACTCCCCTCATGGGGTCAATCTCCTACACCCACCTTTCCTTAATTTACACCTTCCCCACTTAATGCATCACCTGATACCCTCAACACTCTTTCCTATACAATTACTCTTTCTTCACTGAAATCATACAAGCTCTTGCTACTCAATTGAACTGTTTACCTCACCTCCTCTTTAATTCTCTCTACATCTTCCATATACATACTCCTTCTCAACATACACAAAACTACCCCACCCCTCTCCTCTTGTACCCCCTCTCTTTCCTCTTTCTTCACAAAAAGCTCAAAGCTGCCAAGGCTATCCTCATACCTCTCACTATATAAATAGTCAGGACAAAGCTGGTATGTATCATATCTGATATCCTATCCTTATCTGTCCAATCCCAGTGGTAACTCCATAGACTACTCTAACTATATACCTATTGCTCTTCATGGCCTCTCTCCGGGAAAAATGGTAATGGAGACATGTATACACTATACATAGACCCTCTGCTCTCACAACATCCATGCATAACTGTCAACATGGCTTCAGACCATATCATAGTACTACTACTGCCCTCCTCCCCTCTTAGACACCACTATTAACCTGAACCAACAAACTTACTCTCTTCTGCCACTTCTCTTCACCTCTCCAATAGCATCTATGGTTAACCACTCTTTTTTAATCAATATACATTATCTCCCTCTTTTTATATACCTGCCATTAGATGGTTTTACTTCTTATCTCACTAACAGAAAAAGAAGCTCTCTGGAATAACCACATTTTCTTCTTTTTGCCTGTTTCTATCAGATTTCATTTAATATCTTTATCATACTTAGTATTTTATGTTTGTATAAGTATTTTTTTTTGGACTGTAACTGTGTGAGTTAGTAATTAACTCACTTAGTAGTAGAGTTGTTAGCTTTTTACAAACTTTCTTTAACACAAGTATGTTTTCCTTTATTGTATTCTCTGTGGGCCTCTACTGAAAATGGAAATATCTCCAGCTAGACTAGCCCAGTCAACAAATGTAAAATAAATAAAATAAAATAAACATTACTTATTACTCCAGAAAGAAGCATAAAATAGCCTATCTTGGTTCCATAAAGCTTTGTATAATATTTACAATAGCACTCACTGTTCTTCTCAGTTTTTAGAAGTATCTCCACAACTTTATATCACCGTCTTGGTCTCTCACAGCTGTTTCAGCATAGCAGGTTGTATGTAGTAGTCTACAACTGCAGGCCTCAACCCGGCCATTTTCCAGTTTTGCATGCAAGATTGCTCCACCAAGCTAAAGTCATTCAAAATTTTTTGCTCACAATATGATGCTACATCCACACCAGGGCTTAATGATTGTAATTCCATATATCCTGTTTGAAAGATTAGAGCTGCTAAGTTGTAAAATGTTATTTATTATTTTATTTATTGTATTTTATAGTGTTTTTGAATTATGAGTGTTTTTATTTTTTTTATATATCTAGAAGGAGTTGTTAGAATTAACAAATCTAATAATACAAAATAAATTCATGTGCATTGATTATTTTCTGTAAGGAAGTTTGAGTATTTCTTTAATAAATTTGTTTGGATGCTTAATTATTTAATTAATTGGTAATTATATGTATGTATTTAAGGAAATGTTGATGTAATAGAATTTGTTCTGAAGAAGTCATATGCATTGGGATGAAAGTGCTTAACAAGTCATGAGTTGTGAATGTAATGACTTTGTTTTAATCAAGATGCCTTTTTCCTGTCTATTTTTACCATTCTAGTAGATTTCACATTTCCCTGAGACTATGTGAACCCTCTGATTGGATTATTGTTTTTTAGGGTTGCGTGGCACACACACAATTTTACAGGATTCTTGGTTTAGTGTGTTTTGTCTCAGGGTAGCATGGACTGGTGGTTATAACAACCCATTAACCTATTGGACCATTATTTTACAAGGCATTTGTTTTTTTTTTACATATGAGTTATCATCCATATATTCTATTGATAATGATTTGTATTTGAATGATCCTTCAACGTACTTGGTTTGAGGTAGAATGTATATTTCATTTTTATTTTGAAGTATTATTTGGAACACCATGATGGATGGGAAGAAACAAGATGTATGTATAAGTCAAACAGGCGACTTAACATTGTGTTATTGACTGACCAGTATAGTTAGATTCTTTCCACACTCTCACAATTTTCACCAAGTTCAGTTTTGGATGTTATGAGTGATAGAGGAATTATGAATCAGGAGAATTTGATTTCAAATGTTCGACCTTCCCATGACTATGATTTAGTCCTCCCTTCTATAAGAACTACATCACAAGAGTTTAATCAAGCGATGACTGAGATTACACACAATATAAATTCAGCTTGTATCAACTTGGCAGGCTCCCAGGAAACCTCTAACAAACATGGGGCCATCATTCGTAGTCACTGTGACATCAAAGGATGGTTAGGGGAAATAATCTTATTATTCTTTTTCATGAGAAATTACACAGAATGAAGATTTTTCACCCAGTTTCAAAACTGTGATCGGCACACTTGAAAATAAGTCACTTAAGGTCTGTTCATTGCAGACAGATAACAGTTATTTAAAGGAATGTATTAAATGGAAACAGATTCCAAAAGGTTTTAGTCTTTAAAAATTTCCTTTTGGAATTTCCAGGGGATCAACTGAATATTTTTACTTAGTTGATATATTTCATAGACATGGTATAGAATAATTAGAGTTTATTATCAAATTTAACATTGTTTGAATTAATGCATTGTTAGATGAAATTAATATATTCAATAATTCTGTTTTACAGGACCCGTTTTTTGTTTTTCACAATCATTTTTACAACAGTATATTTAGAAAAGTTGAAGAACATACTATTTTAAAGAAGAATAGACAATATAAGAAGTTGCTAAGGGACAAAAAAGAATATAAGGAAGGGACAGCATACCCCCTTAAGGCCATTAAAAAACATTATCTGAACCTGAGAGAAGTGGTTGATCCATGTGATATAAGTTCCAACCTAGCTCCTGACCACATAATAAATGAGTATACTGCTACAGATATAAGTGGGAATAACCTTTTGGGTCAGGATATAGTTCAAGACTGCTTAGACCCTTTAGAATTCCCTCAACTCCCGAGGAGGTCCAAGAGGTTGAGGAGCAAGCATTCATTGCAGACTACCTTACCTTTGGAAAGGCATCCCTGTGAAATGACCAAC
Organism: Protopterus annectens; assembly: GCF_019279795.1. Lineage (NCBI taxonomy): Eukaryota > Metazoa > Chordata > Ceratodontiformes > Protopteridae > Protopterus > Protopterus annectens. The sequence goes on along the minus strand of NC_056745.1, from coordinate 386,837,888 downwards.
CGGCATAAAGGTTGGGGAGGTTGGAAGAGAAACCGCAGACCAGTGAGGCAGATGGGGAAAAGGGAGACTGCTTGGCTAGAAAGATATCAAATTCATCTAAAGACATTTTCTGCACACACAAAGGTAGAATCTTAACATGGAAATGATTTTACATTTTTAATTATAGTCATTTGACCATTGATAAGAATTGTATTTATCCTTTTTGGAAGGGGTTTAAATTTGCCCCTACCAGAAGGTCCAATATTACTGACATGTTACTAGATTTGAAATTGTATTTTAGAAAACTTAATTTATCTTTGTTAAATAATAACACAAGTCATTTGTTAAACATTAATGTTCATAGGAAAAGAAATCTGTTTAACCCTACTTCAAATAAGACAATCTCTCTTTTTGAGAAAGCTTGTGAAAAAGATTTATCCTCAATTCTTAAAGAGAGACAAAAAAGTTTTTTTTTTAATTTAACACAGGATGAGCAAAAACTGTTACATACTCTAAGTCAGGATAATTCCATAAGCAGTATGAAGATGGATATGGCTGGAGGGTTATAACAGCCAAATAAATTAATTATGTTAGTAAAATGTTTTGATATGCTACAGGATGATACCAAATATACAGTAATTTCTAGAAACAAAATTAATATTGCATATCGAAAAATTGATTTATATCTACAAGATGTTTTGGCTCAGGATCTGATAAAAATAGATACAATGGACTTTTTATTTAGCCAGCACTCTTTGATTTCTGCTTTGTTTGGGATACCTAAAACTCATAAACATATGTTAGATCCCCCTTATAGATTAATTGTATCAGTACAGGGGTCTAAGACCTATCCCCTGGATATTTATATTGAGTAGAAATTGAAGAACATCCTGAGTTGGTGTCCCATGTTAAAGATTCATGGATTTTTTTGAGGAAACTGACTCCTGAATTATGTAATGATAACATCAGTTTTCTCAGAGTGGATGTTGTTGATTGTTGTTTTTGAGGGGGGAATTCAACATCAGGTTAAAGGGGTAGCCATGGGGGCAGCTAGTACCCCCATTTATGAAAATGTTGTTATGTTGACATGGGAAAAGACCTATGTTTTAACTTCACCCATTCAGCAACATTGGAATTTTTATTATAGATACCTGGATGATATATTTATTATATGGAAAGGTGAGACATAGGTTAAAGATCAATTTCTAGACAATATAACAAATTCTACTAACTTTTTAAGATTTACAAAAAACACTCTGTCCAGTCTGCACATTTTTAGATATTAATATAGTGTCGAGAATGAATGCTTTTGTTTCATCTATTTATAGAAAAAGTAACTTTTCCAGCAATTACCTACATTATAGAAGTTGCCATATTTGACATTGTAAAAATAATCTGGTTAAGGAGAGTTCATCAGAGCAGCAAGAATAGTCTTCTAAGATGATGATTTTAGGTCAGAGATGAGCACTATAGTTGAAATGTTTTTTGAAAGGAATACCCCAAGGATTTACACTCTGATATATATACAGAAGTGGTTAGAAGAAGGGGTGTTAAATATATTTTCTTATTAGGAAATTCTGTAGCAAATAAAGAACAGACAGCTTCTCCCCACTGTAACATCTAACTTTATAAATTCCATTGATATACAGTATAACAATATTGGTATACTAGTAACGAGTATTATCAGGAATAGCTAGTCCATTTTTAAAATTGATGGTGATATTAATAAAATAGTTGGAGAAGCCCTGTATAAGGGGGACAAAAATATTAAAATAATACTAAACAGTAACATGATGAGGGGGGCAGAGAAATAAAGAGGAAACACATTTTGGTACCACTAAGTGTGGGAAATGAAGTTATTGTCAGTATTTTCTGTGCAAACAGACAATAAAATTGAGAAAATGTTGTGGTACTAAAATTAATTTTGTAAAAGGCAATTATGAAACAAGAGGCCTAGTTTATATGGCAGCATGTGAGGCCTTTTACATTGGTAAGACTGAACATAAATTGAGGAGGAGGATTTATAAGCATATTAATGATATTAGAAAGGAAAATGTTGATAACACCCTATATAACCATCTCCAGGTCTGCAATGGCTTCATTAAATTTGAGTTTGATATTTTGGAAAAAACATTCTTTGATATCAGAAGTGGGCAATGGGATGCCAGGATAGAATAAATGCAGTTAGACTGGCAAATCAGACTGGATGCTACATCTCCTCTTGGACTTAATGATTGTATTTCCATACGACCTGTTTTAAGGATGAAAGCTGCTAAGTTGTGACATGTTCTTTATTATTTTATTTATTGTGCTATTTATAGTTGTTTTTTGAATTATGAGTTATTTATGAGTGGTTTTCCTTGTTAGAATTAACAGCTCTAATAATCCAAAATTAATTCACAAGCAGTGATTATTTTCTGTAAAGACGTTTGAGTGTTTCCTTGATAAATTTATTTGGAAGCTTAATTATTTAATTAATTGGTAATTTTATGTGTGTATTTAAGGAAATGGTGATGGAATAGAATTTATTCTGTAGAAGTCCTATGCATTGGGATGAAAGCGCTTAACGACTCTGAGTTGCAGATGTAATAACTTTGTTTTAATCAATAAGTATTTTTACAGTCTATTTTTTACCATTCTAGTGGATTTCACCTTTTTCTCAGACTACGTGAAACCTCTGATTGGATTCTTCACACACACCAGTTTACAGGATTCTGTGTGTGTGTGTGTGTGTGTGTGTGTGTGTGTGTGTGTGTGTGTGTGTGTGTGTGTGTGTGTGTGTGTATATATGAGTGTGTGTTTTGTCTACATGCAAATACTTACCTAAGTACATGTATAAATGGAATAATCTCTTCTTTGACATAGTTGAGGATGGATTTGAAACTGCATTTAAAAATACAAGCAGTATGTACTTTCTACCTATTATTCTTGACGCAGCTGATGTGTAGTTGGGAGTTTAGCTCCTTTTATATTAAATGAGTGTAATTCACAGCAGCAATGTTTTATTAGAGAAATATTTATTGCAATGATTTTACAACAAAAAATAAGCAGAAATGAAGAGGATATTTTGTAGTGTTACTGTCTTCATCTGTTTATGTTTGTTAGAGTATGTATAGCGTTATACATGTTATTTGTTCATATATAAGTGCTCAGTGGCAGTTTTATTTGCATACATGTCATTTAAATTATTTCTTAATTGTTTTCTTACTTTTAGAGTGAGAAAAGAAGATGTCACAACACCGTTTATTGTTCATGTCTCAGTCTTTGATGGTCATGTTTTTGAAAGAAGTCCAAACAAAACAGCTCTAGCTGTCATAGAAGTGGAACGGTGGTTCATGGCTCCTGGAGTCAAGCGAGTAAAAGTTCGTCAAAATGGAATTGTTGGAACACTTTTCCTACCACCGGGTAAAGTATTAGAGAGAATAATACATAAAAGTTGTGTCTAAGGCAATTATTCACTATTTTTATAATAAACAACATAAAGTGTTGGAAATGCTGATGTTGTTATATGTCTGTATTATCATTTTCTCTAGAGTTACCACCTGTACAGTTTTTCACTTGACAAGGTAGTTGTATCCTTCAAGAATGGCTTAAATGTTATCATATGCTCTGACATTTTATTGGGAAAATATTTTTTATTTTCCATCTTAATGCTTCTGAAAACTATATTATTATCTGTCAAAAAACATAATATGACACCAAACAAAAGCAAAAAACATAATAACAGCTTTATTTTGGTAAACATGTGAAAATGAGGCCTTTGCAGTTAACTGTTTTTTTGTTTTACTGATAACAGTGTAATTCTTCTAAACCCCATCCGATAAAAACAGAAATGCTGTTTCAGATTTCAATAAAGGCTGTCCTCCATGCACTTATACTGCTCAAGAACACCAGTACTGTTCCACTTCAAATAATTCCGCAAAACGTTCCACAAAAAAAAAAAAAAATTATTGAACTTGTATAAACATGTATAGACAGATTAAGTGCTTTAATTTCCTACCAGGAAATGCCATCAGAATCATTTGCCATAACAACATTAATTCTTTAAATAGTGAATAAAATAAATACCATACACTCTATTGGTCAACCAATTAATTCAAAAAAACTTCTGTTAACCCTTTGTTGCCAAAATAATAGTGCAACTGCATGTTACCTTATGAAATACTGCATCTATACTTGTATTTTGTACATACATGATAGTTTGTTTATTCAACCCAATAAATGCATTCCAAGAAAAATAAATAATTATAAAAATTGTATAAATATACATATACATACAAAAGTTGTAGTTGTATTATATATATATCACTAACCAACCAAGTAGGAACTGGAATTGACATGGGCATAAAAATGACTACCCAACAATTATGAAGGGATGAAAACAAGCATTCTAATACCATGCATCTAATTTTATATATATCTAAAACCCTGTACTGATAAAATCTAAGTATTCATGAAGACAAAAAACTTGACACTTGGCAAAAAACTTAAATAAAATGATAGATATTGCACATATGTGTATTAAAAAGTGTGTATAAATATTAAATAGTGTATATATAAATATATATACATTGATTAAATATATTACAACAAATGTAAAAACTATAAAAATAATGAGTATCTGAAAATCTAGGTGTCTGTAATTATATTGTACTAGGAAGTGGTGTTACATCTTGTGTAGATTACCTAAGTTACATCATTTACATCTCTTTGGATCTGCAGAAAGCAATTTCAGAGTGGAGTGATGGAGATATGATCGTTCAGGCCTGGACTGTACATGCGTCCAGTCTTAATTGCCAAATCATTTCTCAAAATTCCAAACGTGTCTCCCAATCACCCCCTCTCTCATTGTGTCTAACTTCTTCTAACTCCCAAAATGTATAGTCTGTATCCTTGCATTTCAACGTATGTCTGTATAGGGCGTTATTTTCATTCTTTTTGTTGATATCCCGTATATGTTCATATATACGTAATCTTAAATTACTTTCTGTTTTTCCAATATAGTATGCCCAACAGGCTGTACACCACCCCTTTTGTGTAACAGCTAGAATATGTCTTACCACTAATCTTAAAACTGATGCTAGGTATATCTAGTTCCTTTGTACCAGCTATAAATGAACATTGGGCACACCTCCCACATTTAAAAGTACCAGATTTTGGGCATGTTCCACCTCTACCATCATTCTGTTTCTTCTCCAATATATTTTTTAAATTCATATTCCTTTTGAAACTATATCTCACTGGTTTTTGGAACACATCCACTTTTGTAGGCATCCTACTGAACATACCCCAAATCTCATTTATACACTTTTTTATCCAACCCATTTCCATATGATATGTCAAAGTCAAATATGGTAATTCAACGTCCATTCGTTTAGTGTTACTCATAACCTTCTCATTTGCAGTACTCTCACCATTGGTCAACAAGGGTGGATAAGTTGTACCCCATCCTTCCACCACAACTTTCTTAACAGAATTGATCAAATCATTAGGATACCCCCTTTCTCTAAACATTTTCTGAACATTGTCTATTTCATTCATGAAGTCAGATTTATCGGATGTCATTCTTGCTATTCTAATCATCTGTCCCTTAATAATGTTCTTTTTGAGGTTATGTGGATGGTCACTCTCATAGTGTAGATATGAATTAGAATAACATTCCTTTTTATATATACTGGATCTATAAACCTATTTGTATAGTCTTTTTCAACTTGACATCCAGATAATATATTTCCTCTACTCTGATTTCATGTGTAAATTGTAAAAAACTTGTACTACAGTTTAGATAGTTCATAAATTCTGGTATCATTTCATTAGTTCTGTCCCATAGGATAAATATATCATCCAGGAAATGGTAGTACCCCAAAATGTTTTGCTAAAATACTGATTTAAATACACATTGTTGTTTCCAGTATAACATTATAATGTTAGCATATATGGGTACACACGATGAACCCCATCGCCACTCCGTCTGTTTGCTGATATAAGTCCCACTGAAAATAAATATAATTGTCTCTCAATACAAGTTCCATGTTTTCTAACACCAGTTTAAATTCATCTGGGGTAAAAAAAATCAAACTCAACTAACATTTGTTCGAACCAAGTTAAACCTTCATTGTGAAGTATTACCGAGAATAAATCCTTTACGTCTATGGTAAGAAAAATAATGTTGTCCTTAAAAGGACTAGTACCAATTTTGTTCAAAAAATCCCATGAATTTATCAAAATATGTGGGTACTTGGGGTAAAACTTCTTTAATTTAGTGTCCACATATATTGCCAATGGTTGAGTTTTAGATACTTGTGAGGTAACTATGGGTCTTAGGGGTGGATTGTCCACCCCTTTGTGTATTTTGGGAATGCCAAAGATTAATGGAATTACTGGTTTAGGTACCTTTAAAAAGTTATATAAATTTATATCTATCAATCCCTGCAACAGGTTTGTCTCCTAGTATCAAATCTATTTTTTGTATGAAATAGTTAACACATTCCTTGATGCAATTACATATCTACTGTCCGAGTCTAGTATATCCAACATCCTGTTTGTGTAATCCCATTGATCCTTTAGCACCACACCTCCACCTTTGTCCAGTTTCATAACCCGGATTCTCTCACCCTCACTTAATTCTTTCAGTAATTTTCTCTCACTAGGTGTTAAATTGGAGCTGGTTGTCTTAGTCCTTGCATATTCATTCCTTATCTTACTAGTGACACACATTTCAAAATGCTGTATGTCCTGATATGGGGGGGGGGGGGTTATAGGTACTTCTTTTTCTTAATGTATTACACTGAGCATGGTGTTGATCATCCTTGAATATATGTGCCAAGTTTAGTTTTCTAGTAAACAACTTAATATCAAATATTACCTCTTCTATATTTGGTCTTTTTGCTGGTACAAAGGTAAACCTTTTATAAATAACTTAAAATAATTATCATTAACCATCAGATCCATGTAATTGTAAATTTTAAAATTGTTTTGTGTATGCACTATAACCTTTTTCTCATTGATAATTACATAATTTCCATCTTCCCTAGTGTCCTCAGTTTTTGTCCTATCTCCTATTAGGAGATGAAAGCGTTTAATCTGTCTATAGATGTTTATACAAGTTCAATAAATTTGTTTTTTTTTGTGGAACATTTTGCGTAATTATTTGAAGTGGAACAGTACTGGTGGTCTTGAGCAGTATAAGTGCATGGAGGACAGCCTTTATTGATATCTGAAACAGCATTTCTGTTTTTATTAATTCTTCTAAACCCAAGAGCCATTTTAAAAATGTACTATCAGACTATTATGGAAGGAATTCAAAGGAAAGCCACTTGAGGGCTTCCTCGTGTGGAGGGTAGCAGATATGATTAAAGACCACAGAAATAAGAGAGCTATAAATGACTATGACACATTAAATCTATATATGAGATTATGTAGGGGAGTCATCCTTAAAATAAAGGATGGGAGTGGAAATAGGCAGGAGACAGTAGTAACTAAATACTATTGAAATCTGGGGACAGATGTTGTCATGGGAAAGGTACTGCATCCATGGAGGGACTTCTGAAATGGGTTTGCAAATAGGGTGTACATTATTAAGCTGAAAAAATCATATTTGTGCTTTCTGATTTTAGCAAGAAGTATCCCACCAACATTCCAAGACAGGTAGATATATTGCACTGAGCATCCAAGTGTTCCAGATTATGCGGAATGCTCCACATTTAATGATGAACTAAGCCACTGTTTCGCTGTTCCGAATTGAACAGCTGTGTCTCTGCTACAAGGATACCGATTGGTTTGTGTACCATAATTACTGTCAATCAGCATTGAAATATACAAACCGATGCATAGCTCTGCTGCCCTTCTGCATTACACAGCGTTGTCTGTGCTTCTTAGTTTTTGATTGACTCGTAGACCACATTTACAGCCAATAGTGAACACGATATACAAGCCAATAAAGTAAAGAGTCTCAGGAGGATGGGAGCCAATGAGAGCTCCCCAATACAGGCCAATCACATTCCAGAAGCCTTTTCGTGCCAAAATAATGGCTTGAAAAAGACTTCCAGGAATCAGGGATTTTACTTTTTAGATCCACAAAAATGTGGAAAGAAGACCAGGAAGAAAGAAGGAGCGGCTGCAGATTGAAGACATCAAGAGTTGGGAGTCGGGACTTGGAAGTCAGCCTGCCAAGAGAGGAGTCAGTGTGCTGTGTCAGAAGTGGTCAGAAGGCTGAGGTTTTATTTTGCTGCCTGCTGCTGGACAACCGGGATCATAATGGTTTGTGCCGTGGTGGATTATCTGTACTAGAGTCTTTGGATAAAGGATTGTATTGAGCTGGTGCTGTGCACATAGGCTGAGGTAAGTGTTTTAGCTGCAATGGCTGCAAGCATTTCCCTTGAGAACTGGTATGCTAGCACAGATCCCATTATTCTAGCATCTTTCTAAGTTTATAAGAGCAATATTTAGACTCTGTATGTTTGTGCTGCTTGTTCCCTAGTATGTCTCTGAAGTCTGACAGTAATTGAGCAATTGTATGCCGACACAGATCTTATTATTCTAGCAACTTTCTAAGTTTATAACAGCAATATTTAAAGTTTCTCTATTTTTGTACTGCTTGTCCTCCTAGTATGTCTCTGAAGTCCGAAAGTAATTGAGCAATTGTATGCCAACATAGATCCTGTTATTCTAGCAACTTTCTAAGTTTATAACAACAATATTTAAAGTGTCTCTGTGTTTGTGCTGCTTGTCCCCCTAGTATGTCTCTGAAAGTAATTGTTTTTTTTTTTGAGAAACTTTATGCCAACACAGGTCCTGTTATTCTAGCAACTTTCTAGGTTTATAAGAACAATATTTAAAGTGTCTCTATTTTTGTGTGTGTCTCTATTTTTGTGCTGCTTGTCCCCCTAGTACGTCTCTGAAAGTAATTGTGTTTTTATTTGGAGAAACTGTATGCCAACACAGATTCTGTTATTCTAGCAACTTTCTAAGTTTATAAGAGCAATATTTTTAAGTTTATAAGAGCAATATTTAAAGTGTCTGTATTTTTGTGCTGCTTGTCCCCCTAGTACATCTCTGAAATTAATTGCTTTTTTGGAGAAACTCTATGCCAACACAGATCCTGTTATTCTAGCAACTTTCTAAGTTTATAACAGAAATATTTAAAGTGTCTCTATGTTTTTGCTGCTTGTCTCCTTAGTACATCTCTGAAAGTAATTGTCTTTTTTTTGGAGAAACTGTCCCTGGGATTCAGCAAGCTCTGCATGGCATGCAGGAATATACCAAGAGCTGCTGGAGACAAGATGGCTGCTGAGAGATCCAGGAACAAGCTCCCGGGACGTGCATGAGCGCTCCTGCACTATTCCTACATGTACACAGCTCCTGTATGCTAATTATCCTATTTGCAGGTGAAAACCATGCAAATGAGGTGAATTAGTGATACAGGAAGCTGGCAGTCATCCATGCAGGATTAGTGTAACCTGCAGAAATGTACTCAGTTAGTAACCGAGTACATTTCTGCAAACTACAAAACGGAGCTATGACAGCTCCAAATAAAGGGTGTATATAATGTGGAAGGCATGTCAATGGCCAAATATATGGCCATTGGCATGGAAAACCGTTTCAAAATAGCAAAAAATAACTTTTATTTTTTTTGGCTGTGTTACATACATGGGTAGTATCTCAGGTTATATGCAGTCACACTGGCATGTAGTGTGTCATTACATTACTACTGTTGACAGTGCTTTCTGAAGTAAGAGTAGATTGCAGATTATAGTACTAGAACCAAATACTCCTGCATGCAAAGATGGACTGTGTGTCTTCACTGTCATGTTCTTGGTGTGTGAGCTGTGTCTCATTAAATATTTCCTACTGGATATTGATCTGACATATGGATATTAACTGTAGACTACTATGTGTATAGCACATGTCAGTGAGGGCTGCTGTCATGTAGTAATGGCATACCTATCAGTGTCAGACATCTGTCAACACATTCATCCTAATGCATAGCCAGTTGGCTAGCTGATGTCTGTCTATAATCTGTACAGATGTGCAGATGTCAGGTATCCATCTTGGCTACTTACAAGCAATCTATGCTTGACTGACACTGACATGTCTGCCCAGTTGTGTTATGAATGCCACAGCTAGGAATCCACACCCTGTATGCACCACATGCCATGGATACCTCAACTACACTACCACAATCAACAGAACATGCTTGGATACAGGTCTTCAAGACATACACTGACCATGTTATGTAATACATGTTGCATACATGTCAACTGGAGCACCTCACTGGCCCTATGCAAGAGGCAACCAGATGACTGGATGTTGCATGTAACTCTCACTCTGAGGATCACCCTTGTGGTGTCTATTGATAGATGGCCTGCTGGCACATGGCAGGTGGCATAATACCACTGTACATACATCCCCTACACTTCCCATCTCTCCATAGGTTCATAGGTTCATAGGTTCATAGGTAGGTACTAGGCTATTAGCCGTAGGGGCTATATAAGCTTAGCCAAAAAGGTACCCTGGCTTTCACCACCCAAGAAAATTATTTTCCTGTGCCCCTGTCAAGCAGAGCCACAGAAGTGATCCCTGGGGTGAATGTCCTATTTCTCATCCAATCATCAAGATTTTTCTTGAAGAGTGCTAATGAGGAGCTCTGTTTGACATAGATAGGTAGTCTGTTCCAGAGTATGGGAAGTCTCTGGGACAGGAATCTATCCTTCCAGGATGTTCTGTTTATTGTGGTGACAAGGTTTAGGTCCCTAGAGTGTGTACCTTGGAGGGATTTCTTTAAGTGGAGCATGTTCAACAGCTCTGGGTTTGACATAGCTTTGTATGTTAGGCAGAGATCGCCTCTGAGTAGGCAATATATGACAGAGTAAAGCTGGAGTTTTTTGAGATGGTCTGCTTAGGACATCTGTTTGAGGCCAGTAATCCTCTTTGTGAGGTATTTCTGTGGCCTTTCCAGTTGTTGTAGATGTCTTGTGAGATACATACCAAAAGGGGCATTGTACTCTATAATGGGTCTAATGAGTGATGTAGTAGAGGGGAACAATGACCTATTTTTTCTGGATGAGAAACCTTTTGTGATAAGATGAGCCACATAGAAGGATTTCCTGACCACTGTGGTGACGTGATTATCAAAGGAGAGATTGCTGTCCACCTGTGTCCCAAGGTCTCTTATCACACTTTCGGCATTAAGTAGTCTACCATTTATGTAGTAGTTCATGGGTACAGAGTTTTTACCAAAGGGGATGACAATACACTTTTTGGCATTGAGCTTCAGGCCATGGCTTTGACACTAGGCATCTGTCTCAGTGAGGCCCTTTTGTAGTATGTCCACATCATTAGGAGTTTCAATTATTACTCCTACTTTGCAGTCATCTGCAAAATGTGTTAGCCGAAGACCTTCTGTGTTAGCCTGTACTTCAGAGAAGCAGATACCAAACAGGAGAGGACCCAGGACTGAACCCTGTGGTACTCCACTTGTCACTGGTCTGAAGTCAGATTTGGAGTCTGCTACTTTCACAGTGTGGGTTCTGTCCATGAGCCAGTTGGCAACCCATCTTGTGACATAGGGATTTATACCTAGTTTAGTGAGCTTATCTATAATTCCAGAGTGGGGGATGGTGTTGAAAGCCTTGGTGAGATCTAGATAAGCTGTGTGAGCCACCTTACCCTCATCTATGGCTTTGGTGACTGCTTCAAAGAAGTTAGTCAGGTTTAGGAGACATGATCTGCCTTTTACAAACCCGAACTGGGTAGGGTCCAGAGTTTGGAGATTACCAATGTCTTTATTTATGAGTTCCATGATGATACATTCCATAGCCTTGCAGACCAAGCTCGTCAGGCTAATGGGGCAGTAGTTCCCAGGGTCCATCATGGCTCCCCCTTTGTGGAGTGGGATAACCGTCGCAGTGCGCCATTCAGTGGGCACAAAGGCTAAGGTGAGGCTATGATTGAACATGGTACTTAGGTAGGGTGCCAGTTCATTTTGTAGTTCGTGTAGAATGCAGCCTGGGATATTGTCAGGTCCCATGGATGCTGTGTTCTTGGCTTTGGACAGTGTGTTTTTTACCTGTGCAGCCGTGATTACAGGAACTTTGCATTCTTCCGGTATAGAGATGGGCCCTCTAGGGGTTGAGAAGGGGGTAAAGTTAGCACTGAACCTATCTGCCAGGATGTTGGCAATATCAGTTGGTTCGGTATATTTAGTGCCATTGTACTGTAACTCAGAGCAAATCTGAGTGTTGCCATTGAGATTCTTGACATAGCTATAGAATGCTTTGTGGTTGTCTTTAGTCAGTGGCAATTTTGCTTTTGTAACTAGCTTTGGTGGATTTTATGAGGGATCTCATCTTCTTACTGAGGTTGACCAGGGAGTTCCTCCAGTCATGGGATTTTACTCTTTTTTGCAACAGTTTCTTTCTTTTGTTGTAGAGTTTGTTTATGGCAGAGGACCACCAGATTGGCTTCCTTTTTTTGGAGGATAGCATCTTGGTTCTATTAGGGATAGCATGATCCATGCACTCGTGTAAGTGCTTATAAAGTGCATTTGTGAAGGATTCAGGAGTAGTACCTCTATTGTCCATCTGCATGGGTGTCATGAAGTTTGCCACTTCTGTCTTAAGAAGTGTGAAGCTGGCATTGGAGAAGTTATTTACACTGGTTTCCCTAATTGGGGGTGGGGGCGGGATGTGGATGTCTAGGGTGATTAGCTTGTGGTCGGATCTGATCAACGAGGAATTGACCTCTGGTGTGGAACACCGGTTGCCCATGTTGGTAATGACCAGGTCTAGGATATTGCTGCCCCTGGTGGGGGTGTAAATAAGTTAATCCAAGGCATTCAAATTTATGAATTCCAGAAAATGTTGAGCAGAAGAGTTGGTACATGAGTAGTTTTCCCAGTTAATGGTGGGGTAGTTGAAATCGCCCATTATTAGAGTGTTGGGTTGTATCCTAAGACTTTCCAGTGTATCAAGAAATGAGGAATGGGAATCCTGGGGCATGGTGGGGGGTCTGTAGCAAGCTACAATTTGGATTGCAGTCTTGCCCAGAGTTAGTTGCACTTGGATAATCTCGGATGCATTATGCTGTGCAACTAGCCTGGAGGTGTGGATATCCTCAATGAATATGGACATGCCTCCACCTTTAGTGCTTTGTTCTGGGTTAGGTGGCTGAAAGGTGTAGTATGAATTATAGCCTAGTAATGCAGGGGTGTTCTCTGGAGCTTTGAACCAGGTCTCTGTCACTGCACAGATGTTGATGTTCTCCATTTTAAGGAGTGCCTCGAGTGAGTGCATTTTGAGGTTTAGACTTCTAGCATTGAGCAGCATTACCCTCAGATTTTGCTTTCTTGTACCTGTTACAGTGGTGAATTTGTCATTTGAATCTTGCCTAAAAAAGGGACTATAGGGGTGGCAAGAGCCTTTGCCAGTATCCGGAATCCCAAGGGCGACAGGTGCAGGCCATCTCTGACAAAGCATCGTGGTCTGTCGATCATGTCGTCCCAGGCAGACAAATACTGGATCCCCTTAGAATGACACCAGAAACTTAGCCAATTGTTGAAGTCAATCATTTTGTCGTTGTACTGTGGTATCATTCTAGGTGATGGCAGGATGCTACTCAGGGCTAGGGTCATACCTGCCTGGGCTACAAGATCGGAGAACTTCTCTATGGCTCTTTTCATGTAGTCCAGGGAGGTACGTCTCAGGTCACTCACACCAACATGGACAATGACAGTGTCATATTTGTACTTGTTGTGGTGTAACCTGAGTGCATGCATTATGTGGCAGATTCTGGCACATGACAGGCAGCTGACAGCAACTTTCTCCTTGTTTAGCCTGGTGAGTGGAACATCAGTGTGTCTGACTATAGAGTCACCTATGACTAGAGTGTTGGGTACGTTGTTATGCCTTATGGGCTGTGGTTGAGTGGCACACTGAGCTTGTAGGCTATGTGTAATTTGGGTTGTGTTGGGAGGTGGAGTTTGCTTGCGTTTCTGCTTTGGAGGGCCCTGATGCTTGGGCAGGTTTTTATTGAGACCCTCCATGAATGTAGGTGCGTGTTTTGTGTTTCTATGTGTGTGTTTTGGTGGTGTAGGTTTTTAGGAACTATGTGATGGGTGTGGTGTGGTGCACGTGTTTACCTTCTCCTCTTGACTGCCTAGTCCAGTCTTGGGTGAAGAGAGCTTTGCTTCGAGTTTGGCTATATAAGTGCATCTCTCACAGCTTGTAGTGCTGGATGGTAGGATGAGAGGCTTGACTGTGTATATGAGGCAATTGCTGCATTGCCTCAAGATGCCCAGATTCATCAGGTAGACAGGAGAAATCACCGGGAGCTGACCCTTAGACATGCCTGGATAGGTGCTTATTTATTAAGTATTAAAAACTGCTTTCCTCTAGACAAGTGAGGAAAGTTGAGTGCTGTAGTAATTTGCAGCTTATTTAGTGCTTACAATGAGTTCTGAACAAGTGCTGAGTTCAAAGAAACAGATTTGAGTGCTGAAACTAGATAACTGGCTAGTTCTAAGAAACAAAATTAAATTAAGCTAGAAAGCTTCCCTCCAACACAGAAAGGCTTGGGGGCTCAGAAGCCTACAAACAGTCTGGACCACTTACAGGAAAGGCAGGAAACAAGCTTAATTTGTTTTTCTTTCTCAGATGCTCTCTTTGTACACAGTAGGAGTGCCTGAAATCAGAATTTGATCTCACTGCACTCAGTTGAGTGAGCAAATGAGATGGGACCAGAAGGAGTATTCAAACACAAATTTACAGGAGGGGTGGGCAATTTCAAAGCCACCAAGATTAACACCAAAACAAAACCAGGGAGGGTGGGTAGGGAACTAACTGAAAAAACAGTCAAAACTTCCAGTTCAGTTAATATTCAATGCAAAACAAATAAATCAATTAAAATGCTGTATTATTTGAAAAAAAAGTGCAGATAAAAGTTACTTAAATTCTCTTATACATCCAGTTGAATACAGCTAGATCTTAGCCGGCCAAAGCTCAAATTTTAAGTAGAAAATATTCCAAAATGTACCACTTAAATAGGCAGTAACAGGATATCAATGAATGAGACTACCCCCGACTGCAATTACTGTCTATGCAGGATTCTAACAGGCAATAAAATCTAGCAAGCACTAACTGAAAAAAACAGAGTCAAAACTTCCAGTTCAGTTAATATTCAATGCAACACAAATAAATCAATTTAAATGCTGTATTATTTGAAAAAAGTGCAGATAAAAAGGTACTTAAATTATCTTATGCATCCAGTTGAATACAGCTAGATCTTAGCTGGCCAAAGCTCAAATTATATGGACAATAGCCTTGTACACACCTATGTACACCTGCACCAATGGACCCCAGTACTGACAAATGTGTGCCTGTGCATTACTGAGAATAACAGTGTCTGTGTGTTTGTAGACCTGTAGTTGAAAATACCCTGAGGCCCTTCACACCCACTGCACCCCCTATTGCCATAGTTAGATGTGGCTGCTGCTGTACCAGGCATTACATCTACCTTGTTATACTCTTCTCCCTAAGGGCTACCTGGAGCTTGCAGTGCCAGCACAATACTGTTGTACAAATGGGTTAATAGGCATGGGATACCCTCTGAGTTCTGGCAAGTGTGTGTATGTGTGCATGTGTGTATATTTGTTGGATACAGCATTCTGAGGAAAGCCATGACAATGCATCACCCTTCTATCCCTGTGGCATGTGCATTAGATGCATTTCCCTGCAGTAGCACTCTTGGGATAGTCAAGGGGTTGTATTGCAATCCTGGTCAATGTGTGATGGTGGGTATGTCAGAGTGTTATCTTGGGTTTCAGTGCATACAATATACACTGTGTGGTGTGGGTGCTGGTTATACTGTCTTTACACCATGGTACCCCCAGTACATGTCCCATGTTCCACTGTATGGGGACCACTGTCACCATCAACCATACAGGTAACTGATAACACTATCCAGCCCAGTTATGCATGTGTTGTGTGCAACTTATCTGTAACAGAAGGGATACACTGACAAGGTAGTTAGCACTGATAAGCCCAGGTCTCTCAGATGTGTGTATGGCTGTTATGTGTTTGTCAATGTGTATATGACAGTATGTCACACTATGTATTGTCCATAAACAACCAGTACATCCCCCATTACCATACTCTACAGGCCTGTGGATGGTCTTCAAGTAACATGTAACCTGGAACACACCTCATCCTAAAAGCTGTGTGGTGTGTGCAATTAAGGAAGCACACATCAGAAGCACTACATACCTAGGTAGGAAGTTCTAGTCCCAGTGTTTCTAAGTAAGAGTGTGTGTGTATGTGAAGGAATCTACTTCCATTTGCAGAATATACATGTCCCAGGAAGTCATCTGTCCGAGAACTGCCTGGCAAATGCTAACAGTTCACGGGCATCATCCTGTGGAAATACATTCCATCACAACTAGTGGTAGATATGTAAATGCTCTCTTCCCCACTGTGTAGGTGTACAATGATACTGTGGTTGGTATATACAGCTAGGTGTTCCTCTTGTGGACACAGCCACCATCATTGCAGGCACTGTTGAGTGTATCCCCCTGCTTAGCTGGCCATAATACTGTAGAGTTCATGTTGCCAGGTTAAGTAGTTGTCTATCACACTATCTGTGGTTCTACAGCACCTCTCACCCTCCAAAGGTTAGGGCTGTGCCACCCACACCAGCAGAAAGGTGTTGAGGATTGCACTACATTGGGGAAGGGGACATATACCCTGCCAATACCATCTTCAATGACATTAGCCTAGCAGACTGCTTATTTCCCAGTTTGTTGTTGTGCCTATTCTGTCTTGGTGGAATTACATAGGCTAAAATGGGTTCTTTGCACAAGTACATGCATCCATGTGTGCAGTATTCTCTGTGTATTGCATCAACACTAAAGCCTCTGTGTGTGTTATATACAAACATGTGGTGTGTACCACCCAGTACACTTACCATTGTCCACTGTAGAAGGGCTGCTGACATCAGCCACCATGCACTCACCTGTATACACCACCCCCAGACCTATCAGCCATGTGGCACATGCAGTAACTATTATACAGACCTGTGACATGTGTTCACCTGTACCCAGGATATGGCACAGCCAAGGTGTCACCACAGTGCCATAGGCCTTGTAGGATATGACAGCAGACCATCATCCTGCTGACACATAGACACCTACAACACAAACGGAATACATTATGGAGACCACAATCACTCGGTGTTAATAACAGCTATAATGCATCATGGATGGACAGCTACACTTCCTTACATGTAAGCATTAAACTTTACTGCTGACAACATGTTACACAGCATTACATTTGTACACTGCAGTACAGTCACCCTGTGCATCAGAACCATATTAGCCTGTCCCTGCATCGATGTTATGGATGACAGAGATGTGGCACAGGTATCATCATATGCAAAGGATGTGTTGTTGGTTTGCCAGAGACCTATGCTGATCCATACTTTTGACACCATGTGTGTGAGTCAGGGGGGTTAATTATTAACTTGGCTGTGGTGATGTGGTGTGTGTAGGTATGGGGTTGCCCTAGATGTGTTGGTATTGTGTGTGTGTGTGTATGCATGTACACAGTTCTGCCATTTGGCTGCCCTATACAGGGGTTTGCCGGACAGCTGCAGACCATACCTGGAGGGGTGTGCAGTTCACTGTCTCCAGACACATGAACTGTACCTGCCAGGGGTTCCACTGGCACCACCAGGTACAAGCCACAATATGCTACTCTCCCCTGATGATAACATATGTCCGCTGGATCCGGGTCCCTCTTGGGACTGGCCAGGGCCACGTGCATATGACCTGCTTTGGTGTGGTGTGGACAGCGCCCCCCCTGCAGTGCTGGGGCTGATACTGCGACTATGGGAGTGGCTCTGTGTTCTGGCACATCCACATCGATCTCCAGCTGTTGGTGTTGCTGGCCTATGTCCACATGGCCATCATACCACTCCCGCCATATGCTCGAGCACGGACATTCCATGGTTGAGGATTCTCACCATCTCACCCAACCGTCTAACCATGACCTCTGAAAAATAACGGCAGGCACCTGCAAGATCATGGATGTTGTCAGTAACAGCTGAATGAGTAGCCCTCTGCAGCCTCAGAGCCTGTCTAGTGTACCGTTCCATACAATCTTGCACCTCCATGATGGCCTGAAACATGCGTCTGGTGGTACCAGATGTGGCACATCTGCCAGGGGCATGATGACCAGCAGCCCTCCAATTAGCACCCCTATACATTTGCCTATGTGGTACCCCGACGGAAATCTGGCTATGGCTGCTGTGTCCAGACACACATGCCATAGGTATCACACTGTCCTCTCCCATGCCACCAACCGCCAACTGTCCCTCAGTTATGGCCACTGGTGATGGGGTATGTATAGGCAATGTGACTGTGTGCAGGGATGGGGTGGATAATAGTGGGATGTCAAATGATGCTGCAGCTTCAGCCCCTGACAACCCCGTCTGTGCCTCAACACACCTATTATTATTTTCAGTGTCTGTATGGACACCAGCATCAGATTGTCTGCAGGAGGGACCCTGATCCACTTCGCCACCTATGAGGGGAAAACAAGAAATGCACTTTAAGACCTGTACATCATTGCTTAACAGAAAACACATACACACACACACACACACACACACACACACACACACACACACACACACACACACACACACACACACACACACCACACACACACCCTGACATTCCACCATACTACTTACCTGTCCCTCAGTTTACAGGATGTCTCTATTTTTTTCTCTTAATTTCCCCATCCTGCATCAGTCTTGAATAGTTACAGTCGATAATACCAATCATTAACGTATCATTCTTCTAATTGCTCAGAAAAGTGATCACAAAACATGACCTGTTACTCCATTAATTCTTTAAATTGATTGGAGTCATTGTTTCAAAGACTCCCTGATGTCATTCAGTGCTCACCCTGGTTTTGTCTAGACGTCTTGAGCAAGGCTCCCATATATTATGGGCTATACAGTCATTCAATAATGTCCTGCACTGGAGTGTCATACTTAATTATTGTTCAGTAGATGCAAGATCTGTTGCTCTATTAACTTTTCATGTGGATTGCAGTAATATTTGGAAACACTCTCTGGTGTTGTCTAGTAATTCCCCAATGCATCTTTAGTGCTGCTTATGTGGGTATTCTTTCACCTTTCTGCAGATTGTAATTAAAACAGTATCCTTGGTCTCTAGTTTTTCCCTCCAAATGCATCTTTCATGCTGCAGACTTTATTATACTATCAGCTCTCCTGAGATTACATGTCAGAAAAGAATTCCTGCTGTCTAAAGTGTCTGTCCATGTCCACAAACTGCATGATTTCTAAGGGAAGTTGAGAGGTATGAAGAACCCCACACTCACACATGTGCATACATGGACACACACGCAAACACACACATACACACATGCATTCTACATACATCAACCCCCCCTCCACTCCACCAGGCAGCACTTACAGACAAATTAACCCCCCCCACACACACACACACACTTACAGGTGAGGTTGCACAAAGATATTACACACAGACCTCTCATTACCCATCTATCAACATGCATGACATATGGCACTCAACAGCATGCAGTGCAGCTATAGTCAGTCACTGCTAGCAACATTACACATCTCTGTGATGCATGGGTTGTGTTAGTAGGTGATGCCCCTTCCCCTGGAACACACTGCACCCATGTACACAGTATTGCTGTGCACCTGTTCAGCACCCTGGCATGTACTGTGCACCATACCTCACGAGTGTACACACCATTGCTGAATGTGTATATGTGTGTCAGCTATGTTTGCTCTGCTGCTCACAGCCTCTATGTGTTTGTCTGACACATATCTGGGATTATATGTGGACAGCTGTCATTTGTGAATGCCTGATGTCTAATTTACAGATCTCATTATCAGCAGTGCATGTATGGCCAATAAAATACAATTATACTGACAACCTTCAAACCTTACTGTGGCTATGGAGTGTACACACCCTTATTGATATGGCACCCTCTTCCCTGATATGCCATGGGGCCACATTACTGCATATGTTAACATTACACAAACCTGATATGTGACATATGACCTGTGCAATCAAATGTAGTATCAAACAAATGTGTTAATTGTGCAGATGTTGATTGAGACGCATAAAATTTGTGGGTGCATATGTGTGCATACCCTTATCATGATGGTTTGTTGCACCTACTGTTATGTGTACTACAGCAGTCATTATTCCTGAAAGGGGTATACTAGCATGGGCCATCTGCATTTGCCAGTATTTTGTCACTCTGCCCTTCTAATGTCCCTCAACTCTGCATGATTGCAAGGTCAACTCATGTGCACAGCCCTTGGAAGTCACAAGGTGATGTCAGTATGATGTGGAGTCAGGGTTATGTCTGCCACAATTCATGACCTTGACTGTGTGCAGATACAGCCATTCTTAGTGAGCTTTGGATCTCTGCTTCAGTGCACTGTTGTGTTTCAGGATGATACCCCCTCCCCACCCTCAGCCTTTTTGCAGATGCTTGACAGCTATGGCCTTCACATGTGTGCAGTTTTTGCAGTGACGCAAACTCTGAACACCATGTGTACCAGCCTAGTCCCTGCTAATGAATGGCAAACATACAGGTGTACACTGGCACCAGCAAGGTACAGATGGGGATGGTGGGCCTAAGATGAGGTGAGGTGTTGGTTGTGCAGCACATGTATCTTAATTGATGCTGTCTGTAGGTTTCCAACGTGGTCCTGGTACACCAGTACACATTGTAATGCATGCCTTTGGGGCACTTTTACTGTTATGCATATGATACCTTGTAGAGAGGCCTGGCTGATGTTTTCTGTGGTACAACTGTCCCATCTGATTACCCTAACCTATGGGCCACACTTATGCAGAGTCCAGGCAATTGCTGACACAGGTACTGCACAGCCAATACTTCCTAGACATTCCTGCAACTTCCTCAGTGTTGTGGCATGGTAAAGGCAGCCTGTATGAGCAGTTTGCAACATGTGTCATCATCTGTCTTGGATGGCCATCTGTTTATTTTCTACATTAATCTTGTCCCATACATCCTCGTCACATAAATGACTGCACTATTTGCCATGGTATATGTAATGATGAGATAAGGCTACATGTCCAACTCCTGGGTGCTACTTGTTGGGTATGGGATCCATGCCATGGCTTGTAAGATGTGTGCAAATCATGGCTTCCTCTGTTGCAGGTAAGTGAGCACATTTGATGGCCAAACGTCTTGGACAGCAGACCATGTTTTTGTGTGACATTGAGGATCTGTACTTGCTGGAAGGTCCATACTCATGAAGAAGGCATGCTGTCAGTACCTCAAAAGCTGCTTCAACAATATGTTCATAGGTTCATAGGTACATAGGTAGGTACTAGGCTATCTGCCTGAGGGCATTTTTAAGCCTAGCCAGAGTGTGTCGGCTTTCATCGCCCCATTGATTAATTAACTGAGCCTCTGTCAAGCAAAGCCAATGAAGTGATCCCAGGGGTGTATTTTCTGTTACCCATCCACTCATCAAGGCTTCGCTTGAAGAGTGTTAGTGAGAGGCTCTGCCTAATGTAGTTAGGAATTTTGTTCCAAAGTATGGGGTGTCTCTGTGACAGAAATCTATCCCTCCAGCATGTTCTATTTATTGTTGTGGCGAGGTTTAGCTCACTAGAGCACATGGCTTGCAGTGACTTGGATTTCTTTAGGTGGAGCATGTCCATCAATTCTGAGTTGGACATGGCTTTGTAAGTCTGGCAGAGATCACCTCTGAGTAAGCGATATGCCACTGAGTACAGCTGGAGTTTTTTCAGTCGGGCTGCATAGGACATATGTTTGAGGCCAGTAATCCTCTTGGTGAGGTGCTTTTGTGGTCTTTCCAGCTATTGGAAGTGTCTTGTGAGGTACATCCCAAATGGAGCATTGTACTTTATGATGGGTCTGATGAATGATGAGTAGAGGGGCACTATAACCTCTTTATTTCTAGAGGCAAACCCCTTAGTAATTAGATGGGCCACATAGAAGGATTTCCTAGCTACTTTGGCAATATGATTGTCAAAGGAGACATTACTATCTACCTGGGTCCCCAGATCTCTTATTACCTCTTCTGTATTAAGGGGGCTGCCGCCTTTGTGGTAATTCGTGGGTATTTTATTTTTCCCAAACAGAATGACTATGCATTTTTTGGCATTTAGCTTGAGGCCATGACTTTGACACCAGGTGTCTGTCTCAGTAAGGCCTTTTTGAAGGATGTCCATGTCAGCCGGAGAGTCAATTATGGCTCCCAGTTTGCAGTCATTGGCAAACTTGGTTAGCCATAGTCCTCATGTGATTGCCTGTAGTTCTGAGAAATATATGCCGAACAGTAGGGGTCCCAGAACCGAGTCTTGAGGGACACCACTTGTGACTGGTTTAGAGTCGGACCTGGAGCCCACTATTCTTACCGTGTGAGTTCTGTCTATAAGCCAGTTAGCAACCCATTTTCTGACATAGGGGTTTATGTTCAGGCTTAGTGAGTTTTTCTATAATACCCGAGTGAGGAATGGTGTTGAATGTCTTGGCGAGATCAAGGTAGGCTGTGTGAACCACCTTTCCCTCATCTACGGCCTTGGTGACTGTCTCAAAGAAGTCAGCCAGGTTTCGTAGGCATGATCTGCCCTTAACAAAGCAAACTGTGTTGGGTCAAGTGTTTGGAGGTTCCCAATGTCTTTGTTAATGAGTTCCTTGCAGATCAGGCTAGTCAGGCTTATTGGGTGATAGTTACCACGGTCAGTTGTGGCGCCAACTTTGTGGAACGGAATAACCATTGCTGTGCACCATTCTATGGGCACATAGCCTGTGGAGAGGCTGAGGTTGAACAGCATGTTTAGGTGGGGGGTTAGCTCGTTCTGTAGTTCGTGCAAGACGCAGCCTGGGACACCATATGGCCCCATTGATGCTGTGTTTTTGGCTTTTGAAAGGGCTGTTTTCACCTGTGCTTCTGTGATTTCCAGGACACTACACTTTTCTGGTATTGCTGTGGGCCCTTTTGAAGGTGAGAGGGAGGTGATGCTTGCACAGAATCAATCTGCCAGGATGTTGGCAATATCAGTAGGTTCAGTATATTTTGTGCTATTTTGCACTAGCTCAGAGCATTTCTGTGAATTGCCACTTAGACTCTTGACATAGCTAAAGAAGGCTTTGTGGTTATCTTTCAAATCCTTGGCTATTTTTCTTTCAAAGTTAGCCTTGGATGATTTTATGAGGGACCTTAGTTTCTTACTGATACTGATCAGGGATGTCTTTCCTTCTTGGGATTTGCTTTTTTTCTAAACTAGTTTCCTCCTTTTGTTGTATAACCTGTTTATGGCAGGTGTCCACCAGACTGGTTTCCTTCTCTTAGGGGAGTGAGTCTTGGTCTTGCTAGGGATGGCACAATCCATGCATCCTTGTAGGTGCTCATAGAGTGCAATTGTAAAGGATTCTGCATCTTGGGCAGTGTTATCCTTTAGCGTGGGGGCTGTGAAGCTTACCACCTCTGCCTTAAGTAAGGTGAAGTTTGCTTTAGAAAAGTTTTTCACTGTGGTTTCCTTGGTTGGGGGTAGTGGTGAGGTGTGGACATCCAGGGTGATAGGTTTATGGTCTGATCTAACCAATGACGTGTTGACCTCCAGTACAGAACACCTGTCGCCCATGGTGGTGATGACTAGGTCCAATATGTTGTGGCCTCTGGTAGGGGAGTTTACCAGCTGATTCAGGGCATTTGAGTTGATAAATTCCAGGAAGCGCTGAGCCTGGGAGTTTGTACTCAAGTAGTTTTCCCAGTTAATGGTAGGGTAATTGAAATCACCCAGTATCAGGGTGTTCAGTAGGACCTTCATGTTTTCCAGTGTTCCAGAAAGGCGGAGTGGTGGTCCTGGGTCATGGAGGCTGATCTGTAGCAGGCCACAATTTGCATTGCAGATTTGCCCGATGTTAGTTGCACATGGATGATCTCAGAGGTATCATGCTGTGCCACTAACCTGGAGGTGTGAGTATCATTGACGAATATGGATACACCCCCTCCTTTTGTATTTCAGTCTGTGTTCTGTGGCTGAAATGTGTGGTATGAGTTGTAGCCCAGTAGTGCTGGAGTGGTCTCTGGAGCCCTGAACAAGGTTTCAGTTACTGCACAGATGTCGACGATCTCCATACTTAGGAGTGCTTTGAGTGCATGCATTTTGAGATTTAAACTCCTGGCGTTGAGTAGCATAACCCTATTTTTTTTACTTGTGCTGTTTATGGTGGTGGGTTTGAATTTTGAGCCTTGCCTAAAAAAGGCACTATGGGGACAGCAAGAGCCTTGGCCAGTATTCGAAAGCCAAGGGGTGACAGGTGCAAGCTGTCTCTTGCAAAGCAATGTGGCTTGTCAAGCATGTCATCCCAGGTTGACAGACACTGGATCCCCTTTGAATGACACCAGAAGCTTAGCCAATTGTTGAAATTGATCATTTTTTCTTTATACTGAGGTATCATTCTTGGTGAGGGCAGGATGCTACTCAGGATCAGAGTCATACCAGCCTGGGCTACATGATCAGAGAGCTCTTCCATGTCTCTTTTCATGTAGTCTAGGGAGGTACATTTCAGGTCATTCACACCAACATGGACAATGATAGAGTCATATTGTACTTGTTCTGGAGTGACCTGAGTGCTTGTGTTATGTGGTGGATTCTGACTTCCACTGGAGTATATGCACACAGTCATGCCTCTAGTGTTTGTGAAGGTATGTATTCCTCTACATTTCCTGTCCTAACAGGATTCCATATTACACATTCATTGCTCATGTTAGGATCTCATTGCAGGTTGTAAGGGTTGTGGAATGCAGTATTGTAGTGTAGATCTGTAACAGTTGCCATTGTAATAGTGCTATATACACTGTTGTAGCACTGTA
The DNA here is from genome assembly GCF_019279795.1 of Protopterus annectens. NCBI lineage: Eukaryota > Metazoa > Chordata > Ceratodontiformes > Protopteridae > Protopterus > Protopterus annectens. The sequence continues at coordinate 386,812,973 of NC_056745.1, read as the reverse complement.
TAAGGATGATGTTTCAGACATGTCCCTACTGTAGGCCTTTTGTCCCACCATTATGCTCATCTCTGTGCACACATCTTGCAATGACAGGTTGTTAGTTAAATTGCATGACTCTTACATACCCTTCAGATATGCCACCATGGTGACCACTGTGATGCAGTGCAGTTAACATCAACAATACGTGAACATGTACAGCATGCATTATGGGTAGGTGTGTTAAATGTGTGCATGGAATATACCAAGGCAATAACATAAGCGGTGTATTGGCAAATCTGAACAAACACCATACTCACCAGCTACAGGCTGCTACTCCGGAGGTATACCAGAGAGACCTACATAATTGTGTGAGAGATGTGATGTCAGTAGCCACACCTGTGGCATTGGTACAGGGTGGGAGCAGCATTACAGTATATCACAGCAACAGACTATATATATATATATATATATATATATATATATATATATATATATATTTCATCTCACATATGCATGATTAAACTCTACAGATGCAGATGGATACACAACAGTGGTCTACTGATGTGCCCTGTGGCCTTACCTGCAAGGTCCTCAGCCATTGTGTGGGTAGCACCCACCTCCACTATGTTCTACGGTGGGTCTTGTGTTTGCGGGCGGGCAGGTGTCATTAGGATGGTGTGGAGCTTCTCAGCATGTATCAGGGGGGCTGGATGGCATGACCCCCCCATTGCAAGCTGGTTCCCCCTAACGGCAGCAGCATGCCGACGGGCATGGTGGAGTAGATCAGTGCATCGATGTCAGACCTGCTCATAACTGCGGTTATGCAGGTCAACATCATTTACCCTGTGGACAAAATCATTCCACTCCTGCACTGTGTACATCAGCAGTGTCTCCCTGGACATTTTGCCTGAAAGACATAAACAGGGAAACAGCTCTGAGGACCTCATACTGCAAGGATATCATAATTGTTAATACACATCTCTGTCTCCCCCCCCAACATATCTGCAACATCAATCTGATCATACAACTCAATGGGTATGTCTACAGAAGACCTACCATTGAGACATATATCATATTGTACAACAATTTGTGCAATGTGTTTGTAGGCATGTTCCATGTTGAAACACTATCACTGATGGACTGTTATGAACAATGTCACCTGCATGCCATTGTAAGGGCCACTATGGTTCCATATATGCATGTGTTCTGTTTGCTATGTGACTGCTGCACATCTGTTGTTTTGTGTTAATGGGGATATCTATGCATGCTGTTAAACATCATCCTGGAATGTGTGGACTATTACTTCCCACATATGTTCTATAACAGTGACACAACAGCATGTATGGGAAAACAGTTGCCAGCAGAACCACCTTTCCCACCACATATGGCCATGTTACCAGGCCACATCACATCTTAGACCCACCCTGGGACCTCATGATCTACTGGTCTTGCACTACCTTCAGGTGGAACCACCTCAGGGGATGGTGTTTACCCCCTCCAGGAGCACACACAGACAGGATCCTGTCACCCAAAGTTAGGTCCAGGGTCTGGTGCATAGGGAGCTCCACAGAGACTTGGGGGATTTGTTACATCACCTTGAGGCCCTCAGTACACAATCACAGGATCCATATGCTCCTCCTGCTCAGCCCCCAGCCCAAGCAACTTCAGGGCCAGGAAGATGCTGTTGTGACTGCCCATGCGTGGAGATCTTGATCCCATTGTTTCCATATGGGGGTTCATGGGCTTCTCCATTCCAGACAATACTCCCCATCCAAGGTGTTTACCCACCACGAATAAACAGTTTTTTATCTGCCTCCTGCTCTCATCATTTCCAGTAATACCACTTCGTGTTTAATACCCACCACATGTGTCATATACCACCCCTATATGCTGTCTTGTCTGTCTTCCAACCCAACCTACCTCCGCAAATATACCTACTATCCTTCCCCAAAATTCCAATTCCACCTTCACAAAGAAGGGCAATGTGTTCTCAACATGGAGTTCACACCAGACATAACTGTACAATTTGCACCCACTTACTGCTGTATATATATGTGTGTATTGATATGTGTGATGTTCTCTCACACATACCGTGCAGCACTGTCATTCAACAGTAGGGGACATGTATTTATATAAATATGTGTGTGTGTGTGTGTGTTTGTATATATGTAGACATAAATGTAAATGTATATATATATATATATATATATATATATATATATATATATATATATATATGTGTGTGTGTGTGTGTGTAGATATATATTATGAGTTGTATATATATATATATATATATATATATATATGTGTGTGTGTGTGTGTGTGTGTGTGTCTGTATATCTGTAGACATACATGTGTATATATAGGTTCATAGGTTCATAGGTTCATACTAGGCTATCTGTCCGAGGGCATTTACAAGCCTAGCCCATAGTTTTGTGGCTTACGCCACCCCTTTAGTATGGGGAACTATACCCATTATTTTGCTGTGCCTCTGTTGAGCAGTGACACTGAGGTAATCCCTGGGGTATATCTGCGATCTCCCATCCATTGGTCAAGATTTCTCTTGAACAAGGCCAGCGAGGTGCTCTGACTCACATATACCGGGATTTTATTCCACAGCATAGGGAGTCTTTGGGTGATGAATCTATCCCTCCAGCACGTCCTATTAATAGCCGTGTCGAGGTTTAAGTCTCCGCCTTGTGGCTCTGACGGATCTAGATTTTTGAGGTGAAGCATATTCATCAAATCTGGGTTTGACATGGCCTTGTATGTTAGGCAAAGGTCACCTCTGAGCAAGCTGGCGACTGAATAGAGCTGGAGTTCTTTCAGTCGGGCAGCATAGGACAGATGTTTGAGACCCTTTATCCTTTTGGTGAGGAACTTTGTGGCCTCTCCAGCTGCTGCAAGTGTCGGGTCAGATACATTCCGAATGGGGCATTGTACTCAATCATTGTTCTGATGAGTGATGAGTATAGAGAGACTATGACCTCCCTTGATCTAGATGAGAATCCCTTCATGATAAGGTGGGCAATGTAGAAGGTCTTCCTAACTACTTTAGCTACATGGGTGTCGAATGACAGACTACTATCAACCTGGGTCCCCAGGTCCCTGATAACTTCTTCTGTGCTCAGTGGATTGCCACCTATTTGGTAGCTAGGGGTAACCTTGTTTTTCCAAGGGTATGACTATGCATTTTTGGCATTTAACTTTAGGCCATGGCTCTGGCACCAGTTATCCGCTTCTGTGAGACCCTTCTGAAGGATATCTGTGTCAGATGTGTTTTCTACTATGGCGCAGTTTGCAGTCATCTGCAAACTTTGTCAGCCATAACCCTCCTGTGTTTGCTTGTACTGAAAAGTAGATGCCAAACAAGAGTGGGCCCAGGACTGAGCCCTGTGGTACACCACTTGTAACAGGCTTTGAGTCTGACATGGCGCCAGCAACTCTGACCCTGTGGGTTCTGTCACTCAGCCAGTTTGCAACCCATCTTGTGATGTATGGGTTAACATTTAAGCTGATGAGTTTTTCAATGATACCCGAGTGGGGTATTGTATCAAGGCCTTCGCCAGATCGAGGTAGGCTGTATGGACTGCCTTTCCCTCATCAATGGCTTTGGTGACTGTTTTGAAAAAGTCAACCAAGTTTAGAAGGCATGATCTGCCTTTGACAAAGCCAAACTGGGATGGATCCAAAGTCTGCAAATTCCTATGTCTTTATGTATGAGGTCCATTATGATCCTCTCCATGGCTTTGCAGATAAGGCTTGTCAAGCTAATGGGCCGGTAATTTCCAGGGTCGGTGGAGGCACCGCCTTTGTGAAGTGGGACCACAGTTGCAGTGCGCCACTCCTGGGTAATGATCCAGAGATAAGACTATGATTAAACAGCTGTCCTAGCTGTGGGTTTAATTCCTCGTTGAGTTCGTGGAGCACACAGCCGGGGACATCATCAGGTCCCATGGATGCTGTGTTTTTTGCTTTGGAGAGAGCAGTTCTCACTTGGGCGTTGGAGATGTTTGCGGGGCTGCAATCGCTTGGTATACATATCTCTCCTTTTGGCGGGGAGGGGGGGAGAAGTTTGCACTGAACCTGTCAGCCAGTATGTTGGCAATGTCTGTAGGATCAGTAATCTTCACATCATTTTGAACTAGTTCTGAGCATATCTGGGAGTTTCCTCCCAGGTTTCTAACATAGCTAAAGAAGGCCTTATGATTGTCTTTTGAGTCTTTAGCTATTTTTCTCTCAAAATTTGCTTTGGATGATTTTATGAGAGCTCTTAGTTTTTACTTATAGTGATCAAGGGTGTCTTACCTTTTAAGGATTTTGCTCTATCTTGTAGTAGCTTCCTCCTTTTGTTGTAGAGTTTGGTTATGGCTCGTGTCCACCAGACTGCACGCTTGCCTTTGGTACAAAGAGTCTTTGTTTTGCTTGGGATTGCCTTATCCATGCAGTCCTGCAGGTGCTGGTAGAAGGCATTTGTAAGTGATTCAGCGGCTTGAGTACTGTTTTCCTCACGGCTCGGGGCCTTAAAGGAGACCACACTAGTCTTTAGAAGTGTGAAGTCGGCCGAGAAGTTCTTAACTGTGGTCTTTTTATTTCAGGTGGGGTGGGATGAGGACCTCCAGCGAGATTAGTTTGTGATCTGATCTCACCAGTGAGGGGTATACTTCCGGTGTTGAACATTGTGCTCCCATGTTCGTGATGATGAGATCAAGTATGTTTTCTCCTCTTGTGGGGATGGTGACTAGTTGTTCCATGGCATTTGAGTTTATGAATTCCAGGAACTTTTGGGCTAGGGTGTTTGGGCTTGAGTAGTGTTCCCAGTCTATATTAGGGTAATTGAAGTCACCTAGTATGATGGTGTTTGGTGATACATTTATCCCCTCTAGTGTTTTCAGGAAGGCCATGTGAGGTTCCTGACTTTGTGAGGGTGGCCTGTAACATGCTACAATTTGCAGAGCAGTCTTGCCTATGGTTAATTGCACCTGGATGGTCTCCGATGCATCGTATGTTGCCACCAGTCTTGAGGTGTGGGTGTCTTTGATGAATATGGATACCCTCCTTTCTTGGTATTGTCCGGATTTTGGGGCCGAACGCATGATAAGAGGTAAAACCTGATAGTGCTGGGGTGCTCTCAGGAGCCTTGAACCAGGTTTCTGTCACTGCACAGACATCGATGTTCTCCATACTGAGAAGGGCCTCGAGTGCATGCATTTTGAGATTTAGACTTCTGGCATTGAGCAGCATTACCCTTAGTTTTTTCCTTTTTGTGTTCTAGGGTGGTAGGTTTAGAATTTAAGCCTTGCCTAAAAAGGCACTATGGGGTGGCAAGAGCCTTTGCCAATATCCGGAATCCCAGGGTGACAGGTGCAAGCCGCCCTCATGGCAGCGTGGCTTGTCCAGCATGTCATCCCAGGCAGACAGACATTGATCCCCTTTGAATGACACCAGAGTTTAAGCCAATTGTTAAAGCTGATCATCTTATCTCTGTATTGTGGCATCATTCTTGGTGAAGGTAGGATACTGCTCAAGGTCAGGGTCATACATGCCTGGGCTACATAATCAGAGAGCTCCTCAATGTCTCTTTTCATGTAGTTCAAGGAGGTACGTCTCAGGTCGTTTACACCAGCGTGGACAATGACTGAGTCGTATTTGTACCTGCTGTTGAGAGACCTGAGTGCTTGCGTTATATGGCGGATTCTAGCGCCCGACAGGCAGCTTACTGTGACCTTCTCCTTACTCAGTCTGGTGAGTGGGACGTCAGTGTGTCTGACTATGGAGTCACCAATGACTAGTGTGTCTGGCATTGTGTTTGGCCTTAAGGGCTGTGACTGTTTGACACTCTGACTGTGAGGTCTATGTGTTGCAGGTGTTGTGTTCTGAGGTGGTGGTTGTTTGGGTGTCTGCTTTGATGGCCTCTGCTGTTTTGGTAGATTTTTGATCAGAGCCGCCGAGAGTATGTCTTTGTGTGTTTATGTGTATGATTTGAGGTTGTGATGGTACTATGTGAGACTGGGTCTATAGTGTGTGTGTGGTAACCTTCTCCTCCTGACTGGTCTTGCCAGTCCTATGTTGAGAGAGCTCAGCCTCCAGTTTGGCCGTATAGTTGCATCTCTCGCATGTATTTGTGTTTTGTGGGAGGAGGAGAGGGTTGTCTGTGTACATGAGGCAATTGTAACATTGCCTCAATATTCCCAGGTTCACCAGCTGAGCAGGAGAGGACACTAGCAACTGATCCTCGACATGCTAGAAGGACTAGACAAAAAACTTTAAAAGAGATTCCGGGGGATGTGGGTGACGGAGAAATGGGGGTTTGCCTTTTGGGGGTGCTATCTATAAGAGTGCCGTATCAAGGTAATAAGTACTGTAGGAGCAAGTGCTAGGTTTAACAGATAGAGAAAAGTCTACTTGGAGTCAAGTAGAGATGATCTTTAGGTATTAGAGAAAGTTTCCATATGGGG
>NC_056745.1:386626542-386801542 GCF_019279795.1 Protopterus annectens | reverse complement strand
TGAATGCAGGAGGTCTCGGGGATGACTGTGTGGAGGTCGTTAATGAAAATAGAAAAGAGTAGAGGTCCCAGTATGGAGCCTTGGGGGACCCCTGTGGAATTAGGTAAGAGGGGCGAGAGCTTGTTTTGCCAGAGTACAGCTTGATTCCTATCGGATAGATAGGCATGAAACCAATTAAGTGTTGTGTTATCTAGATAGAAAGTTTTTAGAGTGTTGTGAAGTAGTTGATGGTTGACCATATCAAAGGCCTTTGATAGGTCCTGAAAGAGAGCAGATGACATGTTTTTGTTGTTCTTATTATGGTTTATAGTGTCGGTGAAAGAGAGGAGGGCGGTGGTAGTGCTGTGTTTGGGTCTGAAACCATGTTGTGAGGTAGTTAGAAGCTTGCTCTGGTTTAGGTAGTGTACAAGTTGTTTGTGTATACATTTTTCCATGATTTTAGCAAGTGGTGACAATATGGCTATTGGCCTGTAGTTGGATAGATCAGTGGATGCCCCTCCTTTGTGGAGAGGGATAACGTGGGAGATTTTCCAAATTGAGGGGATAGTAGATTCCGTTATGGTGCGGTTGATTAGGATAGAGATGGGGTAGGCTATGACCTCTGCAGCTTTTTGTAGATAATCAGCTGGTAGAAGGTCGGCAGCAATGGTAGTATGTTTTAGTTTCTTCAGTAGGGATCTAATGAAGGAAGTGGAAACAGGTTGTAGGTGGAAAGAGGGCTCAGACTTCAGGGTCAAACTTGTGGTGGAGGGATTGGTGGGAGGTTGTTGGGCAGCTAAGGATTTGATTATATTGATAAAGAAAGAGTTAAAGGTATTGGCCACTTCTTCAGGGCTTTTATCATTTAGGTCGGCTGGAGTTGGAGTGGTGGTCTTTCCTGGATGGAGAAGGTTGTTAATACCTGCCCAAAACTTTTGGGGATTATGTTGGTGTTTATCTTGCAGTTGGTGGTAATAGTTCTTTTTGTCTAGTGAAATGGATTTTTTTGTCACGTTTCTAAGTTGTTGGAAGTAAATTCGGTCTAGGGGAGCTTTGGAAGCACACCATTTATCCCAGGCTTTGTTTCTAAGTTTGATTTTGGATTTTGAGTCTTTTGTTAGCCATGGAGCAGTCTGGTTTTTGACCTTGGTTGAACGTATGGGAGCATGGGAATTGAGTATGTTTGTAAAGGTGGAGTTAAAGGTTGTTACTGCTTCATCGAGAGGGAGGTATTTAAGAATAGACCAGTTACATGACTGTAGCTCTAGTTGGAATTTAGAGAGGTCAAAATGTTTAGTGTTCCTGATTGATCTGTACACTGGTAGCTTGCATCTCCCTGCTTTTTTTTTCTCTATGTAGGTTATGAGATGATCACTGAGCTCATTTGGGAGAGTCCCAGACTTGTACGCATGGGACGGATTGTTTATGAGTATCCAGTCTAGGATACTTTCTTTTTGATTGGTGTTACCAATTCTGGTGGGGGAGGATATAATCTGTGAGAAACCGTGGAGATTTATGAGGGTGGGGTTGGTCTCTGAGGAACATTGGTTCCAGTCTATATTCATATCGCCCATAATAATAGTTTCTTGGGGGCAGTTAGTAGCAAGCCAATTTAAGATATGCTCAAGTGTGTCAGAGTTACTTCCAGGGGGGATGTAGGTCACAATTAGGTTGATACTTTTTTCCTTATTCATTTGTATTTTTAGGGCAATTAATTCTGCATTAGAGATCTGGGGAGGTTGGGAGGGGTTCAAAGTAACATTTAGTGAGCATTTGGAGAGGACAGCGATACCACCTCCTTTTTTTATTGGGCGGTCGTTTCTGTATATGTTATAGCCAGGTGGGGAGATCTCAATGTCTTTCGTTACTGGTTTAAGCCAGGTTTCAGTCAGGCACATAATGTCAGGGTGGTGGGTGTCTAACAGAGCGTGCAAGTTGTGTATTTTGTTGTTTAGGCTTCTTATATTTAGGTGGCAGATTAGGAGGGAGTTAGGAGAATTAGGGAGAAGAGATGGGCTATGAGAGCTAGCGATTGTCATGGGGCCTGGGTTGGGGTGGATGTCTCCATCTTTAGGCAAGTTTTTCTCAGGTATTCTATAAGTTTCAGGAGTTTGAGTAATAGTTTGTCAGCATATTTAGATTTGGGATGATTCGTTTTTAGTTTATGGGGGTGGGGGTAATTGGTGTATTGTACTATATTGGTTGGGTAGTGAGTAGGATAAGCAGTGTTAAGTAGGGTTGATGGCGTGCAAGTATGATACTTAGGATAGTGATATCCCTTGTAAATTTGGCCCTCATATTTAGTTAGCATGTATAGTGAGGTAAAGACTAATAGAGTAAGGGGCAGAATTTTTATGGTTGGCTTGAGAATCAGAGAGAGGTAGGGCTTCATAGTGTTTAACATAGTTATAGGCGTTTAAGCAGTTAGCAAGTGTGGTGGGAGTGGTTCACATGAGGGAGGAGGGGGGATGGAAGAGGAATATATATATATATATATATAGAGGCAATTATATGTAGACATATATATCTATAGATGCATACATTTATATATATATATATATATATATATATATATATATATATATATATATTTATATAAAATATATATATATGTATATAAATATATAAATATATATATATAATATATATATATATATATATATATATATATATACACACACACACACACACACACACACACACACACACACACACACACACACACATACATCTACATATATAAATGCATTTTCTTTACTGTTGAATGACTGTGCTGGATGATATGTTTGAGAAAACATCAGAGTTATGTATATTTGACATGGCTTAGTGGTAAACCACTTTGGCTATAGTGTGCATGGTCCTGGGTTTGAGACTTGCAAAGGCTGTCTATTTTGTTGTGGGCAGAACAAGGACTGTTGGATACAGAGTGATTAAGCCACTTTTCAGCAGTTGTAAGCAGGTTTGTGCAGGTTTGCGCGACAGTAAGCAATGCTAATGTCCGGTTAAATATGCTTACAGAGAGTTAGCTTCAAAATTGCTTAACATGTGTGCACATTGCTTACCCCATGCAAACAGGATTAAACCCACTTACTGCTGCTTAAAAGTGTTTACTCCCACTTACCCCATGTTAATTTCTTTAAAAGAAAAGAAAAAGGGTTGATAGGAATGTGGTGAAAAAGGGACAAAAAGAAGGAAAGATAATAGGGAAAGTAGCTAAGGATGTGCAGGGTGGGTGTAGGTAAGGTCCATAGCTGTCCATTTCTTCTACAACAACAGCTGTGCATATATACTGATTTAGAGGTAGATTTGGACACTCAAACCCGTTAGAGATGGGTGAGGGCAACAATAATATGTTGTGAAGCCAATTAGGCCAAATTACGTGTCCAGTGGACACGTGTGCAAAATGGATAGCTTTGTATGGGGTGAGATTTTTTAGGGGGAACAGATTGCCCTTTTTTATTTGAAGGTGAGAGGTGGATGTTGGGGAGGGATAGTAGGTATATTTGGCGAGGTAGATTGGGTAGAATGACAGACAAGACAGACAAGACAGACTACAGGGGTGACATATGACACATGTGGGGGTAAACACCTTGGCTGGGGAGGGGTGTTTGGAAGTCAGGCGCCCGTAAGCCCCCAAATGGAAAGAGTGGGACTGAGGTCCCCACCCACGGGCAGTCACCACTGCACCTTCATAGCACCAAAGGTGGCTGTGCTGGGGTCTGGGTAGGAGGGGCAGGCTGACCCTCTAGATGCGCCACACAGCCCTCAAGCTGGCATAGCTGATCTCCGAACTCCTTGCGGAGCTTGCTACTCACCAGACCCCAGACCTGACAACGAGTGGCAGTTTCCTGTCTGCGCCCGCTCCCAGGGAGGGTGAGCCCCATCCCCTGAGGTGGTTCCACCCAAAGGTGGTGCAGGACCAGCAGATGAGGAGGTTCAGGGGTGTGTCTCAGACATGCTGGTGCCTGGTGCCATCACCAGATGAGGTGGGAAAGGTGGGTCCGCTGGGACCCGGCCTTCCCAAATGTGCTATGGTGTTTCATTTTTAAAACATATGTGGGTTAGTAATAGTCAACACATTCCAGGATTAGGTATAACAGCATGCATAGGTATTCCCATTAAACTAAAACACCAGATATGGAACAGTTGCATAGCAAACAGAACACATGCATTTATGGAACCACAGTGGCCATTACAACAGCATGCAGGTATATTGATGGCAGCATGCCACCTATGTGGGAGTATTTCAACATGGCACATGCATATAAACAAATTTCGATGTTTATCAAACAATAGAACATATGCTCTAACAGTCGATTTAATTGTACACATAGCCATTGAGTTGTGTATTTAGATTAATGTTGCAGTACTTTCTTAGTGCTGTAATCTGTACCTTACAGGTACTATTACACTATCCTATGGCCTTAGTTTGGACATTGGTATGTTTGTAGACAACTATATATATGTGAGCTGTGCTTTACCTGTAGTACACACCTCTTACCTGGTATACCTGTAGAGATATTGTTTGTTAACATTACCTGACTGTTTCTATGCATATACCCAGATTCCAGGTTGATGTTATGGACATACCTCTCAATCTCTTATTGCACACACTCTGGGCAAGGCTTGACAACATGCAGGTTAAACTGGGACACATTTTGATAACTGCCCTCATAAACCTTTGGTGAGTTGCTACAATGACAGGTTTGTTTTCATATACATTTTCTGATTATTTACAGGTCTGACAGTCAGTTATACTTCATTAAATGTTGTCTAAATGTAAGAGATCATCACACTGATTTGCCAGGGGGACAGGGTAACAAGCAGCAGATATGGGCCAATTATCTGGACATTCTGAACAAATCTTTACAGTTGAGGGGTATGATTCTGCAAACAGCTTACTACCACTCCCAAGATTTGAACCATGGCTGTTAAATATACAACAGTTTATGTTTCATTTGAGTGTGCTATTTAGCAATTGTTGTGTATCTCTTCTCTGATTTCTATCTATAAGTCTCCTGTGATTTTACAATCCAACCTTGTAATTACAATACTCTTATACAGGGATTCCTAGACAGTTTTATTATGTAGCACAGTGTGGATGACAGTGATGAGTAATACCTTATTATTCAGCAAAACTGCAACACTAACACTGCCATACAATACTAGACTAAACAGTACCAGTCCAGGATTTCAATCTTTTATTTCCAGGGACAGTTTTCTTATCTGACAGACCTGTGGATGGAATGTTTGTTAACACTACACAAATGTTGCCACACATATAAAGATACAACAGTTTATGTCTCAGTTGAGTGTGATATTTGGATTTTGTTGTCTAGCTTTTCACTGTTTTCTGTCTAAGTCTCCCTCAGTTGTACAATATGACCTTGTGATTACAACAGGTGCATACAGACATTCCTACACATTTTATTTATGTAGCACAGTGTGGGTAACAGTGCTTTATACAACAGTACTATTAAGAGATTGCAACACTACATTACCATATGATACAAGAGTAAACACAAGCAGTCCAGGAGTTAGACCTTTATTGCCAGGCTGTTAACCTTTTATTTACGTACAACCTATATGAGACTCTCCCTGCCATATTGTCTGGTTTATTCAGTACATGCAGCATGCAATACAGATTTTATGCATGCAATTACCATTCTACTACTTTTAGATTTATTTCTTATGACAGTACATGCAAGATTATAACTAACCTGCTTCACAACACAGCCTCTGCAGCCTACACCCATGGGCTTCCTGATTCACAGCCCGCTCTGCTGCCACTGTCAAAGACATAAGAGGAATATTTAGCCATACCTATCCATAATATACATGAGCTGGCAATTATTAAACAGGTAGTAGGAAGAGTACTTACACATGGCTGGGACATCGCCCAATTGCCTAGCTTCTTGGATCCACTGATCCAAGAGGTCCTTCTTCCTCCATTTCAGGTCAGCATAGTGATGCCTGACTTGCTCACCAGTTCAAGGGATGCCAGTGACACTGATGAGGTCACGGGTGAGAAGGTTCCAGGCTTCTGCTTTATATTGGGAGCCCTGGTACTGGCCCTGTGGCAGTCTCTCTTCATGGTCTTTTACCAGGAGTCTTTCCATGTCCTTGGAGTCCTGAATGCCCTAGCACTGCGCTCAGAAGTGTGATCCTTCTCCAACACCAGCCATAGTGCCTACAGGAGGAAGCTGCAACCAGTTATAAGATGTGACCGAATAATAATAGAGCGCTTTCACAATAAATGCTTCTTCAGATCCTTCTAATGAACCCAGAAGTCCGCTCTTTATATAATAGATCCAATTAACCAATCAGTAAATACTCATCTATATTAAAACATAAAACAAGTAAATATATATGTATGTATGAAACTCAAGTAGCAGACATATATATATATATATATAAAAACCCTGAATTGAATTAAATGAAAAATACTAGACACATCAATGATCATCTATAAAATATGCTGTATATGTTAAAATCATCAAAGGCATCAAAATTCATTATGAACAATTAAGAAAATATATGTATAGAAAATTTTTATATAAATCAGTATAACATTTGACATATCTGTCACCTATGTTGTTGACTAAATATCAAAACATGACATTTCAACTAAGCAGTGTGAATATATAAAAAATGTCCAAACTATTTGATGTTCCTGTGCTGTTTTAACTTAGGTTTGATTGATGGTCTATCATTCAAGCCGTGACCCCTGTCTGCCTTTAGAGTAATGATCCAGTCAGTCTCCTTAGCTTCTGTGAAATTCATAATGTCACCACCCCTCTTATTAGCAGTGATAATATCTGACACCCGAAACAGAAAAGTATGATCCCCATCATTGGAAACAACATGCCTGGCAAGGGCATTATGAGGGCTATCTTTCCTCATGTGGTAAATGTGTTCCCTCATTCTGTCCCGCAGTGGACGATTGGTTTTACCAACATAGAAGCACGGACAGGCCTGACAAGTGGCTAGGTACACCACATTGCATGTCATACAACCGGCATCTATCCTGGTGGAGAAGGTGACGTGTTCATCAGGATGGATGAACATTTCACTACGGTCTATGAAGGAACAGAAGTTACAGCGTCCACAAGGTTTTGTGTGTCCATTTACCTTCATGGTCCTATCAAATCTAGGATAGCATAGTAGTCACTTTAAATTACTCTTATTCCTGAACAGAAAACCAGGTGTCTCCCCCACAATACATCTCAACTCATCATCAACAAGAAGAATGTTCCAATGCCTATTGATGATTTCCTTCGAATGGGGTAGATCAGAAGTAAAATAGGTGGAAAATTTAACAGGTTTATGAATCATATAATTACCAGTCACCTCATAATGGCTTCTGGGTCCAAAATATGGTGAGCCTACAGTGAGATGTAAGGTTTGTGCCTCCTCTATATATGAGGTAATCTCATCCTCCTTATAACCCCGTGCCAATAGTCTATCCCTGAGTTTCTCTAAATCAGAGTTAAAACCACTGTTAATAGGATTAAGTCGCGAAGCCCTAATGGCTTGCCCTTTCATAATATTCCTGAAAACAAAGGGTGGATGCATAATTGACCTTAGTAACAGGGAATTACAATGACAGGCCTTACGATGGACTCCTGTATTGATCAAATCACCTGCTAATTTCTCAATATATAAATCTAAGAAATCTATCCTGTGTGTTGAATAATTCATGGTGAAAGTAAGGAATGTTGTTAGACTATTCATCATTGTTAGCATGGATTCCAACTGTACTGATGCTCCATCCCACAAGACAAAAAGGTCATCAACAAACCTTCTGTAGAACACTACATGTCTACAGAATAAATCATGCTTAAATAGAATATGTTCCTCCCAGTGGGGAAGGAACATATTGGCGTAGCTGTTGGCACAAGGTGTGCCCATAGCTACGCCGTCATGTTGTCTATAGATCTGATCATGGAACATGAAAAAATTATTCTCTAAGACCAATTCTAAAAAGTGAACTATGAGGTCTATCAATACTGCATTGTAATCACTGTGTGCTTGTAGATATTGTAACACATAATCCAACCCTATATCATTAGGGATCACAGTAAACAAAGATTGGACATCAAAGGTGACAAAGATGTAATCACATGATGACCCTTAGTTGCCAATACACTCATATAAATCAATCAAGAATTGCTTGGAGTCCTTTAACACTGTAACATTATCATTCAATACATATCTCAGATGTTTTTCTACAAAAACTGATAAAAGTTCTGTGACCCAACCATGAGCAGATACTATCAGTCTCATGGGTGGGTTACCAACATTTTATGGATCTTAGGGATGACTGGTGCATGAATCATGAGATATTCATATAACTCTTTATCTATCGGGTTACTTCTAAATATATCATGGAGTGTATTACCGATATATCTGACAACTGAGTATAATTCGTCAATAAGAATAGGTTCATAGAACCTGTCCTGTAACATTAAGGTCATGGCCTCTACATAAAAGGACATGTCCATAACAACAACTTTACCACCCTTGTCAGCTGACCTAATAATAACTCTGCTGTTTTAACCTTACTTTCGCTGCACTCGTGCTTTCTGTTATATTCAGTTATAAGATGTATTCTCACCTGTGGGGTTTAAATAGGGATGATTTCCCACACTTTGCTATGATTGAATGGTTTTAAAAATGCTAAGCTATGGGCAAACCTGCTTGCCTAAGGTTGGCATTGCTTAAAGGGGTATACCAATGGACAAATCAATTTAGCTGGGCTACACATTGCTTACACCTAGTAAGCAGAGGTGTGCTATGATTAGCATTGCTTATTTTTTAATTTACACACTATTTGCTGTTTGGCATTGATTTATCATTCATTACATGTTATATATTTGTTTAGCATCAGTGATTCATGTGTACGTATACTGTATGGGGTACTTGTGTTTATTGGGGGATTTAACCACTTTATTACAATGACACCTCACATCTGAACTTAATGCAGTACTCCAGCTCACAAATATATGTTATGTAGTAGGTTATACAATATAAAATTGTTTACAGATTCCTTTCACATGTAAACTGTGATTTTTCTATAGTGAGGATCTGTTTGGGTATACCTCAATTTTGTGTACAGCTGTAATGGCTTAGTGGTTAACTGCTGTGACTATAGTGTATAGGGTTCTGGGTTCAAGACCTGCAAAGGCTGTTTATTTTGTTGATGGGCAGAACAGGGACTGTTGGATACAGAATGATTAAGGCACTTTTGAGCAATTGTACGTGGGTTTGTGCAACTGTAAACAATGCTCACTTCCAGTTAAATATGCTTACAGAGAGTTAGCTTCAAAATTGCTTAACCTGTGCTCATTGCTTACCCCTGTGCAAACAGGATTAAACCCACTTACTACTGCTTAAAAGTACTTACTTCTGCTTACCCCCGCAGTAATTTAGAAAGAAATGAAACATGGGTTTTGAGAAAGTGGTAGATTTGGACACTTTATACATATTTTACACTATTTGCTATATGGCATGGATTTATCACTCATTACACATTATAACTTTGTTTAGTATCCCTGATTCATGTGTAAATATACTGTATGGGGCAGTTGTGATTATCTGTGGATTTTACCACATTATTACAATGATACCGCACATCTGCACTTAATGCAGTACTTCAGTTCACAAATATATGTTATTTAGTAGGTTATACAGCAAAAAAAGTTCCTAAATTGCTTTCACATGGAAAATGGAATTTACTACAGTGAGAATCAAACTAGGAATGACTGTTCGCCAAGCAAATACTCTGACCACTACACTATTGCAGTACTGTTTCAATTGAATGTATCTTGCTATTTATCTTCTTGTGCTGTTTAAGCTACAGCATGCATAGCTAAGCAATGGGCAAACCCGTGCAGCTACAGTTAAATTTAATATGTTTGATAGAAAAAATTTCTAGTGTTATTTTCTCTAGGAAGGGACAGGTTTCACTTATTGCTGTGGATTTCTGCATGCATCTGCACATTTGGCTGACATACTAGCAACCCCCCATACCTTTCAACATCTTCATAAAAAATATCTGGACAAAGCTTAACAAAATGAGGTACACCTAGGGACATATTTTAAATATTGCTCTTATAAACTTAAGTAAGTTGTTAGGATAACAGGATTTGTTTTAATATAACTTTTCTGACGGATTTGGTGTCTGAAACTCAAATGTACGCCATTATTTAACTACTTCAATCCTGAGATCATCCTAATGATTTGCCAGGACAAATGAGATACAGGTCAAAAGTATGAGTGAGGAATCTGGACATTCTGCAAAGTTCTGTACAGCTGAGAGGCATGCAACCCCCTATGAGCATTCTCATTTATTGTACTCACCGAACGACAAATCTTTAGTGCAGGGTAGTGTATATTGTGAGAGCTCTGTTCTAGAGCCCTGCACTTGTCCACGCTCCATGTCCATTTAGGAGAAGAGGCAGCGTGCCTTCATAACTATGCATGGTGTGCAGTCATGCTGCTCTTAAATGGTTGTTTCCATGCAGGAATAAGCTATTCCTGCACGGAACCTTTCTGAATACCGGGGTGTATGCCAACACAGATCTTGTTATTCTAGCAACTTTATAAGTTTGTAAGAGCAATATTTAAAGTGTCTCTATTTTTATGCTCCTTGTCCCCCTAATACATCTCTGAAAGTTTGGACAAACTGTGTGTGAACACAAATCCTGTTATTCGAGCAACTTTCTAAGTTTATAAGAGCAATATTTAAAGTGTCTCTATTTTTGTGCTGCTTTTCCCCCTATTATGTTGGGCTTTGTCCAGATTTGTTGCACTAAGAGGCTGAGAGGTATGTCAGAATGGATGTCAAAAGTGAGTCATTTATAGTAATGAGGTGCTATAGTAATGAGGTGCTTTAAACGGTCTGGTTTTGTTTTCTGGTAGAACTTATAGAGTGTAACCTTACTGTGGCAAGACGTTGAACTGCTCAAGGAAAATGCGTAAGCGACCGTATTGCACTGCTGGTTGACAACATGTTGGAAAATGGCAATTTGTGAAATTTTAAGCGCTGCAATGATTTTTGTTAACTTAATCATGATATGTTGGCTGTAATTTGTCCATTATAAAGTTTTATTCTTTTTCTGAAAGAGGTGGTATAACAAGGTAGGCATTGGGAATTTGAGCTAGGCTGTTCAGTGGTATATTGGGAGGCTAGAATATCATGAATGCCCATGCTTAAAATAGCTGTATGTAAGTGTCTATCCCTGATTACTTTGGGATTTGTTGAGTTGGGCACTAAACAGGAATTAAAATTTTACCCTTGTTTCAAAGAGTTTATTAGCACACCTTCTTTAGTCTTGTTTCAGTTTTCAGTAATTTGTCTCTGCTTGCAACTAATTATTTCTAGGTATGTCCCAGATTTGTTGAGCGGTGCTGGTGTCTAAAATGTCATGCATGTCACCTGACTACAAAGTTGTAAACTTCAGAAAATGTTTTAATTTGCATTCTCTTGTCAATGCCTCAGGTTTATAGCAATATTGTGTCAAGTCTGATTTTGTCCCTCATTATGCTCTGGTTTATTTTTACTCAGTGGCATTTTTCCAGTAGTGTTCCCACAACTGGAAACTAAGCACATTCATGCCAGTATCACTACAGCCTTTGTATAGTTTGGAACAGATTTTATGCCATTAGTGTGTTATTTGGAGTTTAATGTTGGGTATTAGGATTTACAAATGTTGGGATATGTATGTATGCTTCTGCTTATTCTGTTTTATTTTTCATGGTTAAAGATGTCAAATCTTGCATTCTTTGATGTTAACTGTTCCAAGGCATGATGTCTTAACTCACTCCCTCTGGAGCAGCTCAGAAAAAGTTACCTTCTTAATTCCACCATAGGAACAACAGTGCAGCCTGAGGTCATTTTCAGAAATTCCATTTGTAATACCACACAGAAAACAAATGTTCATAACTCTTTAACTAAAAGAGCTAGACTAAAAATGTAAACACGAAAGATGTTCAGCAGACACTGACCTTTCCAACATTGCAAATGTTGATAGTGCATATCAAAGTCATTATTAAATACTTGGCAAGGAATGCTGATATTGTGCATATTTTTTACCTTTTTGGAAAAGCAAAGCACAATATCTTGGTCAATGTACCATGCAGACCCATACAATTTGAGTTTAATTTGTTAGTATGAATGGCAGCTTTAAAATTATACCTTAACCATTACTGTGTGATGCTCCTTTCTTGAGATATTCACAGAAATATGATTAATATATTATTTTGCATAATTGATAAATAAGCAAAGCATAATATCTCATCACCAACAGACAGAGTTTATATATCAGTGTAAAAGTTGTGCATCTGAATGTCAGCTTCAAAATGATGCATCATTTGTGTGATCACCATGCTCCCTTGCTAAGATATGGGCATAATAATGAGAAGTATTGTAAATGTACAATTTTCATAATCGTACAAGACTAAACAAACTGTAATATCTGTACATGTGTACAGTGCACTAACACAGTTCTTTTACCAATTTGTAAGGAGTAACACTGTCTTCAGAATGAGGTATTACTTGGCACACTGACATGCTCCCTTGCAAATGTATTTACCAAAATATGAAAAAAATCATAATTTCCATAACCTAAGTCCTAACAAAACTGATATATGTACATGTGTACAGCATTCAGAAGCAGTTGTTTTACCATGTAGACACATATAATTGTAAATATACATATTCTTGGTGTAGACAACATACTGCTGAATATAGTTTGGTAGTCTGTTCCATGCATCAGCTACTCTGTCAGGGAACTAATTAGTACACGTGTCATTCCTACAGAATCTTTTATAATTTCTCTGTTGGGTTTCTAATACCATGATGGGAATGGACCCCATTCTTAAGTCAAAACACAATTAAAGTTCATGAAATTAATAGGGTTGTCTTTATTGTCACAGTTACACAGTCTATAGTATTGGTGTTATTGGTGTTATCACTGAACCTGTAGTAATCACAGGTCTTATAACTATCTGTAATCCCTCACATGTCTCATAACTGTCTGATTTTTTTGTTAGAATGTCTGTTACAGTAAAAACATTTACACCCTGACAGAACTGGTTTCCAGTCATTGTTCTTTAACCATGTTTTACAAACAATAACACCATCAATCTTGTGGGAATGTAGCAAGTTTTCCAATTAAAAAAATACTATTAATGCTTCTAGCATTAATAACCATCAGAGATGCTTCAAATGTTGGTATCTGAAATGTTAAAATTTTGACCCAGCAATAATCCTGCCTAGTGTTTGTCAAATATTGCAAAATGTTAAACCCATTTAACTTTGCCCACCAGCGCGATGCCAGTATGCGTAGGCGGCAGTATGCGTCATCATCAGACAGACACAGAATACCAGCCAGGAAAGGGCAGTAAAGAGGTATTTATATAATGCCATTATTTAAAAAAAGCAATTATTTCTTTTATTAAATAATGTCATGGGTATCCAGCATTACCCACACCCAGGCATGGGTTATTGCTATAATATCTGCTGGAAAATTTCTCTTCCCTGATCTTGACCAATGCATACCATCCTGTCTGAACACAAGTATGCTCAAAACTAGGCTTGGATGCTCTACATATTTCCATTTTTAAAACAGGACATTTTTTTCCATGTAGGTTGTACATATAAGAAGATTTAAAAGATATGGTGAATGACTGTTCAAGCCTAAAATGTCAAATTCCATTAAAATCCCATGTTTTTCCAATACTCAGGAGTCCAAATTCAGGATTTACCAGTATTTTTCCTGGTAAAATGGAAAATCAGTATCCTTAAGCATTTTCTTATTACAGATAGTTTGTTCACACAAGTTAAAGGGGTACATTTCATACCAGCAGCCTATTTTGATGAATGTATTTGATGGCATCCAAAGGTTTAGCAATGTAAAACTGAAAATGCATTGATAGTTAGATTTGTTGTGTCTCAAGAGACCACTGCACATGACTCTTTTAAAAACTAGATAACATCCTTTTGGGTAGATAAGATAAAATACTAAATCAATGTCCTCTTTATGGGACATATATATATATTAACTATAATAAGTATGTATTTATTAGAATGAATTATATAAAGAAATAATGCAGAATAGAAATAAAGAGCTGTAAGGTATAAAAGGCTACTTGGAAAAAGGTTACAAAGAGTCATAGTCTAAGGATAAAAATATTAGTATAAAACTGCATGCACCTAAAAATAAATTTAAAACCATCTATACTCTATTATTCAAGAGATTTGGGCAAGAATGAGAGGTATTATTGAAATAAATATCTGAAGGTCCCCACATTGTTAGAACATATATTAAAAGGGAGATGCAAACAGCCAATGAATATGATGAGAAATACAACTTGTCAGCCTCTTTAGACTCAATAGGCATCTATGAGGTGCTAATTTGTTGTTATATACAAATGGTCAGCCTGTTAGAGGAGCATCTATGCGATTATGAAAAGCTTTAGTGTTATACACTGCTCAGTTTCAGAGGAAAAAAGACGTCTGAGCATTTTTTTCTTTTGAAATTATGAATTGTCTTAAACTCCTAGAAATACATGGGGTTGAGCAGAACAGAACTTTTGTACATGATGTAATTTATCATGCTAAATGTGTACTTTCAGGGGCAAATGGAATATCAGCAGAATTTTGTTATGTTTTTAAGAAGAAGCTGAAAAGGAAATTATCTGTATTCCAAGGTATTGTATATAAAAGGGGACCAATATTCATTGCATGAAATGTCTTCTTCCGTAATACTTTGGTTACAGCAAGAAAAAAAAATCTGCAAATGTGTACATCACAAATGTACAATCACTGAATCATTCACAAAGTTACATCAGGAAGAAAGCCTGGTCTGGTCTCCACATACAAAGACTTCCTAGAATCCTAGAATAGCCAAATATTTGCAGCTGGGTATATATTTTTCCAGAGCCAAAAATGTATGAAAACACATAATATAGCTGCAGACGTTTGTGAACATCAAGTTAAAGCTAAGAAAACAACACGCAAGCAATGTACCCTAGACAATACGCTCTGACACTTAATGAAATGGTGTAGCCTTGTTGCTGCTCAGGCTACACTCT
Source organism: Protopterus annectens (assembly GCF_019279795.1). NCBI lineage: Eukaryota > Metazoa > Chordata > Ceratodontiformes > Protopteridae > Protopterus > Protopterus annectens. The sequence continues at coordinate 386,786,464 of NC_056745.1, read as the reverse complement.
GCAGCACAAATAGCATTCCTGAGCAATCAACAGCCATTCTCTGCAGAAAAAAAAACTAAAAGCAACAATTTCCATCAATTTCTGTCTTCATTTTTTTCACACATATCAAACCGTGTTGTTAGTGATTCCACCACACCCCCTTGGGAGGCTCTAGCCCAAAAGAGCAATGGAGGATGAACACTTAACATTTGTACGCATTTTGTGGCAGTTCACAACATATGCACTCCAACAACCAGCTAGCAGATAAGTAGGACAGCCAAAAAAAGGCAACACTTTATAGGAACACCAAACTAATAGAGGTAGACGACCAAAGATGAAAATAAATTATGATACCGGAACCGGAGTGCACTACCGTACCACTGGCAGATCACATGTGGGACAGTTCGCTCAGCTTCTAAGCTACATATAATATAATATAAGTGGATTTCGTGACTGCTGCTGCCAGGGATCACTATCAGTCCTCACATACACACACACTTCAATAAAATGACACACAAAGCAGGGACATGATCGTAGCTCTCAATTGTACAGTGGCTGAATGGGAACTCCTGGTAGTGCCTATATGGTGGTCCGTGAATTCCTTTACTGGCAAAAATAAAATAGGGGAGCCAGTAGCAGGTAAAATCTCCAGTTCTTCGCAGAAAGAAAGGAATTACCTGCTGCTGGACCCTCTTTTTATTAGGGGAGAACAAAAGAAGTTTAGGTTGGGGGGTGGAGGTGTTATGCAAGTGGTGGCTTGGAATGCAAGAATCTGATTGGCTGTGACCACTTGCTTAGCAAGAACTTTTAAAACGTATTTTCTGAAAGAACTTCAATGTGACCTTAATGTAAAAACACAGTGAATCGTAACTAGATATGGTAAATTACATATTCAGTTACAATTTCAGAGCGTTTTACATTAAGGTGAACTACAAAACAACTGTACACTTTCTCTCGCTTATGGAAGGCACTCGGGGGTAACAGCTCGAAAATTGTATCTTCTCATGGCGCGCTCGGGCTTAAGCACACAGGTGCCATGAGAAGGTACTCAGGGTTAATGAGTTAAATGGCACATTCTTGTAAAAGTACAGAGGGCCCTGGTTTTAAGAACCTTTTTAGGCACCTTTGCCAGGCCCAGACCTGGCTGTAGGACAGGGGTAAAGTGATGAATGTAAAATGCAAGTAGTATTGTCATGAGATGTGTGTTGCAAGTGCATTTGTTAAGCTGGATGTGTTTATCCTTGGCATGGATTTTGAGATATAATCAGGGGTGTTTTGAGTACTGAATGTCATGAAAGTCACTCTTCCCTTCTGCAACACTGGTTAGGTGGGCAAGTGGGCATCAGAGGATTGACAGTGTCATCGTCTAAGCAATGAAATGAATAATCTGATCATGCAGGCCTTTATAGAAAACAAAAGGAGCAGAGATGAGCAAGAGAAGATGGTTCAAAGTCAGGAAACATCCAGTGATGTGGGTAGGTTATGACCCTATTGTCTCATATCTTTGCTTTTAATGAGATTTTTCCTTTCTGCACTATAGCCCCATTTGTTTGCCATTGTTTTACAAACCTGCTAGGTACAGCCTGCCCAGATTACAATGATGACAGGGATGTAGATACAGATCGCACCCCAAAGAAGAGAATATACACAATTTTTCAGCCAAGTTGGGCAAGTGCCTTTGACTGGCTTTCTATGAGTAGGTGCAGAGTGAAATATGCCTTCTGCAAGACTTGTAACATGGATTTCATAATCAGTCACGGGGACCAACATGATCTGCAATGACATGCCAACAGTGAGAAACACAGGCAGAATTGCAAGCATGTAGCTGGAAGATCTATGGTGGATTTCTTTGGACCTCAGAATTTAGCAAGTACAAAGGTGGTTGAAGCAGAGGTTGGTTTTGTGTCTCTTCTTGCTAAACACAACTTATCATTTGCAGCAAGAGAACAAATCTTGAAATTTATGAAGAAGTGTGGAGAGGATCAAAATATTCTTTAGAAAATGACATGTGGAGCAATGAAGGCAGCCTGCATTGCATGGGATGTTCTCGGGCCTCATTACCAGAATGATGCTGCAGCAGCCTGCCAGAAATCACCATTCTGTGTGTATATGGACCAAAGCACAGGCATAGGAGATGACAAACTCAATGCTGCCTCAATGATTGGAAAACACAATTCTGTGATGTCTTGTTTAAAGGAGGTGAAGCCCACAATTATAAACATGGGGTGTCTCTGCCACTTGGCAGATCTCTACAGTAAGACTGCTGTAAAAGCATTACATTTACGAGCTGAAGAACTTATATCAGATGTATACTGGCATTTCAGTTCCAGTGCACAAAGACAACAAAAACTGCAAGAATTTGCTTTGTTCACATATACTGACCCCCCCTCAAGAACATTAGACATGCACCTACTAGATGGCTCAGTCTTGGTAAGGTAATTAACAGAACCCTGGACATGTGGCCAGCTCTAAATTCATATTTTCTGTCTGGAGAGCCAAGGTCTGCTAAAATTGACTACATTTCTAAAAACCTGCCGAGTCATGAAGTGCATATGATTTTTATGTTTCTTAAGTGTGCACCGGAACCCTTATTGGAGTTCAACATCCAGCTTCAGAGCCGAGAAAGTCAGGTACTGACACTGCATGCCACTGTGCATAAACTCCTGCAGCAGTATGCTGACAGACTCCTCAGATATACAGCTGCTGTTAGACTAATCAAACACAGTGATGTGTCAGTGTTGACTGACAGTAGCTGTGTTCTACCAAACAGTGAACTGTGTATTGGCTATGAAGTCAAGCAGTACATGAACAGCCATGAGGAAGATATTGACGACACAGTCATTGAATTTAACTTTTATAAAATAGTTACAGCTTTTTATGCTGCAGTGCCGCAGAAAATGCTGAAAAGTTTCCCATGCAGGATCACTTACTGAAAGATGCTGCATTAGTTATTAATCCAGCCAAAAAATTGGACATTTCTTCCGGACTTTTCAGGGATGTTGGTTTTTGTCTGGGTGTGTGTGAAAATGATGTTGAGGCTGAACAATTAATCGACGAGTTTACCCAATATCAGCTTGAGGACACAGGGAATCTGACAGGCCCAGTAGATGGGCTCCACTCATGTATGTCAAAGTACTGAGGACACCTTCTGAGGGACCTTTGCACTGAAGGGAAACGGGCACTCTTTAAGCAGCTGATGATGGGTCTGCTTTGCTTACCACACTCTAATGTACAAGCGGAAAGAGCATTTAGCATGGTGTGGGAAGTGAAAACTAAACTGCATCAGTCTCTGAGTGTAAAAACGTTGAACTCTTTGTTGGCAGTTAAAATGAATGAAGAACTGGACTGCTGTGATGTTAAGCTGCCAAAACATGTTTTAGAGGCTGCCAAGAAAGCCATAGCAGCATACAATAAGTCTACATCTGACATATGACAGGATGCTGTTTAACTTGGTCTAACTAAAATCATTTATGTGACTTGTAATATGTCTGTTTAGAAAATGCAGTAAATGTGATTTTTATTTTTGTAAAGTGCTGTTTCATTTACTTATGGTGTGGTTATGGTATTGCAGATTATAAAATAAAGGTTTTGGATCTGAGTAGAGTGTCTTATTGAATTTTACAGATGTTCTACCATGCTCCATGGCAATAGCACATTTCTCACAGTGCGAAAATAGGGTGTTCCACATTTTGACCATTTGTCACACATTGTTAGGGTCTGTGTTCCACACTGGCCTCTTAAAAGGTTGAGACCTATGAGATTGCGGAATGCCACACCTCAAAAAAATCTTCTCTTTGAAAACTGAAAAGGAAAGCAATCATCAGATGCAAGACTATAACTGGAATGATTATTCTGCTGTCTCCTTATGAACACCCCTAAATAAACATTATTCATATCTGACTCAGTCTGTTACCCCAAAAAACAATTAAAATAAAGGTAAAAAATTTTGATTCCTGTTTAACATTTAGCAAATATGTTTTTGTCATATAGATAAAAAGGATTAGAGGATAGGCAACCTGTACATTGCCACTCTGATTGGAGAATGAACATTCTCCAGCAAGGTGTTGATGTACAAGTAACGCCTGCTCAAAAAGGTGTCTACTGCAAAGTTTGCGAGAGCGTATGTGAGCATGAAAGTGAGACTGAGATCAATTGCATTTTACTCTCACTATGCAGCACTTTTGCCAATTATCAAGAGTAAAATTAAAACAGAGATAATTAAAAAAATATAGAAAGGTATGTGTGTGTGTGTGTGTGTGTGTGTGTGTGTGTGTGTGTGTGTGTGTGTGTGTGTGTGTGTGTGTGTGTGTGTGTGTGTATGTGTTTGTGTGTATATGTTTCTGCCTGTGTGTATGCGTGTATGGGGACTTGCATGCATGAAAAACGGAACTGTGTGTGTTTGTAAGAGAAAGAGAGAGACCAACAGATCGATAGAGCAGAATATACAAGTTATTTAAAATTAAGAAGCATGTCTATCAACCTCTTAACTCAAGACATTTGGATAAAGACTAGAATAATGTGGGGCAAAGGCTCAAAAAATAGGGACATATTTTAAATATTCTTGTTATACAATCAGAAAGTTGCTATAATAACAGGATTTATGTTAACATGCATTGTCTGAAGCATATGAAAGTCTAAAAGTCAAATAGGATTCATTATTTAGTGACATCAACCTTCAATTATTTGCCAGCAAACCACAAATTTTATGAGGAAAAGATCTGGAATTTCTGAGAAAATCTGGAAGTTGAGCGGTATGGAGGTATGAAACTTGCAATGCCTGGCATTATTAACTGAGTACAATTGTTTGTGTTTTTAAATGTTCTTCTGAGTGTGTGTGTGTGTGTGTGTGTGTGTGTGTGTGTGTGTGTGTGTGTGTGTGTGTGTGTGTCAGAGAGACAGAGAGACAGAGAGACAGAGAGAGAGAGTATACTTTAAAGACTTATCAAACATATATTTTGGATGTAAAATACTTTTTCCAACAGCAGTTATAGATATTACAGCAAGTTTGAAATATTAGGTGGAAGAACTATTTTACATTAAAAAATATTACAAAAATATATATAGTAATTAAAAAAAAAACAAATACAAAATAATTTAACAGGTAGCCCATTTTCTGAGCACAATAATGACCCCCATAGTGTGTGTTATTGTGTAAATAATGCCCTTCCAAGTGTTTATAAGTCCTCTGCCTGTGGCATCAGTCTTCAGAACACCCCTGGGTGGCTATTTACATAATAATGCACACACTGTTGGACATTATTGCTTGCATAACAAATACCCTTTTAGAATAAACACTTTTTACTATGATATTTTAAGCCATTAGTAAAGCATTTATCTTTAATGCTACATTCCGTAATCATAAAGGCACATTTGTGTTTCCAAAGAACAATTTAAGAATGGAAAAATGATAATATCACATAATCACATGTTCAAACATTAAAAGGCAACACTTTGATTTAGCATTTAGCTTAATGCCATGTGCCTAACAAACAAACCATTCCTCCTGCTTCTCTCCTCACTCACATGATATTTTATAAGATCTGTACAATTATAAGTGCAAGACTAAAAATAACATGCAGGCAAACTATAGTAGCAAACATTGATAGCAATTGTTAGCAGAGTAGCAAATATATACAGCTGTTTATAAATACATTCAATTGTCAGAGATGCATGGCTATTTGTTAAGGTTAGATTATTTTATTTATTTTTTTTTATTTCTGGATACATGTCCATTTTCTCCATTAACATACTAGTAACTTTAAAAACAATCAAAAATCCAAACAATCAATCAAACACAAAAGCAAAAAGCAAACAACAATTAAAGGATTGAGAAAAAAATATATAAATAGTGACATATGGTACAGTACAGATTAATGAAGGAAGGTGAGACATAACAGGCAGAGAGATATAAATGTGGTCACATAATGTTGTCAGAAGAGTGGCATTGACATTTGGCTTCTAATTTAAGGTGACCTTTAAGGTGAAAATGGAAATGTGAAGATATTTTTAACAATTTATAATGTTGATAAACCACAGGAATGTACAGAAGAAATGAATTAACAAAAAGTGAACAATATGAGATAACACACAGTTTGAATGGGATGGTGAACTTCTTGGCCAGCTCTGCTATGACATCCATGCCAAAGAAGGAAATTTAATATTTTCCCTAAGCCAGTGATGGTGAACCTTTTTGGGCTTGGTGTGTCAAAAATTTTAAAAAATGCCTATCGTGACTCTACTACTATGTCACCCCCACCCCAAACAAAAGAGAAACAATTCTTTATATATTCATTCATTCATTTAAAAAAATATATAGTCCAGTCATGTGTACTGCTATGTATTATAAAAGTAAAAGAAAAAATTGTGACTTACAATAGGGAAAACCAGATGTGTACTGATAATTGGGCTTAAAATAGTGCACCAAAGAATTACCCTACTTTTAATAGTAATTTTGAATTGAACTGAAAAAAATATGGAACACATTGCATTTGATTTGATTAACATCAATTAATGTCTTTTTGGTTGCAGAGTTTTAATAGATGAGTGCAGGGTCACATATTTCTTGTATTTTTGTTCATTCAGTTTCCTTGGCAACATGGGTGTTGGTGAATGCTGGTGTGTCACCCAAAATGTTGTGGTGTGTCACCTTTGACATGCATGTCATAGATTCACTATCACTGCTGTAAGCTATTTGTGAGATGGAGGAGTAGGGGTGTTAGAAACAAAACAGTGAGGGGGAAACCATCATCTGAACTGCAGCAATGTGTCCTAGCAAAGATAATTGTAGGCAATGCCACACATGAATGCACACAATGGTTCCATCCCATACATCTTGAAGATTAATTTTAAACATCTCAACAATGTTTGTGTGTAGGCCAAACAATGTAAAACCAGTATTCAGAAAGCAAAGGACCTAGGACACAAAAATGTCTAGAAATTCACCATGCAAAGGATGAAACTGGACCAAATAGCCACCAAATTATATCAAGCATCCGATCCATTGTAATGTTTTGAAAAACAGTTTAAAAAAGTTTAGTGTTCCAAACTTTATATATACACTTTTGTCCCACATACAGTCGAAAGGGACTTCATCAGAACTGGTGTACTCATACCTGTGAGTAATTTATTCTCTGCATTACAGGTTGAGGTCAATTAATCAATCAGCTATAAAAACATTTCACAATAAATTACATTACAAGATCATGTAGCAAAATGATAAAATAATAAAAAATAAATAAAGCAACCAAAGAAAAAATCCTCCTTAGAAATAAAGTCTGGGCCAAGTGGTGTACTACTAAAAGCCCTGCAGATCAATTAAAATTTAGACATCTAAGAAATAATACAAAAAAAGCCATACTGTTGGATAAAAAAAACTTTTACTTTCGACTCTAACAAACCCATTAAAACAAACCACAGAAGTTCTGGGGAGGCATTAACAAACTCTTACACCCAGGTCGTTCCGTCACACCAATGCCGTTAGGCACTGATCACGATAGTCCCAAACAAATTGCCAATACCTTTAACACTTTCTTTACAGAGACCATTCAATCTCTTGCCAATCAACTATCTCCTGACAGCTCATCTCTGACTACTTCTATGTCTAGCTCACCCCCCTCATTTCACCTTCAACCTGTTCCTACATCCCTTGTCTGTACCCTTATTCAAAAACTTAAACCAACCACCCCTCAGCTGATCTACTACCTGCAGAATATTTGCAAAAAGCTGCAAAAGCTATAGCCTATCCCATTTCTATCCTGATTAATAGAACTATAACTGAAGCAACCATCCCATCTATCTGGAAAATTTCACATATTCTTCCCCTGCATAAAGGTGATAACTCCAATGAATTATCAAACTATAGACCCATAGCTATATTATCTCCTCTGGCAAAAATCATGGAGAAATGCATTCATAGACAACTATTAAACTACCTAATAGAAAACAACTTACTAGCTAACTGCCAGCGTGGTTTTAGGCCATTTCACAGCACTACCGCTGCCCTCTTATCCTTCTGACTGTGTTAACAAAAATCGCAATAATAACACTCTTTACTCAGCCCTCTTTATTGATCTCTCTAAAGCCTTTGATATAGTTAACCACCAGTTACTCATAAACATACTCAAAAACCTTTCACTAGACGCACTGGCTATACAATGGTTCCAGTCCTACTTAAGCAATATACAGTAGGCTGTACTATGGGAGAACAACTTATCTACCCAACTCCCCATTGCCCTTGGTGTCCTTCAAGGCTCCATATTAGGCCCTCTCTTATTTTCTGTTTTTATTAATGACCTACATTCTGTAATACCTCAAGCTACCTGTATTCATTATGCAGACAATTCCATGTTAATATGCTCAGCCACTTCTCCATCAGACATACAGACCCGAACGCAAAATGTGTTTAATACAGTCGAGAAATGGCTTCTACACCATTACCTCATCTTGAACCCCAAAAAAACAAAACTCTTACTATTCACTCCCACCCGTAGGGCTTCCCCACTTAACTTTACTATTATATCAAACAATGGTACTATCATATCTCCTGATCCCACTACAAAACTTCTAGGAGTACTAATTGATAACAACCTTAACTATGATACACAGTACTATAAAAACAGTCAACAAAAAACTAGGCCCCTTCTATAGGATCAAACCCTTTCTGACTCCATTAGCCGGGTCTACTATTGCCCATACAACTTAATCTCTACTCTCCTCTATGCCTCCCCTATATATACTAATCTGTGTAAAAGCAAATTGAACAAGCTGGTTATCTCCTACAATAATATTGCCAGATTTGCCACTGGCTCCGCTTTCAGAACCCATCATGGTTACAGTCTTGAACAACTAGGATGGCTAGAGTTGCCACATCTACTACTATTTAACCAACAGTTGCCCACATTATCCTGCATCAGCTTACTACTACACCAATACTTACCAACCTTATCACCCCCTGCAATAACCTTAAGACCCTATGCTCATCAAATAAACTACTTGTACAAATAAGTAAAACCAACAATATGGCTGGTGACTCTTTGTTCACTAATACCGTGGGCAAAACCTGGAACTCACTCCCCAGTGACCTGACCTCCCTTTCCTCAATAATACTATTTAAAAACAATCTGAAACTGTACCTTAAATCACATTGGTTATGCCCTTGTGCTAACCCTGACTAATTACCTCACGTATCTCTGGGTACTTATCACTATGCCAGTATAAACTAGTGCTTTTTTTGTTAACCATAGAGTGTGCTTTTATGTATTAGTCTAATATCATTATAAATATCTTCTTATAACTATCCATATGTGATATGTATAAAAATTCTGTAAGCAGAAATGTAAGGAAATGTAAAGAATTTCTAAAATCTGTAATGTACCTGCATCTGTAAAAACTGTCATATAATATATATAATACTGTGTTTTGTGGAGCTTTTCTCCCTGGGCCTCTACTGAAAATGGACATATATCCAGCTGGACTAGCCTGGTCAACAAATGTAAAATAAATAAATGAAATAAAATTGCAGCACAAACTGCCACCAATTAATAAAATATTCCACTTAATAGACTATCTTAAAAATGAAAAAATATCCAGTACTACTAATTGTCAAAACCAATGGTTGACTTGCATCTTATATTGAAAAAAACATTAGCTTATCAATAGAAAACATTTGGATTGCTGTACATGTGCTTAATTGATTAATTTATTTATTTGTTTGTTTACATTTGTTTACCGGTAAATTCCGACTGGTCCTTTTTCAGTGGATGCCCAGGGAGAAAAGCTCCATATCATGTACATGATAAATAGAGATACAAAGTTGCAGCAATTATAAACAACATTATAGGCTGTTGGCTTTAATACAATAACAAGATATTGATTATCAACAGTATATACAGTAAATGTTGCAAGTTAAGATAGTTTCTTATCATTTATAATATTAGTAACAAAGTTGTCAGACAAGATGTTAAAAGTATGTAAAGACAACTGGCTATTTCTGACTGTGGTTAGTAGTGGTGGTAGTATAGCTGGGTTAAGAGTCTAGGTGGGGGTGAAGGTAAGGGTGGGGGTGTTAGTCTGGATTAGAGCAAGGATAAAGCCAGTGCAAATTTAAATGGAATTTGAGTGCAGTCTTGAAAAAGTTGCTGGAAAGTAGAGTAGTTATAGAGGGTGGAAGATTGTCCCAAAGTTTAGATATGGTACATGAAAATATGGCTTCTCCTGCTGAGTTTTTGGGTTTGATACCAGTGAGTTGATTTTTGTTGCTTGATCTTAGGGGCCTAGGAGTGATAGGGTTGGAGACGGGTTTGAAGGGAAGGGATGTTAAGAGGGTGGTTAATAAGTTTATGAGTGAGGGTGAGTTGATTAAAATAAAGGAGTTGTGGGAGTTTAGCCAGTATAGTTCTTTAAGGGAGATACAATGATGGCTGCAGTAGGACTTTTCAGTGGCAAATTTAGCAATTGTGTTGTGACAAGCATCCAGCTCATGTAGGTCTGTCTGATTAAGGTTGGTAAGTATGGGGGATGCATAGAGTAGGGTGGAGATTAGCTGGGAATTGGCTGTGGAGATTCTAGACACCTTGGTTAGGAATTGATGGCTTCGATATAATGCACCAAGTTTCTTGTGAACTTTTTTATTGTGAGAGCTATGTGGGTGTCAAATCTAAGTTTGTTGTCTATTTCCACACCAAGTAATTTGTGTGTGTTCTGATGGAGAGATGACAGTATTGTCTTTCGCAAGAATGTTGAAGTGGGGGGTGTTTTGGGTGGCTTTGAAGGTTGGAACAGGAGAAGTTTTGTCTTACTTGGGTTGAGTAGGAGCTGAGCATTGGAAGGCTAGCTTTCTACAGAAGAATTTATTTATTTATTTAGTCAATTGTGTGTATGTACAATACAGAATAACACATTAATAATAGATTAATGATAGTAGTATTGCCCCCATTAAATTTGCAGCGTGTTCTGACTGTTGCAGTTTAACAGGTCTTAATTTTAAAACTGGTATAATAGACATATTCTCATTAATCTGAGGTAATGATGTTGCATTAAGGCACAACTGCTTGTACAGCCCTTGTATTCTATGGTAGTCTCCCATGCATCACCTCTCATATCCCTTAATTTCCAAAGTACCAAATAAAATGTATTTGAAATTATTTCAAACTAGGGAGTGTTTGTATAGTGCATTTTTTATGTTGGTTTCTTTATATTATAACAATGTTCATACACTCTCTTCTTTAGAGCCCTTTCTGTCTTACCAACATAAAATGCATCACAGTACAAATTTACAATATACACTAACCCAAAGAAATTAAATTACTGTATTGTAAAGGTAATTTATGTTCATTCCTAATCATTATAGTGGTAGTGAATAAAATATTGTTATAATTGGGGCAATATCCACATGTAAGTGTTCATTTCTTCCCTGTATTCTTAGGGAATTTGAGTTATTTTAAGTTTTGACAAAACTTTGTAAAAAAATGTGCTGTGTCTCTCAATAAGTTATAAACATCCTTATTAGACCTAAATATATTTCAATATTTAACAATTACATTTCATACATAATTGGACCCAATACCATACCTCAAAACCATTGCTCACTCAAAACTATTTTAACATCCTGTATTAAATTCTGCATGTGGAACATCCCTGGTTTCAGTCCTTTCTAACTCTGAGTGCAGACCTGCACCAAAAAAGGGGCGTGCATTTAGTCCCCCAACTTGTTAGGACCTCCTCACTGATGATATCTATAAATGGGAGGGGATAACCCCTTTCCAGGACCATGTTGATTAATTTATCTTTCTCCTCCTCAAACCTGGATTATTTAGAAACAATCCTGGCCAGTCTCACAAACTGGGCCTTCATCAGATGTTTCTTATACTGAAGTGGATGGTAACTATTAAAATATAAATATGAGTTAGAGAAAGTGGATTTCAATACAAATTTGATTCAAGCCCTACTTCAGTCTTGTGTATATTAGGGTCCAAACAAAAGACAAATGAATCACAGAAACTCTGGGTAAATTTCAAAATGGAAGTGGCGTTTTGCAAAACTGTAAAAAACTCATCCTGAATCTCTTCAAGACTGTCGCAAATGATAATATCATCCAAATATTGTAAGTGCACCTTACAATAATTATAATATTGGGATGAAAAAAGATATTATTTTTCCCAACAAAGAAGTACTAATTTGGCATAACTGGGGCACATCCTGCCACCATGGCAATGACTGTAATTTGCTTGTGTGTCTCCCCTTCAAAATAAATAAAATTATTATGTAAAATAATCTCCATAAATGTTATTAATAATTTAAATTCTTTACTTGAGATGAAGGGAAAATCTAATAAGGCATCATTAAATCATTCTATCCCCTGATCGTAAGGTATGCAAGTGAGCATCTTCACTGCATCGATGGTCCAGAATCTTATGTTGCAATTCCATAAATTAGGGGTCAATCTGTTTAAAAAATTCCAAGAATCTTTCAGTAAATGATGATGGATGGAAAAAATAGGTTTCAGAGTCTGGTCCACGTATACTGCCAATGGTTACGTTTTTGACAGGCATACTGCCACAATAGGATGAAAATGGGATTTCTGAATGTCTTTGTGTGTCTCCATGATTCCAAATATTGTTGGAATATGTGGAGATGTGTTTTTCCAAAAATTAATGTTAATGAGTTGATTACCTCTTGACACAACATGTCACAGCAGGCACAAATCAATATTTTTGTATGCCATATAAATTAATTTTTTGACACTGGAAGGTAATTATTCAAGTCCCGTAACAGATTAAAAATATCCCCATTATAGTCAGCGACATCAGGAACATCATTAGAAGTGGAAATAGAAGTTAAGACGTTCTGGAACAGGAACATTGTCTAGGTTGCTCTGAGATCTAGAATCTGTATCACAGGAACTTTGCTGCAATATCGATTCTGATACAGGAAGAAGATGTCTGTGATTTCTCCTGTACTCCACACTCTCAGATTCTACAAGGTAGGGTCTCGGCTCAGAACATATACCTGTAATGTGACCAATCCGGTCAAAACCTTTCACCACCTGTATACTCTCTGTCTCTCCTTCTTTCAATGGATGAAGAAATCTGCTTGATTTGTCATTTGTCATTTGTCATAGCTGGACTTCTGGAAAGAATATTTTCTGAGTAGCTGAGATCTAATAGTCTTGTTGTTCTTAGCTTTAGGCCTCAACAAAATGGAACTGATAAGCAATGTTGTTCTAGTTTGCCTAAACAGAAGTCTTTGAGCAGGTGATCAGAGTATATCATCACAGGGTATGTTTCTGAGATTAAGTAGATTCAAACAGACATCAGTAGTGTCATGCTTTGACCTCTTAAGTAATTAATTGCTTTGCACTGTGCGCTGCACGTTTAGCTAGACCATTTGACTGTGGATATCTGGACTACTAGTAACATGTACAACGTCCCATTCTCTTGCAAATTCCTGAAACAATTGACTAGTAAACTGAGTACCATGGTCAGAAATAACTTTGTGTGGACTACCATGGAATGAAAAATGACGTTTCAACTTAGTAATAACAGTAGTGGACGTTAGGTCAATCTCAAACCAGTTTGAGTAAGAGTCTACCAATACCAAGTAAGGCTGATTGTTACACTCGAATATATCAGTGCCTACTGTTGACCAAGATAGTTCAGGAACTTGACTTATCTGAAGTGGTACTTTCTGCAGATGCCATTTAGTACTGTTGCACACTGAACAAGATGTCTTTTGTTAGAGAAGGCCAAAATACTAGTCCTCTCGACCTTCTTTTGGTAGATTCAGAACCTGGATGACACAATACAAAATCTGGATATATTCATGTTGTATGGAAGCAGGAACAACAATTTTAGGACCTTTGAAAATAATGCCATCTTCCATCAACATCTCATCTCTGTAAGGAAAATAAGTTTGCACTTCCAGTGGTACACTAGAGTGCTTTGACGGCCATCTAACATTAATGTAGTGGTAGAACTTTTGCAAAATAGGATCAGTCTTTATATGATCTCTTAGCTCATCAAGTCTCAAGGTAGAAAAATTATGCACTTCCATTCCATCAAAGTCAAAATTCTCTTCATGAAGCTGTTCCATTGTATTTCTGGGTGATCTGGATAAGGTATCAGCCAGATGAAATAGTTTACCTTTTGCATAGACAATTTTGAACTTATACTTTCACAATTTGAGCATCATTCTTTGTGATCTTGCTGGAGCAGAATGCATAGGCTTCTTTAAAATAATAACTAGCGGTTGGTGATCAGTTTCAGTCTGAATAGCTCAACCATAAATGTGATCATGAAACTTGGAACATGCAAACACTATTGCCAAAAGTTCTTTCTCAATTTGAGCATACTGCATCTCAATTTGAGTAAGCATTTTTGATGCATAGGTTACTGGTCTACCTTCCTGAAGAATGACTGCACCAAGACCAAATTTTGAACGAACACAGGAAATGGTTACTGGTTTGTTAACATCACAGTATCTTAGTGTAGGTGGAGTGGCAATTTTCCGCTTAAGGTCATTGAATGTTTTCTGGTGTTGTTCTAACCAAGATCATGTAACATTTTTGTCTGTCAACTCTCTCAAAGGTGCTGTCAAGCCAATGAAGTCTGGTATAAACTTGCCTAAATAGCTGACCATACCAAGAAAACATTGTAGAGCTTGAACATTATCTGGCGCTGGCATCTCGAAAATTGCTGCCTGTTTAAACAGGTCAGGTTGCAAGCCAGTACTAGTAAATAAATGACCAACTTATGGAACTTTTGGTAGTCTGAATTTGCACTTCAGAGGACTGAGCTTTAAGTTCACTTCACATGCTCTGTCTAGAGCTCTTTTAAGATTTCTGTAATGCTCTGCTTCACCATTGCCTCCTGCCAATAAATCATCTACTATTATGGTACAGGGATATCCTGAAAAAAATTGCTCCATTGCATGCTGAAAGACTTCACATGCAGAATTTATTCCAAATGACATCCTTAGTAATCTATATCTATGCCTATAAATGAGGTACTAAAAGTAGTCAGTAATGAGGATTTGTGATCAAGCATCACTTGCCAAAATGAACTCTTTGCATCCAAGACAGAAAAAAACAGTGGCATTTGGTATCAGGGCTGTGACCTCCTTGACTGTACGCATTGGATGATGTGGCCTCTTCAATGCTTGGTTCAAATCTCTTGGGTCAATACATATTCTGATTTCATCTGAGCCTTTTTTGTGAGATGCCACAATGGACGAAACCCATTCAGTTAGTTCTGTAAATGGACAAATTACACCTTGGTGCACCATTTCATCCAGCTGAGCTTTGACTCTATCCTGCATGGCCATCAGAACTTTTCTTACAGGTCTGACCACAGGACTGACTTCTGGGTCTAACTTCATAGAATGCACAACTGGAAGTTTGCTCAACTCATCATCAAAAACATCGCATACTTTGAGAAAATGGCTTTGGAGAAATTGGAACTAGGGTATGTGCTTATTTGATTAAATTCTTTGCTAAATGAAAGTAGATTCATTCTCAAGCTGTCTCTGAGACCCAGTAAGGACTGTACAGGTCTTCAAACTGCACAGAATAACAAGTTGTAATAGCTCTTAGCCAAATAACATAAAAGTACTACTGAGCTTTCGGTTTGAATCTCTTCATCTCCATAAGCAACAAGTTTTGCACAATTGACCACATTGAGTTGGTCATTAGCTCTCACTTTAGTAAAAGTATCTGTGGACATAAAATTACACTTTGAACCAGTGTCTACTTTGAGCTCAGTGGGTTTACCATTGATCCAGACAGTATAAAAAACTTCATTTCTTGTTAACAAATTCACTGCATCAGCCTTTTCTCCAACTACTGATACACCATCTGTATAGAAAGTGGACTGCTGCAATTGTACTTGATCAGTTTGCTTTCTTAAGTGACCTTTCTTGGCAGCAGTGTGAGGTTTACTTGATTTGCAAAACTTTTGAAAATGATTCCATTTTCTGCACTTGCGGCATTGCTGACCAAATGCTAAGCATTTCTCTCTTTTAGAATCATTATTAGCTCCACAATTAGAACTGTTAACAATAAGGTTGGACTTGGGTTTTGTTGACTCACCTTGTACTGCACTGAGCGTACTCCCTTCTTAGAACTTGTTGGAACACTACGTGGTTTCCCTGGCAAACCTACAGAGACTGTGGCTGACATGTGCTTAGACCTGCTTCTGTTTGCTGCATGCTGCATACTATTTGCATTTATTCTAGAGATTGTTGAAACATACTCTTTTCACTTGCAAGCATACTTGTGTGTCTTTCTCTAACTTCATGGATTTGAAAAATCTCTATAGCTTTGCTTAACTTTAAATCACTGTCACAAAGCAAAATCTATTAATACCACACACACACAAGCCTGTTCTCAATTCATCTTTTAGGTCACCAAACTGACATATTTTAGTTTTGTTTCTCAGGTCAGTTACATAAGCTGCAAATGTTTCCCTTGGTTTCTGATCTCTTGTGTAAAACAAATGTCTCTCTAATGTCATAACTGTCTGGGGGCTACACATAAGTTCATAGGTTCATAGGTAGGTACTAGGCTATCAACCCAAGGGCCAAAGCAAGCCCGGCCAGCAGTGTATTGGCTTTCGCCACCCATGTATTGTTAAATTCCTGCCCCTCTATAGAGCAGTGCCCCAGACATAATCCCAGGCATGAATTTCCTATCACCCATCTCTAAATTTGTGCTTCAAACACTCAGGGTCTTCCCTTGATTCAGTCTGTGCAACAATATTCACCTTCTCCTTCATATACTGCTGGTGTATACATAAATGAACCCTCTCTTTCTATGGCCTCTGACCCAGCTAGGTTTAGCAAAATGAATGCCCGTGTGCATGCATCTTTATCAGAATAAGCTGCTTGTATAAAAATATCGTACTCTTACTCAAATATTCTCTAATTCCCTGCAATATTCTGGTCAAATACAAGTGGTGAGGGCTTTCGAAATCCATCTGCCATATTAACACATACCAGTGAAGGTTTTTGCAAATATGTACGAACATACACACATATACATATGCCAGAAATTTATGCCAGCAGTTGTAATTATGTCCTATAGCACAATAAGCCTCTGAATAACTGAACTTTGCAAAATAAGTCTCTCAGACACTGCAACACTCTTGAATTCACTGTACTGTAAGAATTCATCCCTTATCAGTATGAGAAACATTTCAGATAACTGTACTGTGCGAATGAACTGGACAGGAGAAGCTGGGAATAAGACACATTTCAAAGTAATTGCATTTTGTGAATAAACAGTACACAGCACACTGAAACTTCTCCAAAATGGTGGTACTTCACTAAGTAACTCTTTACAGTGCAAGACACATTCTGTAATGGCAGCACTTTGCAAATAGACATACCCAGCACAAGATACTTTTCAAAATAGTTGTACTTTGACTGTACTTCACGAAATAGTTGCACTTTGCACACTAACAGACTCTTCAGAATAAATGCACAGTAATAAGCACACACTGTAAGCACTTTCACACACTTTGAAATACCTCAAATAACTTTATAGTTTTCTGGGCTTTAACTGCGGTGGTGGTGCTGCTGTAGCGCTGTCGCCTCACAGTAAGGGTCCATATTGCTGTCATTCGGCTAAGACCTTACCAGCAGTAGTGTAGCAAGTACACAAATTGTTAGAGGGTGTAACTTTTTTCTACATCAAGTACCAGTACAGAAAGGCACTCTGATGTCTTTTTTACGGTCTTTGCTTTGTAACCCAAAATCAGGGTTTTTTTTTTTTTTTTTTAATTTTGCTCTTACTTTTGCTTCACTTGAAGAGCTGGTGGGGGGGGGGGGCATTAAATCCAGAATGGGCACCAGATACTAAATGAGCCAGCTATGATTCAGTGACCAGAAACCATGTTGCTTTTGTGAGAGAAGTGTATATATATATATATATATATATATATATATATATATATATATATATGTGATGTATATCTATGATGTGGAAAACGTTGTTATTCAGCAGGCAGGGCAAGTCCTCATTACTACTGGCAAACCAGGTTTGGCAGAAACCCTATTTACTCCACCGTAAGGAACGCATAGCACCCTAGAGCTAAGCAGGAGAGTAAATATATATACACAATTTGGTACCTCCAAGCTGATAAAGAAAACTAGTGAACAGCTTGTGAAGCACTACCTTTGGAGACAAGAGTATCATGACATCCGCACTATATGCAAACTGAAGTGTAAGCATTCAGAAGAAGACATAAAGCCACTGCTAGGAAGAAGAAATGAAAAATCCTGTCATGGCAGAAATTGCCATGCATTGGAATAAAAACTTCTGCTGCCCAACCATTAGGGTTGACTGGCATGGCTTTCTGTCATTCTCCTGTGAGATTATCCAGAAGCCCTCCATTTTAAAATTGTACCATTATCATTTTAATCAAAAGTATAACATATGTAGCAAATGATATTAATGAAAACTCAGTTTCAGAAAATCTCCAGTACCTGAGAGGCTATCAACAGAACAATGGAATCCACACACATACCACAAAGTGCATGGCTCAACCAAAACATTTGAATCCAAAAAAACAAACAGGCCAGCACTAAATTCCACCAAAATACTTTAATAAACGTTTAATGGGCTGGAATACCCATAAATGAATATACAAAAGTAATGACACCCAAAGGGTGACAAAGCATACTGGTTTCAGTATAAAGCCTTCATCAGTGCTATCAAGCAAATAGTATTACAATCAGTATATAGAAATAAAACAGTCAAATGATGCACCACACAATTATCCAATCACAATTGTTCATTGAGTGCTGGTGAAAATAAGCCACCTAATATAGTTATCCATTTTTTTTCCTTATAATCCAAGAAAGAATGTAAATTTTCTGAAGAAGCATTTGGTTTATATATTCTATCTGTAACTGTGAACCTAAACCTGGCAGAGGGATGTAATACCCGATGTTTATATAGAGCATTTGTATTCCTATGACATTTGATGTCACTCATATGCTCTGATATTCAAAGTTTGAATGAGCGAGAAGTCTGCCCAACATAAAAGGCAGGGCAGGTACAATTTACCAAATAAATCACCCAGTCACTACTACAATTTCCAAAAACCCTTATATCATATACTTTAGGACAATTATAGGAAGTGAATGAGCTTTGTTTAGGGACCACTGCAAAATCTGCAGTGTCCATGTGGAAAACTGCCCATGACTGGGCCTCCTTGTACTGTAGTTTGTAAACTGTTATGTACCACCTGATTACCCTTTTTATAATGGTTAAACCAACCCCCCATGTTTTTTCTCCTTCTATATCCAAACCTACATCTAAATGCAAAAACTGAGCTAATCTATCCTCCCTGTATAGAATATCCCAATGTTTGTGTATATCTTGTAAGTAATTGGTATTGCCCCCAAATTCCATAATTAATCTAAGATGAGACTCAGATTTTGAACTTTTGTCTCTATTTGAAAGGGTCTGTTGTCTGTTAACATCATGGACTATCTTGCTGGCTAAATCAACATCATATTTATGGTAACCTTGATCATAAAATCTATGGGCCATATCACATGCCTGAAGATAATAATTCTCCGCAGTAGAACATTTTCTTTTTAGTCTTAATAATTGAGACTTAGGGATGTTCTTGATAACATGGGGAGGGTGACAACTGGAGGCATATAACAAATTGTTAAACTGTGGATATGTCTTGTAAACATTACTACTCAAAGTACCATAATCTAATACTTTGACCACCATATCCAAAAAAGTCACACTCTCCCAATGGATATTCAGTGTAAATTGAATTTCCGATTTGTTTTCTTTGAGATACTCAACAAACTCAAATAAATAATGCTCATCTGACCTCCATATCAGCCAACAATTATCTAAATAACAATGCCAAATATCTAGCTCCCCTAAAAATAAATTATGATTGATGTCATAGATTAAATGATGTTCAACTTAGCCCATTAACAGATCCCATAAATGGAAGTGAAAGATGCTCCCATGGCAGTACCCTTCAATTGTAAATAGCAAACATTGTCAAAATAAAAAACATTTTGATTAAGCACTCACTCTGTTAAGCACAAAAGAAATGTGTTAAATCCAGGCAGATAAAGGGAGACTTTAGAAAGCCAAAAATCCAATGCTAATAAACCAGCCCAGTGTGGAATATTTGCATAAAGTGCACTAACATCTAAAGTGCGCAATAACAAACCCTTTTCCAACTGTATATTGTTTATGATATTCAAAAATTGTGTGGTGTCTTGAATCTGCACTCTAATATGTGTCAACAATGGCTTCAAATATTTAGTCAAATATTCAGATAGGGGTTCCATTACGGAACCTCGCTCAGACACTATAGGTCTACCCGGAGTTTTTCATAACTTTTGTGTGTCATAAACAATATACAGTTGTAAAAGGGGTGGTTATTGTGCACTTTAGATGTCAGTGCACTTTATACAAATATTCCACACTGGGCTGGTTTATTAGTATTGGATTTTTGGCTTTCTAAAGTCTCCCTTCATTAAACTTTTATTAAAGTATTTTGGTGGAATTTGGTGCTGGTCTGTTTGTTTTTTTGGATTCAAAGGTTATCAACAGAAAACATAATATTCACATTGTATTAAAGATTATATTATGTTAATTGCATAAAATAAATTAGAAAATGCTTCCAAATATAAGTATAAGAATTAATAATCAAAATGCATAATTCCTTCATATGCTCAGCAGTCTATGGTTATTACTCCACATTAGATGTCCCTAGAGTAACTAACCCTTTAATCACAATGATCTTTTCTTAAAACCCCTTCTCCTTTCTTCATGATTCATTCTTATAGGTTCTGATCCTAAAGTGTAACTAAAAGTATATGCACCTCCAATATGGCTTTGGATGACACTAGGGATCCCAATAAGGATAACTCACTTATTTGTGTTAACACCACCAGGCTACATTTAGTCTCTACTATCATGGAGTAGTATCATACTGGTAATGCCCATAAATGAAAAAAGGATTTAAGCTCTTAAATTTGTCAGAGTCCCTATATGGAATAATCATCACAGAGGCTTGTAGCCTTTGAAGCCTAATGCCAGACAATATTTTTCCACTAATTCCAGCCCTGGGCAGACCCAGCCAAGGCTTTTAATATAAAATACAAGCAAACAGTTCAGACTTTATATATCTATTGTTGCAGCTGTCTAGCTATTGATTTATATTGCTTGTGGATTCCACAAGTTTAAAATCAGCTTTGATGAAACATTTTAACTTGGAAAAAATGTGAGATGTTTAAAGCCATTGCTAAGACATGATGATATTCCTCGTAATTAAGCACAGCATAAGAAACATGCCTCAATGCAAAGCAAACAAACCTGTACACTATCAGAAAAAATAAATAAAAATAAAAACCTGAGTCATTAAAGAAAAAGTAAATCAAAAATAACACCAGAAACACTCAGAATAACAGAAAGGCAGTCCAGTGTTAGTTTTAAGTGCAGTCATCATTAAAGAAAAAGTAAATCAAAAATAACACCAGAAACACTCAGAATAACAGAAAGGCAGTCTAGTGTTAGTTTTAAGTGCAGTCATCACTTTAATGCACAGAAACATGTTTAGAAAACCAATGATTATACAGCCTGCACCGTAAATAAACTGTAGTACTAATCATTTAGTCAAAGGCATCCCAGAAGTCACTATCTCATTTCAGCTTTTTGTTAAAAGTGCAAAAAGGATAGTGAAAGTCTTCATAGCTCTTATGTAGCATCTTGGTCCTATTATACTCAATACCTGCATGACATATTCACCTTACAGACAGATACAGAGAGTAGAATGTGAAAATTTGTAGACTGCATTATCAACACAATGGATTTTTTGAGTTTTTTCTATAATATTGGGTCAGGTAGAATTTCCTTTCTTAATGTAAATTTGATGAATAACAGGGGACAGAATTGTTTCCAATCTAACAAATACAAGAAGAAAACTTTTGCAAATACTTACCTACATTTTCAAAGTTGGTATCCTAAACATCAAAAAAAGGCTGTGGTAAAAGGTAACCTGGTAAGACTGGCCAAGATGGCCTCAGATATAACAGTCTTATTAATGAATGCAATGCTATTAATATGTTTGTCAGGAGAGGTTATCCTGTAGAATTTCGTAATAACATTAAGGAAAAATAATATAAAAAAAAGGATGCATGTTTTTGAATAAACTTTTATTAGTAGGAAAAAAAATTACAATAGGGCCGGTGTTGAGAATTCTCACTTTCCTGGTGGTATATTACCAGATAATTCAGATAGAAATTCTAGAAGTAATAAGGAGAAATTGTTGATTATAACATATACTTTGGCTAACAATTATGTTCTTAAACAACTAAAGAAGAACTGGGCTAGCTTTACTTGTGATAGTAGGATACTTAATTTACTAGGTGAAGGCCCCACTATAGTTTATAAAATTGATAGCTATTTTGAAAACTTATTTGAGTGGAATGTAAGCGTTTCTACTAGCTAGGAAAGGGGGAATGTTTAAGTGTGGCCATTGTGCTCAGTGTTCTAGTATATTTCCCACAAACAAATGATATATAAATCTAATATAAATAGAGTTGAGGGGGGTCATTTCACCTGTGGTTCTTCCCAAGTGGCCTATATAGCCATTTGCACAGGGTGTTTAGATTTTTAAGTGGGGAAAATGGCAAGAGATTCAAAGAAAGAGTATATAAATATATTTTGGATAGTAGAAAAAAATAATACAAAAAACACTCTTGCTAGGCACTTGATGGATCAGCCTTCTCATTCTTTTAAATTTAGTGTTTTAGAACAAATGAAAAAAGATCATAGGAGGTATGTTATATATGAACATCTTAACAAATGTGAATTAAAATGGCAGCTGAAGCTTGGTGCTACAAAATACCCTGGTTTGAATGAGACGTGTTCTATCAACTGTTTATTAAAATTAAAACATATGGAGGTGCAATGACACAATATTTGTTGAGTGCATCTATTTTATGGGTCAGTTTTTTAACATTTTAGAATATACTGTTATATAATTTTTTTAGATTATATAAATATTTGTATGTAAGATCGTGTGATTCAAGCACATTCAATACATAGTGTAATGTCCTTTTAAATGTTCACATTTTTAGGAAGCATTATTTTGATTGTTAGCTGTTTAACATGGAGGGATATTTAAATGAACTGTTGGGTTGTGTTTGTTATTCTGATGAAGTTCCTACACTTCAGGAAATGAAAGCACTTAGTCAATAAAGTTGGTGTGGATTTTATTTTTATACTGGACTAAAGTGGTGGTTTATTCTTCATGCCTGAAGTGGGAGCTATGAAGGAAGTGTTCCTATCTTCACCGGATTGTTGTATCTCTTTTCAGTTATTGTGATGTGACCTTCTCCTCTAAGTAATTTGATGAAAAGTAATCCTGAGATGTGTGTAGTACCCACAGAAATAACAAAGTTATTGGATATGTACTAGGGACATACTAGGTTAAGTGGTGTTAGTATTACAGATCTGATGCTTTATTTGTGAGTGTCCACATTACAGTTTGGGTATATTGGATTTTTCATTTTTAGGAGTTGCTATGGAATATGGTTGAACTTGAAAAATGACACTTTTAGTCTTAACAAATGTGAATTAAAATGTCAGCTGAAGCTTGGTGCTATAAAATGCCCTGGTTAGAATGAGACATGTTCTATCAACTGTTTATTAAAATTAAAACACATGGAGGTGCAATGAGACAATAATTGTTGGGTGTATCTATTTCATAGGTCAGTTTTTTAACATTTTAGAATATACTGTTATATATTTTTTGAGATTATATAAATATTTGGATGTAATGTCATGTGATTAAAGCACATTTAATATATATAGTGTAATGTCCTTTTAAATGTTGACATTTTTAGGATGCATTATTTTGATTGTTTGCAGTTTAACATGGAGGGATATTTAAATGAACTGTTGGGTATACTGGATTTCTCATTTTTAGGAGTCACCATGGAATGTGGTTGAATTTGAAAAACTACACTTTTAGCCTATTATGAGGTGGGTGAAACACAGGGTGTAAGAGAGAGAAAGGTGCCATGAGGTTCAGCCATATATGTTGGGATTATTCTTCAATCAGTAAGGTAGCCGGCAGTATTGTAATGAAACTAAGATGAGTTCCCTCTTAACATGTTTTTTCCACAAAATGCTAGTGGATACTAGCTCAGGAGTGGTGGTGGTTTTAGAAAGTAGGCTGTATAGGCACTGTGACACTAGGGAGTGAAGCTACTTGAGGAAGTCAAGAGGAGTTTGAGTTATTAAAAAAAAGATTTTTGTAGATACATGCCTGGCTTCCAATAAGTAAGCTCACAGGACTCAGGGGGGTGGGGGTGGAGTTCCCTAAGCCAACACTGAATCATTAATAAATTACTGAAACAATAAGTATCATTGAGGCTGCTGTTTTCACATTTCATATCTGATGCTCACACCCAAAGCAGAATCATTCTGAGTAATCTGAAAAGGGTTTGGGGCACCTATGTAATAAAATAAAAATAATATATTGCACCTTTCTTACTGCAATGGCTGTCACTCTAGGTGGGGTGGCATTTACATGCATGTAAACTCCTGGTATGATAGTTTTTGACACCATATAAGTTCTCCATGATGTACCAGAATGTCTGCTAAATATGACACTGCTATGAGGGTAAGGACCAGAAGAACTCTGGATCATGTCCTGCTTGAGACTGCAGAAGAGATTCCCACAAACTATGCTGAAGCATTCATTTCACTTAGTTCAGGAATTAATTTTGTGTAGGTCTCCATCTCACTGGGGTGCCTGAAACAGAATACGTAATGCTGTGCTTCAGAATATAAATCAGAAATGCATTATACATATGACAATCACCTCATCAGCCCTCCTGTTTACAATGTTTTATCATAAATAAGCCTATAAAAGCAATGGAGAATGAACTCAAAATGTTTTTGGTTAAATGGTCAGCTGTCTTATCTGAAATGTAGGATGGTTTTGAAACAACAAGAGTCTGAGATAGAAGAGTTGTAATGGAGAAGCTGGAATGTAAAAGGGAGCTGGAGAAGTTATAGGCATCAGGTTTCAAATGGGTAAATGAAATATTAAATGGGGACCTGCAAAAAAGGCAGATGAACTGGAAATGAATGGATAAAATATTATGGCTACCACTTGAAAATAAGGTTACTGAATAATAAGTTTGATTTCAACATGTTAATGTTTGTTGTACATAGTTAGTTGTGCTTTTCCTGAGGGTAGCCTCAACAAGGCCCCCCCCCAAAAAAAACGTTACTGGAGTTCAGTCTTAACCATTGGTCTCTAATTGTCTGGAGTTTACACATTCTTCTCATATTGTTTGAGTTTGCTCAGGGCTCCTCCTACTTTACAAGCACATGCTTGTTGATTGGATAATCTACATTTCCTGTAAATATTGCATTTATCCTTTATCTCGGAATATAGTCTGTGTTTACAAGCAGGTCCAAGATGGACCAGAGCAGTTGCTCAATTAACAAATGAATAAATAAAAAAAATATGTCATGCTATGGTCTAACAAAAATCAACCTACCCATGTTTTGTGCCAAGAAGCTCCAACTGAACAAAATATATTACAAAGGAAACCTTGGGGAAACTGCAGGTGTATAACTATTGCAACAAACAGTACAAAAACACAGAAATGAGTACACACTTGGAAATATAAAGGGAGGAGAGTATTGTGACAATGCCAAACATATTTACATACATCTACAGTAATAAAACAAGTGAAGAGCATTTACATCTGCAATACTGACAAAGTGAAAACTGTTCTGTGATGTTTGATACATTAACGCTTATGATTTAAGCTAAAACAAACACAGCATACAGTATGTAAACTGTACAATGAATGCAGATTAAACTTAGTGACACTAGTATATACAAAGAACTGAAAATGTATCAGCAAGAAACTAGGTGTTCTTTTCAGTTAACATAGGGAACAGAAACATATACATTATGTCAGTGGACTGGGGTATGTGATACTTATTACAGTACCAGCCAGCCATAATAAATATAATATACTTAATTGCTAGAGAAGAGGTAGAAAACAAAGGTAGAGGAAAACTGGGTCAACTAATGTAATATTTGATAGAATTTATTGGAAAAATAGGCAGAGGTAGAATTTTATGAGAAAAGCAGACTTGAAATATGGCAGAAAAATAGGAATAAAGGGCTAGATGACCATGATGACCAAGAGAGTTTTAGGCCTTAGGATTTACATAGATCATGCTAATGAGAAGATCATGGCTCTCAGAAGAAAGCAAAAATGAGTTTAAAAGCTGGAGGCAGGAAGTAGCACAAAAAAGTATGCAGGGAAGACAGGATGGCAGAGCCAATAAGACACCAAAATTACAAGGAGTCTTGTTCATATGTTAGCTGCTCTTTGTACTCATTTTAAAACTAGTCAATTAAAGGTGAGACTCAAACTCTGTACTTTACATCTGCAAGGTAAACATCTTAATCATTATGCTAACTCCTAGCTCTTAACTGTACCCCAGATTATCTGAGTTTGATTAGCAGTTTGGGAATTGGAAGAGCCAATGACAGGGAGGGTGAGAGTGAGAGGTTGAAATTAACTTCCCATTCTGGGTAAATGAATGCATTCTGGCCTGCTGCGCTGCTGAATCCACTAGAAGAACTGCAGGCAGAATATGAGTCCATGTGGTTATGTGTGTCACATGAGCTATGAGCCGAGAGGCATGCACTTGTGTGCAAAGACATATGCTGGATCTTGTAGGATTGCAGAGATATACAGAACCCACATACCACCACAGACATTTGAGAAAAGGGGCCTGTACAAATGTGGAATGGAATGATCTGATTCCTTGAATCCATCCCTCAAAAATAATGCAAAACTGAACAGGAGAGACAAGTGTAGTCTAGAAAAGTATAGGGAGGCTTGTAGATGTTTAGCTAGGTCAGATAGTAACAATACCTCTTAATGACTAGGTGAGACTTGATGACCAGTTTGAAGGTCTTCTTGGAGTTAAGTGTAAGTATGTTAAGACAAAGATTATTAAACTGGTTTGCTATGCTTGTGTCTCCTTGTCTAGTACACTAGAGGGGCATCAAGGGAAAGAAGTGGTGTATATAGGTCATAGCAGCAGCTGAGTATGTTGCACAATGAAAGTCATTCATCAGAGTCTAGCAACATTTGAGATGTTGCTAGTGGAATGATAGTGAAACTCTATTGAAGAAAGGTAAAGGCTTTGTACTTATGAAAGTATGCTATAGACTAGGTTATGCTTTTTGTAATGTGGTTGGGACATGCTGTTAGCATATAGCAGAAGTGTAGCAGGTTCTTCAGAAGGCTGTAACTGTTCCTATACACTTTGTCATAAAATCCTTGTTTCTGTATAGCTTGAATACTCATTCATTTATTTTTACAGTGATAGTCTTATAAAGGATGTTAGGCTTAAATGCATTGTTCAAGTTACCCCAAGGATCTCTGCATATTCTACAGACTGGAAAGGAAAGTGTACCACATGGAATGTATCATTCCATGAATGGTACCTCATGGAACATAGTCTGTCCAATCCAAATTACTGCATTTATCAATCTGCAGATCTTTTTACTTTAATTGGCTGTACTGTAAGACTGTAGTACTGTTTATGTTTATAGCTCATACCAGTGGCTACAAGCTCTATAATATATCCAAATGACTCTATATAATTGCTTTTATCTTTTTCTTCATGTAACTCTTATTGAGTATTGTGATTGTAATCACTTATTGAGATCAGTGCATTACCCAGGTAATTGAATAAAGTGTTCTGAGTAGATATAGGTTTTTAAATTTTTACCATCCTGGCTGTGGGACTACCGAGTTAGAATATATACATAAGAGGTTGTAGAGTGGGTTACATTTTTATTTCTGTCATACACAGTTTTGGTAGGGGGTTTAACAATAAGTTTGACATATGAGAAAATTTAAGTTATCATGAAAGCTTAAAATATTTGATCTTGTACAGTGTCTCATACAGATATTAAAAAGGGGGCCTTTTTCAAGTGCATAGGGTATTTAGATATAACGACTTCTGGGAATGTTGGGGATTATCAGAGAGAAGCCTAGATAATTATCAGACAACCTATCTAAAGATTATATAGCCTGAGATATGTACTAATTGGTTCTTTAAACGAGTAGTTCATGCTTAGAATAGACTTCCAAATTATATTACAGTAAACACTAGCTTAGATATTTTTTAAGAAAAAAATCAACACATTTTGAAAATGACTGTTTTGGTTAGAAGTCAACTGTTTCATAGAGGTAATAATAAACATAAGAGTCAGAGGAAAAGATGTTAATAGGAAATTATAGTTTCTGTTTTGTTTTTGATGATGTTAATGAATTGAATTTGACACTACCGAACAAAGTTTTATCCATGCTTAAGTGCTGACTCTACAGAATACACAGAAGCTAAACACAGAAGTGTCAAAGAATCATTGTATTTGTTTATCTGGCAGCAGCAATGTTTTCCACATGAGAACATGATGCTATGTATGTACCAGAACAAAATAATTAAAAATGCTGTACCACAGATATCAGAAAACATAAAAATAATTTATCTTAGTACCAATAAAGATACTTCATCAGAATGTTTAAGTAAACAGTTTAAAAGGTTTAAATAAGATTCAGTAAAATCATGTGGTATTAAATCTATCAGTCATTTTGTTACAGTAAAATGCCTGAACTACATTACATGTTAAAGATAACCTTTTGATAAAATTAATTACAGTAATATGTACTCTTAGCATTTGCTGTACTTTTGTAAAAGCTTTAATATTAGGCGACTCTAAATTTAAGAACACTAAGAGCAGAGTGGGATTTTGGGCACAGTTGTGAGCAAGAAGGTACAACAGTAACCACTAGCACAATAACTATTCTCAGTAAGTGAACTAGTTTCTGAAATTTTCTTGCGTTGATGGTTGGAAGGTAGAAATGTTTGGTGAAAGGTTGTAAGAATATCACAATGAATTTTATATTCTAAAAGGATATTTTCCCCTTCTCTAGTAATATGTTAGAGAAGCACTTAAAAGTAGTGGAAGGCTCTGTTAGAAGCATTGAATCTGGGAACATAGTAGACCCAGAGGCTGTCAATGATATGGTTTGACCATTTGAAGGTTGTTAGGTTGCATGTAGGAGATTTAAGGATGGTATAGACTGGGGGGGGGGGGCATGGACATCTTCATGGAGGAATACATGGAGGAGATTCACCTTGGTAAAGCATTTTACAATATATGTCAGTCAGATACATCTTGGTTATTTGTTGCTTATTGTTCACCACTGCAATTATATTAATGCAGTCTAGAGCAACAATGAGTGAGAGTGTCAGACCTAAACATATATGTGTGGTTCTTCAGATGAGTAATGGGAATACATAAAGAATAGCTATAATGCTGTTACTAGTCAGATGTTGTATTGCTCTCCTTCTGCTGCCATGATCTGCAGCTCAAGCCACAAGTGTTGTTATCTTGGGTAAAAACAATATGAACATCTTATAGGGCCCTTCATGTTGTCAGCCTGGAGTCTAATAAAAAAAATACAGCTAACCATTTTGACAGGTTGCCGCAGTCTAACCAGCCAACAGAACAAGAAGATCAGGATCATAAAACCCCTTGTGTATCCAGCACTAATCAAAACATCCTGGCTAGCTCTGTTTGCACAAGCTTCAGAAAACTCGAATGTCAAGAATAGAATTAAACCTATGTGTCCACTGTAAAACAGGGAAAGCCTTTTCATTCTCAAATAGGATGAAAGTCTTAAGATAAAAACAAAAATAAATAAAAGGCATAGTTTCCAACAAAGATTTAATGGCAGATGAGCAGTGATAATGTTTTCACAAA
Organism: Protopterus annectens; assembly: GCF_019279795.1. Taxonomy (NCBI): domain Eukaryota; kingdom Metazoa; phylum Chordata; order Ceratodontiformes; family Protopteridae; genus Protopterus; species Protopterus annectens. The sequence goes on along the minus strand of NC_056745.1, from coordinate 386,756,621 downwards.
GTACAAGTACTTTCAAACTTATTTATTATAAATGTTTTATCTTAAGGCATTAAGATACAAGATAGCTAGGATTTTTTGATTAGGCCCAGATACACAAGGGGCTTTATGACCCTGATCTTCTTGTTCTGTTGGTTATCTTCGGTAAAGGACTTTCATTAATGACCCACTGCTCAGCTATGATATAAGAAATCTAGAAAGATGTCACCTGCTTAACAAATAACGTCAAAATGAATCAGTTTTTTTGTTGACATAGTACTTAGTGAAACTGCAGGCACCCAGAATGTATATTCATTTTTTTGCCTGTTTGTGCTCATTGCAGAAAAGCTAACAATTAGCAGAGCAAGATGTGGGACATTTACTCACAGTGAGACACTCATTTGATTATTAATTTTAGATCCTGGGAATTTTGGAGTGAATACAAGTAGACTAAATGTCTTTCACCAGGCTGGACTGTCAGTACCTACATGTTCAATCAGCAGTGTACACTGAAATCATTTTTGAGGAAAATTTGTTTAACCTCATAGCACAAGTCAATTATTAACCGACTGAGATGGAGGCACACAAAGTAAACCAATGTAGTTAAACTTGAACTAGGAAAAAGGGAATGCTGTTTTTTTCCACTTTTTTGTAATTTATTGTAAAATGCATGTACAGCTATCTGTCAGTAGCATATAGTGTCAATGAATCAAATGGACAATTGTATTTATGACAATATAGCACAATGATCAATTATACAACAAACTATAGTATAAGATACACAGCATTGTGGATATTTTCAGCTGCTTTTTGAAGAACTAATTCAAGTGTGTTGCATGTTAAATAAAATATTTTATTCACAACAAAGTACATGTTATAAAGCATTTTAATTACACATAACATAGGCTTATAATGAACTGGTATGCTCAGTAACAGTATATTACTTTTGCACCATTTGCATCATCACTGACTTCCTGCACTCTGACATCATCAATTAGTTTCTTTAATCAGCAGGAGAACCTTTTTCTGCTGTTTGGAAGTAATGATGCTTTTTGTTACCCTTAGGTTGTTCTGCTGGTTTCCATCAGAGATCAGATTCCTGATCTATAGATAATAGTGTATTCTTTGTATTACTGCTAATAGCTTTTTACCCTGATGATTTCTATCTTAAGATACCCTTTCTTTCCTTTCATCAGGTCCTGGTCCATTCCCTGGAGTGATGGAGCTGTGGGGAGGTGCTGGGGGCCTAAATGAATTCCGAGCAGCTCTGCTGGCATCCCATGGCTTTGCTACCCTTGTTGTCGCATACACAAACCATCCTGATCTGCCATACCCAAATTATTACATTGGAGTGTCTGATGACTATTTTCAGGTAAAGCTGTGAGTGATTTATATTTTTGTACACAAAGAGATGATGTGTATTTTATATGCTTGGCCGTTATCCTTTTGCTTGTGTCTCAGGGATGATATTGTCAGTGTCAAATTATTTATTTCTCCTTGGTTATCAGGATTCTTCTAGGAAGCATCTAGCTTGTTTTCAGAGGAGGCTAATATGGAAAAACTGTACAGTAAAATCATCCAAGAGTAGGAAAATAGTGTTAGAAGGAAATATATGAAATACATTGTATCAAATATAAGTTCTGGTAATACAATTTCAGCAAGTGTTAGAAGTTCAGTACACATGATCAACAGTATAACTTGCATGACATTTAACAAGAAGCACTGTTATAAACAGTGCAAACAGTTCCTATTCTTACAGGGCAAACAGACAATAGATAAATGTCATGTATGACAATTACAATACACAAGACAGCAAAGTTCACAAGGGATATGCAACAGAGTCTATCTCAATGTTAAGTGGGTTTCTGATAATAAATAAGGTTTCTACCTCTGGATGAAGCAGTCATTGTTGGAATGGAAATAGACAGAATGGAAAGGAGTGGTGAAGTGCAGCTAATGAGAGGCTCTATGGAAGGGAGAAAGGACATACTGTAGTGTTTCTATATAATCAGCACAGAAGGCTGATGTGATCCTTTTAGGAGTATGAGAAACATATAGATTAAAAACCAAAAAATTCACCGGTTAGACAGCCAAAGCCAAAGTGCTCTTTAATGTAAATAGCTTACAACTTCACAGTTTAGTGCTTTCATCTTATCCAGACATCTTCAGAAATTTAGAAAACCAAAATAAAAAGCAAGCTAAAATAGTGACTGATGACACCTGTCAGAAATGCACACACACCTGAACAACAACTCCATAATGAGGTACATGCACAGGCCAGATATATAATATAGCATGTGTTTGGGATGCTCAGGTCACGGTTCCAATGTCTGGACACATCCGATGGAGTTTTGCAGTACTCACCAGCTACATGCACCCAAATTGTCATTGTATGTGCCATGCTACACAATATGATCCTGTGGAAACAGCTGCAGCAGGAACAGCATGGGGCAGGGCCACACAGCCCCCCACCATTGCCAAGGCATGTACAGGCACAGAGTGACTCAGAGGAACAACAACCTGAGCCTGCCTCAGTAGGCAGAAGGAGGCATGCCCAGTATGCCCTGGTCTTGGCAAAGAGGCAATGCATAGCACATGCACTGACACAGTAGGGACCCAGGTAATGACACCTCTCTCTGACTCGCACATACAGTAAAGGGGATGCCAAATATGGCACTACCTGTGCTTAACCATGTATAGAGAGTGAACTATGTGCATCCAACATAGGCAGCCCTGCAACACCACCCACAAGGTAAGTGACTCACACATGCCAGTCAGGGGGGAGGGTCACATACCCAACAACAGTCACAACCAGCAGGGCAGGTGTAGACAAACACAAACAGAGCCTGTGCCATGGCCCCAGAATGATAGCTATGATTACCCCCCTGGCCTACACAGACAGACCACAGTAAGGCAGGCAGTGGGATGTTAGTTCTGAAGGGTAGGAAGTCAGACAATAATATGTAGGGCAACCAAAGCCACGATCTGTAGTACACTGGTATGCCTCTAGTCAGCATGATAGTTAGTAATACAGAATGAAATGGAGTACCTGACATACCAGTACGGTCATAGCGAATACGTACATGTTTCATGTGTGTCTCCCACATCCTACATAGTAATGAAAAATCAGCCAGGTGTGCACCCCCCACTCTTGTGTAGAAATGTAGACACAGTCAGGTGTGCCCCCCCTTATGCAAAAATGTAGTAACAGTCAAAGCCAAATGATCGATGGATACCCTGCAGAGACAGCATGCTACCTGTTGGTGTACAACACAAAGGTCAGCACTGCAGCACAAACTACCTGGATACAATTCATAAATTCAATACAGACGGCCATACTGGGCATGCTCACACACTTAAACACATGAAGCCCATGACTGCAAACACCAGTGGACCAGACATATCTGGCAGTTCAGTTGTTAATGCAGACACTCATCAGTATGCACCACTCATGCATTGCACACACAGTGGATAGGAATGCAGACATATATGCCAGGACACCACACTATAATAAGCCAAAGATAGATATACATAGATGTGTGGAGAGGGTGACTGTGACAGGGAGCCATCCAGGCTTGTCCCACCTAGCACACAGCCAAAGGGCCCCAAACACATGAGGTGCAGATGTCCCTCACTGCAGATACTAGCCACCAGTATCTGTCAGCAGTACAGACTATGTGGTGCACGTGCCAGCTGTGCAACATGACTGTACAAGGAAGTAGTCATCTAGCAGCTGTATACACGTACCTGTGACATATGACCCCATGTGTGCCCACATGTGGTGTGTCATCCCCTAGATGAATGGATTATGGCTGCCTGCTTAGGTCATCCAATGTGAAATACACCTTTGGGATAGCTGTAGACCAGTAATCTCTGTAGCAGGTCCTGTAACTGCGTACTGCTGTAGTGTGATAAACTAGTTAGGTAGTAGTTTGAACCCCAGACTTGGCAATTGTGTGTGTGTGTGTCTGTCTGTCTCTGCCTGACTAGAGGGCAATGTTTTTTAGGGTACTCACACTCCTTACAATTCATATACCCAACTTTGGCAAGGCTGCTGATGTCACCCACCTAGAAATACACCTCTGGGAAGGGGTAGCCCAATAATCTCCGTAATGCATCCTGTAACTGTGTACTGCTGTAGTGTGATAAACTAGTTAGGTAGGGGTTTGACCCTTAGACTTGGTAATTGTGTGTGTGTGTGTGTGTGTGTGTGTGTGTGTGTGTGTGTGTGTGTGTGTGTGTGTGTGTGTGTGTGGTTAGGCTACTCACACTCCGTACAACTCATATACTCAACTTTGGCAAGGATGCTGATGTCACGCACCTAGAAACATACCTCTGGGAAGATTGTAGCTCAATAATCTCTGTAACATATCCTGTAACTGCGTACTGCTGTAGTGTAATTTAGAACTGTGGTAGGGTTCCATCTTGATCCATGACAGTTCTAGATGTTTTGTGTGTGTTTCAATGTCTGTGTAGGGAGAAATGCATTGTAGGCTAGTCACTCGCAGTACATTTCAAATACCCTACATTGGCAAGCCTGCTGATGTCATTCATTGTGAAATACACCTTTGGGGAATAAGGTTTCTAGTAATCCCTGTGGTGCATCCTATAACAGCTCCATGCTGTAGTGTGATATAGACCTCGATCAGGGGCTCTATACCCACACATGTCAGTTGTGAATGTTTTGTGTGTGTCTCACTGTCTGTGTACAGAGCAATGCATTTTAGGCTAGTTACTCGCAGTACAGTTGAAATGCCCTGCTTTGGTAAACCTGTTGATGTCATTCATTGTGAAATACACCTTTGGGGAAGGAGTACTCTAGTAATGTCCATGGTGTGTACTATAACTGCGTAGTGCTGTAGTATAATAAATTAGTTAGGTAGGGGACATGACGTGTGTGTGTGCGTGTGTGTGTGTGTGTGTGTGTGTGTGTGTGTGTGTGTGTGTGTGTGTGTGTGTGTGTGTGTGTGTGTGTGTGTGTGTGTGTGTGTGTGTAGAGGTGGTTGTGAGTGTGTGACACCTGTGGGCAATGTGGAGGGGGTTTTGCTTATTTCTTATATGGTGGCCCTACTATATATCACAATGTCAACCATACAAGGATAACAGATGTAAAATAGCTGAGAGGCTGGGGTGCAAAGCCATACCCATACATGTGACATCAAGGCCAGATGATCCCAGTTAGCAACCCCACTATTACCCAGAACACACACTCAACCCATGTTTCATATTATGAATCAGATTATTGAATCCCCAAAGGATGTGGATACACTACAAAAGGGCCTTACAGAAAAAGATGCTTGGTGCCAGAGCCATGGGCTCAAGCTCAATGCCAAGAAATGTATAATGATCCCCTTTGGGAAAAAACATGCATCCATGAATTACCATATAAGAGACTTAGGGACACAGGTGAACAGTGATCTCACCTTCGATAACCACATCGCCACAACAGTCAAAAAATCCTTCTATGTGGCACACCTCATCACTAAAGGCTTTTCAGCCAGAAAAAAGGAGGTCATTGTCCCACTGTACTCATCCCTCATTAGACACATTATAGAATACAATGCCCCGTTTGGTATGTACCTCTCAAGACATCTTCAACAACTGGAAAGGCCGCAGAAATACCTCACTAAAAGAATCACAGGCCTAAAGCAGATGTCCTACGTGGACCGCCTTAAAAAACTCCAGCTATACTTTGTCGTATATCGTCTACTCAGAGGCAATCACTGCTTAACATACAAGGCCATGTCAAACCCAGAGCTGTTGGACATGCTACACTTAAAGAAATCCCAATCCCTCAGAGCCACACGATCCAGGGATCTAAACCTTGTTATCACAATAAACAAAACATGCTGGAGGGATAGTTTCCTGACCCAGAGACTCCCCAGACTCTGGAATAGATTGCCCATACATGTCAAGCAGAGTGCCTCTTTGGCCCTCTTCAAAAGGAACCTTGATGATTGGATGGGAGAAAGGAAATTCACCCTGGGGATAACATCAGTCGTCCTGCTAGACAGGGGTCCAGGGAAGTAAATAGTGTGGGAAGAAATAGCCAGAGAATTGTTATGGCTAGGCTTCTATGGGCCCTAGAGCTGATAGCCTTAGTACCAGCCTATGAACCTATGAACCTATATGCACACACATGTCTAGGCAACAGCCAATATGTGGGTAGTACACTGCATATTGGCCACTGATAGTCACTATGGAGTGATAGCTATAGAGGGCATGTTACCCTGCCCATCTGTCCAATATGCATTTACATGCAGACAGTGCACCTCCCCAATGGACACCTGCACCACCTATGGTGCCTTCACATGTGACCCACAATGGACATACCATGCCTGACAACATGCCCTGTATGGACAGATGACACTGATGTCAGGGAATGTTGTTAGCATGCTATCAATGTAGGTGCAGAGTAAACCTGCTGCTCATTACCAGTTCCTGCCACAGGTGGGCAAGACTGGCACATCTGATGATAATCTGTGTTCACAACATGGGCCAGAAACCCCAGGTACAGTTCCACATGTCACTATACATGCATGTGGGAGGTGTGCACATCCTAGATGCCATCCATGTCATGGACTCAGGAACACATACATGGCAAGTGATGCACAGCATTGGCCACACACAATAGTCACCCAGGTGACTGGATGGCAGATACAATACCCACCTGTGTGGGCAAATGCAGAAACTACAGGCCTGAGCCACAATGCAGACCATTGTCATGTGGCCTGATGTCAAGGTATACCCATCGCCTACCATTGTGTAGCCTGTTGGCACAGCTGACCACCACACACCCATGCAGACATGCACCCATGCATTTCAGAACTGGCACCCTGCGTGTTCGTGCCTGGGTTGTATAGTGCGTATGTCCACATCTACACTCACTACAACCCTCCCTGGGCACAGTGAAGCATGCTGTCTGATACCTCCTCATAATCTTTGCTCATACGACCTTCATATGACACGTGTGGTGCATGTGATACCTGCACATTGATGTGTTGTGGCAATCCCACTAGTGATGAGTTGTACTCCTGGTCCTGCCAAGTGTGTCAATGTGTGTGCATCCTTGTGACAGTGTGGCTGTGTTGACACTGGCACCTGTTCATGTGGACAAGCACGTGTACATCACCTACTGTATATCTACCATATCCCTGTTGTAGATGTCACTCACCATCACATATATGTTCTGATTGCTCCACAGCAGGTAACCCATGTGGCACATGCTGGTAGGTGTGTGACACAAACATGCTTCAGTTTTACTCTTCCACCCCTCCCTGACATGTATTTGCCTCTGTCTGCCTCCCCCACTCCCTCTCTGGTGGATGTGGAGACTAACACCTGCTTTGCTTAGGCAGCAGCATGTGTATTTTAAGTGATGCTCATGATCAGCTGCTGGCCTCTGCACAAATTGCAGCTCTCCCCCTAGCTGATTGCATGTGGAACAGCTGTGGTAACATTCCCATTGCCAATTGCATGGAAACACACTCCAATACCTAGGAACATCATGGTGGTGTTGGCCCTTTTCAGTCACTGGGAGCAGGAACTAGATCTGTTATTTTGCAAACAGCATCTCAGAAGGATTGGGGATTTACCTCTAACAACATACACTGTGGAAAGAGGGCAACAAACAGGAGGTGTGTGTGCCTGACCTGACTACAGACTATAAGTGCTGCTATACTGCATTTGGAGTAATGTTGGTTTAACAGTGCTTGACTGGATATGGCTGTCGTACCTGCCATGTCAGTTCCATGTTTATGAGGAATCCCCATCTGCAGGATCATCTGCAGACTGGACAGTGTTGTGCCTTTGGTTGCATGTGTTAGACATGGAGCATCTATCTGTGGACTGCAGAAGATAGTGTGAGGAGTGCAGTCTGTAGATGGTGAAGGGCGTAACAGTTACTGACTTCATATCCCTTATAGGACATATGTTGCAGCAAACCCCATTACAACAGTAAATGCATGAGGTTATCACAGCCGCATGTTAATATTGGCCGTGTGTATGTGCTTCCAGCCACACCTCTGTCAACCTTTGTACATATGTTGTGCATGAAGTGGTGCATATGTGCTGTACACCATTATCAGTGTCAACATATCTGATAAAAAGCCAGTGATATATCAGACTGCTACACATGTTATGTACAGTAGGGGTTATATTTCATGACCTAACCTGGACATTCTGTGGATGTTGGTACAGTATTGAGGTCTGTGTACTTATGGTGAATGTCAGCATTGTGTGCATTATTAATATGTACTTTAGCCTGTGTACAGACTGTAGTAGATTTTATTTTATTTTATTTTATTTTACATTTGTTGACCGGGCTAGTCTAGCTGGATATATTTCCATTTTCAGTAGAGGCCCGAGGAGAAAAGCTCCACAGAAGTAAAAAATATATACATACATAAAAATCAATATAGATGACAATATTAATCACTTGTTAACAGAGGGGGTGGAGCTAGGAACTAAAATTTCTATTTAAGGAGTAAACTAAAACATTTCAGAGCTTTACCAGAAAGGCTCATCCAGACTCTGCTACACTTTGCTGTGAAGGAAAGGTTAGTTTGCTGTTATTTTTTTTATTTCTGTATTGCCTTTCTATATTTTGAAAACTGTAGTTTGTTTTCTTTACCTTGTGTTTTGCTTGCATTCTGTTTAACAGCATATTAAAACTTCAAAAGAGACCACAGCTCTCTCTGTTCTGAATTTTTCCCCTCCCTCCCACCCATTTAAGTTGTCTTGTTAAATACCACTGTCTTTCTAGTTGCCCGCCTCTTATGTTAATCTGACCATATATCTCATTTCTCTCTACTTTCACTGGCTTATGTGAGTAATCACAAAACCATCACTTTTGAAATCCCACCTTCAATTATTTAAATTTATTGGCCATCCTACAGTATTTCATAGTACCAAAATACAAAAGTAACCACCTTTCAGTCCATCTTGCTGTTTTAAAATAGTAACTCTCCACTAAACCTTAACTTTTAAACAGGTAAAACTCAAGTTACCTACTTTCATATCTAACTTCTCTAGTGCACACTGCAGAGTGCATTCTTTTCAATCTTACCTTTAAGCATCCCTGTTACTAGCACTTTCTCTAATACCTAAAAGATCATCTCTACTTGACTCCAAGTAGACTTTTCTCTATCTGTTAAACCTAGCACTTGCTCCTACAGTACTTATTACCTTGATACGCACTCTTATAGATAGCACCCCAAAAGGCAAACCCCATTTCTCGGTCCTCACGTCCCCGGAATCTCTTTTAAAGTTTTTGTCTAGTCCTTCTAGCATGTCGAGGGATCAGTTGCTAGTGTCCTCTCCTGCTCAGCTGGTGAACCTGGGAATATTGAGGCAATGTTACAATTGCCTCATGTACCTGAACAACCCTCTCCTCCTCCCACAAAACACAAATACATGCGAGAGATGCAACTATACGGCCAAACTGGAGGCTGAGCTCTCTCAACATAGGACTGGCAAGACCAGTCAGGAGGAGAAGGTTACCACACACACTATAGACCCAGTCTCACATAGTACCATCACAACCTCAAATCATACACATAAACACACAAAGACATACTCGGCTCTGATCAAAAATCTACCAAAACAGCAGAGGCCACCAAAGCAGACACCCAAACAACCACCACCTCAGAACACAACACCTGCAACACATAGACCTCACAGTCAGAGTGTCAAACAGTCACAGCCCTTAAGGCCAAACACAATGCCAGACACACTAGTCATTGGTGACTCTATAGTCAGACACACTGACGTCCCGCTCACCAGACTGAATAAGAAGAAGGTCACAGTAAGCTGCCTGTCGGGCGCTAGAATCCGCCACATAACGCAAGCACTCAGGTCTCTCAACAGCAGGTACAAATATGACTCGGTCATTGTCCACGCTGGTGTAAACGACCTGAGGCGTACCTCCTGGACTACATGAAAAGAGACATTGAGGAGCTCTCTGATTATGTAGCCCAGGCAGGTATGACCCTGACCTTGAGCAGTATCCTACCTTCACCAAGAATGATGCCACAATACAGAGATAAGATGATCAGCTTTAACAATTGGCTTAAACTCTGGTGTCATTCAAAGGGGATCCAATGTCTGTCTGCCTGGGATGACATGCTGGACAAGCCATGCTGCTTCGCAAGGGCGGCTTGCACCTGTCACCCTGGGATTCCGGATATTGGCAAAGGCTCTTGCCACCCCATAGTGCCTTTTTAGGCAAGGCTCAAATTCTAAACCTACCACCCTAGAACACAAAAAGGAAAAAACTAAGGGTAATGCTGCTCAATGCCAGAAGTCTAAATCTCAAAATGCACGCACTCGAGGCCCTTCTCAGTATGGAGAACATCGATGTCTGTGCAGTGACAGAAACCTGGTTCAAGGCTCCTGAGAGCACCCCAGCACTATCAGGTTTTACCTCTTATCATGCGTTCGCCCCAAAATCCGGACAATACCAAGAAAGGAGGGGGTATCCATATTCATCAAAGACACCCACACCTCAAGACTGGTGGCAGCACGATGCATCGGAGACCATCCAGGTGCAATTAACCATAGGCAAGACTGCTCTGCAAATTGTAGCATGTTACAGGCCACCCTCACAAACTCAGGAACCTCACATGGCCTTCCTGAAAACACTAGAGGGATAAATGTATCACCAAACACCATCATACTAGGTGACTTCAATTACCCTAATATAGACTGGGAACACTACTCAAGCCCAAACACCCTAGCCCAAAAGTTCCTGGAATTCATAAACTCAAATGCCATGGAACAACTAGTCACCATCCCACAAGAGGAGAAAACATACTTGATCTCATCATCACGAACATGGGAGCACAATGTTCAACACCGAAGTATACCCTCACTGGTGAGATCAGATCACAAACTAATCTCGCTGGAGGTCCTCATCCCACCCCACCTGAAATAAAAAGACCACAGTAAAGAACTTCTGAAAGCCGACTTCACACTTCTAAAGACTAGTGTGGTCTCCTTTAAGGCCCCGAGCCGATGGAAAACAGTACTCAAGCCGCTGAATCACTTACAAATGCCTTCTACCAGCACCTGCAGGACTGCATGGATAAGGCAATCCCAAGCAAAACAAAGACTCTTTGTACCAAAGGCAAGCGTCCACTCTGGTGGACCCCAGCCATAAACAAACTCTACAACAAAAGGAGGAAGCTACTACAAGATAGAGCAAAATCCTTAAAAGGTAAGACACCCTTGATCACTATAAGTAAAAACTAAGAGCTCTCATAAAATCATCCAAAGCAAATTTTGAGAGAAAAATAGCTAAAGACTCAAAAGACAATCATAAGGCCTTCTTTAGCTATGTTAGAAACCTGGGAGGAAACTCCCAGATATGCTCAGAACTAGTTCAAAATGATATGAAGATTACTGATCCTACAGACATTGCCAACATACTGGCTGACAGGTTCAGTGCAAACTTCTCCCCTCCCCAAAAGGAGAGATATCTATACCAAGCGATTGCAGCCCCCAAACATCTCCAACGCCCAAGTAGGAACTACTCTCTCCCAAGCCAAAAACCACAGCATCCATGGGACCTGATGGTGTCCCCGGCTGTGTGCTCCACGAACTCAACGAGGAATTAAACCCACAGCTAGGACAGCTGTTTAATCATAGTCTTACCTCTGGATATACCCAGGAGTGGCACTGCAACTGTGGTCCCACTTCACAAAGGCGGTGCCTCCACCGACCCTGGAAATTACCGCCCATTAGCTTGACAAGCCTTATCTGCAAAGCCATGGAGAGGATCATAATGGACCTCATAAATAAAGACATAGGGAATTTGCAGACTTTGGATCCATCCCAGTTTGGCTTTGTCAAAGGCAGATCATGCCTTTTAAACTTGGTTGACTTTTGAAACAGTCACCAAAGCCATTGATGAGGAAAGGCAGTCCATACAGCCTACCTCGATCTGGAGCCTTTGATACAATACCCACTCGGGTATCATTGAAAAACTCATCAGCTTAAATGTTAACCCATACATCACAAGATGGGTTGCAAACTGGCTGAGTGACAGAACCCACAGGGTCAGAGTTGCTGGCGCCATGTCAGACTCAAAGCCTGTCACAAGTGGTGTACCACAGGGCTCAGTCCTGGGCCCACTCTTGTTTGGCATCTACTTTTCCAGTACAAGCAAACACAGGAGGGTTATGGCTGACAAAGTTTGCAGATGACTGCAAACTGGGCCATAGTAGAAAACACATCTGACACAGATATCCTTCAGAAGGGTCTCACAGAAACGGATAAATGGTGCCAGAGCCATGGCCTAAAGTTAAATGCCAAAAAATGCATAGTCATTCCCTTGGAAAAACAAGGTTACCCCTAGCTACCAAATAGGTGGCAATCCACTGAGTACAGAAGAAGTTATCAGGGACCTGGGGACCCAGGTTGATAGTAGTCTGTCATTTGACACCCATGTAGCTAAAGTAGTTAGGAAGACCTTCTACATTGCCCACCTTATCATGAAGGGATTCTCATCTAGATCAAGGAGGTCATAGTCTCCCTATACTCATCACTCATCAGACCAATGATTGAGTACAATGCCCCATTCGAATGTATCTGACCCGACACTTGCAGCAGCTGGAGAGGCCACAAAGTTCCTCACCAAAAGGATAAAGGGTCTCAAACATCTGTCCTATGCTGCCCGACTGAAAGAACTCCAGCTCTATTCAGTCACCGCTGCTCAGAGGTGACCTTTGCCTAACATACAAGGCCATGTCAAACCCAGATTTGATGAATATGCTTCACCTCAAAAATCTAGATCCGTCAGAGCCACAAGGGCGGAGACTTAAACCTCGACACGCTATTAATAGGACGTGCTGGAGGGATAGATTCATCACCCAAAGACTCCCTATGCTGTGGAATAAAATCCCGGTATATGTGAGGCAGAGCACCTCGCTGGCCTTGTTCAAGAGAAATCTTGACCAATGGATGGGAGATCGCAGATATACCCCAGGGATTACCTCAGTGTCACTGCTCAACAGAGGCACAGCAAAATAATGGGTATAGTTCCCCATACTAAAGGGTGGCGTAAGCCAAAAACTATGGGCTAGGCTTGTAAATGCCCTCGGGCAGATAGCCTAGTATGAACCTATGAACCTATGCCATTTAGAAAAAGGTTAGTAAAAAACAGCAAAAATCTTCAAAAATCTTCTAAAAAGTTAGTATAACATTACTTACTACCACACACAGAGAAATTCCAAACAACATCATACAGGAATTAAAAATACTTAGAGATCAGGATACAAAGATAATAAGTAATGAAAGTGGAACAATAAGAATGGAGTAGGGAGAAAAGGATTAGAGGTGGAGAAAGCAGGTTAAGAAAGTTATCAGGGAAAGAAGCATGGTGAGGATGAAAGGAGAAGAAAAGCTAAGAGGAGAAAAGAGTAAAAGAAGAATATAAGAGATAGTTTAAGATAAGTAGTAAGGTTAATCAGGTTTGCTACAGGAACAAAGCCAGTGGTTTTGGAAGTGTCGTTTAATGTTTTGTTTGAAAAGAGGTAGAGAAGAAATCATTGTTATGTTAGTAGGTAACAAATTCCATTTAGTACCAACAGAATTGGTGAATAGGGAGTTACCAGCAGTATTATTAGATTTTATAGAAGTAGTCAAGAGTTTACTCGAAGAGCGGAGAGAGTTAAGATTGCTATAAGGGGTTATGAGTTGGGAGAGTACAGGAGTGTTATTTGGTTGGTACAGTATTTTATGGGCCAGAATGAGTTGATGGATAGTAAGATAGTTTTGAATTTCAAGCCAGCCTATTTCTTTCAGGTTAAGACAATGATGGGTTCTATAGGGGTTACCAGTAGCGAAGCGAGCAATGCTATTGTAGCAGGTAGCTAATTTGTTAAGGTTGTTTTTCTTGAGGTTGGTAAAGATGGGTGAGGCATAAAGAAGAGTAGAAATAAGATGGGAAAGAGCAATCTTAGTTCTAGTAGCTGGTGTAAGAAATGGTCTAATTCGATACAAAGATCCTATTTTTCTGTTGACTAGTTTTATGGAGTTGTTAATATGTTGGTCAAAAGAGAGATTATTATCAATGGTAATACCTAACAGTAGATGTCATAGTTGTAGTTCCCATCCTATCTGATGTTACATGCTGCCCCACTGTATGGTACCATATTGGTGTACATGTTTCTAGGGGCATACACACACATGTCCCATACCACAGACAGCCATCAGACCAAACCGTGTAGCAGCCCAGTACATGTAGGATCATTCTGCGAGAGGCACATATGAGGATGGTGTAGAACAGATAGTTCATATACTGTAATATTATGCTAGCTTACCAGATGCAGCTGTGGCTGTGTTCACATCAGTTGTGGCTATGCACTTTCACACAGGTGTATCTTACCCTGTGACATGCCTGTTGAGCCTGCTATATATGCTGGGACATGTGCATTGCCCCATAGGAGATGTAGGCCAGTGTTGAGCCAGTATGCCTGTAGCCTGCACAGTGCATTGTTACTTACTCAGTGAGATTTCATGTGCAGATACATGCCAGATATACTGCTGCCGGGCCTCCCTTAAAATTCATGTATGTCAGACAGAGCAGTGGGATGCTGTACGGATGTATTTCAATATCTAGTGGGTAGGTTGTGGCTATTGCACCCCTGTACCAGCAGTCATTATGTGTCAGGCCAGACAGGAGTGTGTGAATGCATAACCTATGGTGTCAAATGTATATGAGTAGTATATGAGTAGTCATGTGTTATACCTATCTACATGGCTGTCTTCATCCATATTGTCAGGCATGGTATACATGTTGTCCACTAAGGGCTTATGTGTATACCTCTGGACTGTACAGGGTGTGTCAGACATTCCACATATATTGGCCAATATCTCTGCTGCACTCCACATGGGCATTACATGCTAGCAGTGGTGCATTAAAATGATTTCCTTTGGATGTCTGTCAGTAGCCAATGGCAGACCTGTAATAAGCAGATGTGACCTTCCACACACACCATGTCTGTGAAGACAATACCAGTGACAGTAGCAATAGTCTGCTAATATACCTGCTATACATACCTGACATCCCCTTGCACTATGACTTTGGGACTATAGGGGCTGGGGTAGGGCTACACTCCATGCCCAAGACATATGGCGGACATATATGTACATATACTTATCCAGATAGCCATTATATATAAATATATATATATATATATATATATATATATATATATCATTACACATGTGTACTACTTCCAATTACCACTGTCATGGCAACCACCCACCCACA
Source organism: Protopterus annectens (assembly GCF_019279795.1). Lineage (NCBI taxonomy): Eukaryota > Metazoa > Chordata > Ceratodontiformes > Protopteridae > Protopterus > Protopterus annectens. The sequence continues at coordinate 386,741,371 of NC_056745.1, read as the reverse complement.
ATAACTCCCTACAGAATGTGGACGTGGTTCCTTTACATTTACTGTGTGACGGACATCCTTTCTGTGTGTGGGCATCAGTGTTACAGACAGCAGGTAGCAATACCTCTTACAGGAGAACCTGCACACTCAGGGCAGCCACATGTGTGTAGGAGGATCAGGAACTACAGGTAGACTGTGAGTACAGTTGTGTTATACTTTGTATAGTACTGGTGTTACAGGGTGTGTATGTGTACATACTAGTTTACCTAGGAATGCAGTCTGTCTGCATAGCACACTACTTTGGGCCTATCCTCTTGTTGGACAGAGGTATGCCTCTCATGTGTTGCCTGTCCACCACACAGGTACTCTGTTTATATGGTTGTCAGTGTCGGAAGAGCTATATGACATGGCATATAGAAGTGTAATAGTACACAACTAAAGGTTTTTCATTTCTGCAAACCTGTGTGTGGTGTCTTTCCTATGACCTCGCTATGGGTATATATTGCAGGCAACAATTGACATTTGTATGGGTGGCCCATACAGTGTCCAGTTGTTCAGGTGTTAACTGTAGGCATAGAGGCTGTTCACAGGTACCAGTTACAGGGCTTGTGGCTGAGGGATATACTTTACACCCAGTATGTCCACACTACTTCTACATATGTATGGCTACTAATACCTTTTGTCTGTGTATATGTGTATGTACCTATATATCTCATATATCTTCTCTCTCTCTCTCTCTCTCTCTCTCTCTCTCTCTCTCTCTCTCTATATATATATATATATATATATATATGTTTGTTTGTTTCTTTCTTTCGGCTTTTCCCGGTTAGGGGTCACCACAGTGAAACTCCGGTCCGCTAATGTATATATATATATATATATATATATATATATATATATATATATATCGATAGATGTGTGCGCATATCTGTACTGTTGTAATGTGTACCCCTTCAACATTGTACATTCCTACGCTAGAATGACTTTTCTGCATGATATGTTACAGATACTGCCCTCACACGTACAGGTGACTTGGATTACTGTTGGAGCATTGTAGCTGTGTTGTGGAGGGCCCTGACGACAGGTACTGCATGTGCTGGATATTGGATTGCAGAGCATATCTGTTAGGGCTGGGGGGGGTTACATAGCAGTAATTACCAGGTGTCCCTAATTTGTGCACCCACCCCCATTAACTGTGCTTATGGTCTGTTATGTTGTATGGAGTGGTTCAGGATGTCTTTCCCATGTGGAAATGTTATACACATGTCTATCTGTAGATATATATATATATATATATATATATATATATATATATATATATATGTGTGTGTGTGTGTGTGTGTGTGTGTGTGTGTGTGTGTGTGTGTATCTGCATAGTTATATATGTGAAACCCCCATATATAGAGAGATAGATATGGACATTGATATAGAACACATAATTTTTATAATGCCTTATTTAAACACAGTAAAGCATGTTCATCTTTTAACAAATTTAACTTTATTATTTTAGAACAAATTGAAAGCTTTTATGGTGATTGGGAATTATATCTAGAATTAAGGGAACTAAAGTGGCAGTTACTTCTTAATTCAGAAGTATTTCCAGGCTTAAATGAAAATGTTAATATTAAGTGTGCGTTAATATGGAAATTGTGAACTTACACCACTTTTACTGTATGTACTGTTTTACTTCTATATGAATATTCATTTTTTATTATGAATATTCATAACATTCCACATTCTCTTTCCAGTTATAAGCATTATTTGAATTTTAACAGAAAGGATTCTGCTCCTGCTATTGGCCTCTGTATTTATGTTCCAATATTTTCACTGTATTCATTGGCTACTGTAAATGCATGTCATTTCTTATGATTTATACTGTATGCTGTAACCTCAAGGAGTTATTCTGAAGAAGCTCTTTCATCCAATAAGAGCGAAAGCTTAACTAACTGTTCGGTGTCTGCGTGATTTATTTATTTATTTCTCTTTACTTTATTTTGCAGTTGTTATAGTACATTAAGATAGAAGTTTTTTATATATATATATATATATATATATATATATATATATATATATATATATATATACATGTGTGTGTGTATATATATATATATATATATATATATATATATATAATGTGTATATACACACACACACACACACATATATATATATATATATATATATATATATATATATATATATATATATATATATAGATACACTGAACATATGTATCTATATATGTACAATTGCTGTTATATGGTGATTTGTGAGTCATACATATACATATATATACCTATAGCTGTCTATCTGTCTACATTTACAGATCTATATCTGTCCATATATCCATGTGTGTTTGGCTTATATGTGGCCTGTACCTCATTATCTTGTCAATTGACATGGATGACCTTAATGATTGAGATCAGTCACTCGTGCTGACACATTCGTGTTTCAGACTTTTCATCTCCTTCAAACTATGTGTTCTACTACATATAACTGTGTAACTAGCAAAATTTTAAGTGTATTTGAGCAATATTTGACAGATATCCCTATTTGTACCCACATTATGGTGCACTTTGTCCTGCATTCTTGCATTAAGAGGTTGTGTGGCATGATATTACTACATTTCCTGTGCTGTTGACTGATTGTGCTGGATGATATGTTTGTGAAAATAAGAGGGTTATGTACAGCTGCCGTGGTTTACTGGTAAATCACGTAGTGTATGATGTGCCAGGTCCTGGTTTCAGGCCTTGCAAGGGCTGTATATTTTATTGCTGGGCAGAACACTGTCTGTTGGCTACAGAATGACTAAGGCACTGTAGAGCAATTGTAGGCGGGTATGCGCTGGTTTGTGCGAGGCTCAGCATTGCTGACCTCTGGTTGCAGCGTCTTGCACTGAGTTAGCTTCTATATTGCTTCACCAGTGTGGTACTTGCATACCAGTGGCCAAACAGGCTTAAACCCACTTGCTCCACGCAACTTTGTGTATTTAGTTCACATTTGTCGACCGGGACAATCCAACTGTATGCTTGTCCATTTTCAGTGGTGGCCCAGGGAGTAGAGCTCCACAGTGACCCCATCTACTAATTCCAATTAATACTGAGGTGTTCACATTCATAGAGAGTAACAGATGTAACATAGCTATGTCCCCTATTCTTCATGCTTAGTTTATGTTAGCATATCAGTATTATCCATGCTTAGGTCAGGTTTACATATCAGGTATGACTGTTGACAAAGGTCAGTTTAAGCTGAAGTTGGATTCCAGTTTAACATTTCTGGATAGGTTACACACAGGTATTCAGGGTAGGTGTAGTTATTCCATACCTGTGTGGTACAGTACAGGGGAATAGTGAAGGAGTAGGTAGGTAGGTAGTGGGGTTGACATTGTAACTGTATAATAGCCTGTAGGAATAATTGGATGGGGAGCAATAGGGAAGGTTTGTCGGATGTTGGGATTTGTATGTCAGGCAGGACAAGAGGTGTTAGTTTCACTTGTTGTAGTGGTATAGAGTGTAAGTTGGGGGGGAGGATTTCGCAAGGTGTTGAGCCTGTGCTGATCCAAGTGTACTTGTGGTGTTCCTTCATGTGTTATTTACATGTGTCCTGTGGGACAGCTGAGATAATACACATGGGTTGGGGGTTCCAGATTCTGGCAATATAGTGGGGGAAGATGGTGTCACCTACGTGTAACTTTAAACATTAATAGAAATGGAACAGGGGTTGATAGGTAAGTGGTGTGCATGGGGCTCAAAGGGGGGAGTTAGTAGGGGAATTATCCAGGGATGTGCATGAAGGCTGCAGGGAAAGTCCACAGCTGGCCATGTCATCCACAACAACAGCTGTGCATATACACTGCATTTGGAGTTTGCGTTGGACACTCACACAACTGGGTGGGGGTGAGGACTACAATAATAACTTGTGATGACAATTAGATTGGCTTACATGCCTATAGTGGGGTGTTGCGACTATGTGTTATTTGGTGTTATGTAGTGGGTTTTGCAACAACACATATGGTTATACCATACTTTGCCATGTAAAATAGACTGTGCTGCAGTGGGACCCATATCAGGAAAGGATGCTCGTTAGGTGGAAGCATACCTCTCAGCTGTACAGATTTTCACAGAATGTCCAGAGTTGTGCTTCATATTTTTGGTGTGTTCCTCTTAAATTCTGCACTTGTCTAGCAAATACCCTGGGGACTGAAGTTATTAAATAAAGATAAATATTTGGGTTTAAGACTCCACATCCTTCAGAATATTCATGCTAATGCAAAACCTATTATCCTATTACCTTTCTAAGTTTGTAAGAGGAACATTTTAAATCTGTCCCTATTTGTCCCCCCAACATTTTAGGTTTTGTCCAGATTTTTTGCTCTAACAGGTTGAGAGGTATTGGTGGAAGCTCTGCCCAATTCGCAATATTACTTACATCCCCAGGGCGGTCTGAATACAACCATGCCAGCCAGCACCTGCACGCCTAGGCCCATAATTGCATACCCGGAGTTTCCCCACCCACCCCTCTTCTACAGCACTCATCCTTACTGTGGGTGCAGATCGGGTCTAACTACACCACTACACACTGCCCACTCTCCACGTCTCGGGACCCATGTCGTACGTTGTCTCGACCCATGGGTCATCAGGCTTACCCAACCTTGTATGTACACAGCCTGGATTGGTAAATCATTACAGGGACTGACTCCAATTATCAATCATCAATTTTTGGGGTGCTCCGCAAAGGGACTCTCTGGTCTCTGTTGCAAGATTAGACTTGGCAGGTCCACAGTGTTCCCCCCGCTGGTTGTGTCCTGCCTGTGGTTTGGGGAGTGGTGGATTGTTTACATTGTTTGTGTGTTTGTTTGTATGTTTCCCCTGTCTGGCTGGAGGGGGGGGGGTGCTACATGTTACACGTTTGTTGATTGGGCCCCTCACCCCCATTGGCATGGCCTGTGAACATATGTCATTCCTAAGTGCTATTTCATATCATAGCTATATATCTGTGCATATACACACACTCACACACATACACACACTCACACACATACACACACACATATCTATACATATATATATATATATATATATATATATATATATATATATATATATAAATATATATATATTGCTGTATATATATATCTGATGACATGTGGCTGTATGGGTGTCTGCATATGCATATAGCTATATGTGGATATTTATATATATATATAGGTCTGTCTATGTATGTATACATGTACTACAGAGAGGGAGAGGTATATATATATATATATATATATATATATATATATATATATATATATACATCTTCTTCTTCTTTCAGCTTTTCCCGGTTAGGGGTCACCACAGCGGATCACCTTGTCCGCTCATGATTGGCAGTGGAGTTTTTATGGTGTCGAGTTGCCAGCCCGGCGCCCAACCTTCCCCAGAAGGTGCACACACTCACACCTAGGGCCAATTTAGAGTGTCCAATCCATCTACAGCATGCCTTTGAGATGTGGGAAGAAACCGGAGCACCTGGAGGAAATCCACGTGACCACAGGGAGGACATGCAGACTCCGCACAAAAGGCACCCCAGCCGAGGATTGAACCGGAGAACCTCTTGCTGTGAGGCGGCAACGCTAACCGCTGCACCACCATGGCCGCTATATATATGTTAGTGTAATTTACATCACACTGACATCTATTGTTAGTACCAGGGTAACATTCGTCCCATGCGGGACAACCTAAACATTGAGTATTCAACTGTTGCCTACACCCAGAGTTACAAAGGTACCCATGGCTATGTGCATGCACTACACTGTGTGCCAAACCTAGGGTACTTGGGTCAGACCAACATATGGGATTGGTCCCGGGGGGAGTGGAGGGATGGCAATGTGTGGTGGTCTGTAAGCAACGGGCCGGTAACCAGGGTAGGGATGGTGGTGCGTGTGTGCAGTGGGGGGGGGCGGAACTGTGGGTAATGCATATTTACTTTGAGGATGGCCTGGGTTGGATGGGCCTGTACTGCTCAGCCCACCTAGTGGGTGGGGGAGAGGGGAATGTGATGTCAACATGTGGAACATAACAGAGTGCTACTTTAAATCCCTATTTAAATGAAACACATACAATACAATGAGCTTGGTAGTGAATTGCAGGGTGGACGTGTTTAGTGGGGGATTATGCCAATTCGTATGAGACGTATATTGTTTGGAGCCTCTCAGGTCCATTAACGGTGCATGTGGACATATATGTATCTGTAGATCTACCATTCCTATCTATAGATGTCTGGCCATGTATACCTCTATGGGTATATATAGTTGGTTACATATTTCTAAATATGTTCATATATGCCTAGGGAGACATATATATCTGCATACATATATGTAACTTGCTGTGTATATGTAGACATATAGGTGTAGACACATATATGTGTCAATGTAGACATATGCATGTATATATGTTCATGTATATTAATATATATGTATATAGTTTTAGAAATTATATATATATCTACATATATAGATATGGTGTATCTGTTTAGATATTAATATATATGCACACATACATCTAGATGATGATATAAATTCTCTGTACTGTTGCATGACTGGACTGGCTGATATGTTTGTGAAAACATAATGAGTATGCATAGCTGCCATGGCTTAGTGGTAAATCATGTTGTCTAGTGTGTGCTGTGTCTTGGTTTCGGGCCTTGCAGATGCTGTTCATTTTGTTGCTGGGCAGAACACTGGCCATTAACCCAGCTTACTACTGCCTTATTCATTATGACACTGACTCTTCATGTGTGCATATCCTGCAGTACTCCAGTTCATAAATATATGTTATTTAGTGGGTTTTGCAATATAAATACTGGTTATACCAGGCTTTGCCTTGTAAAATAGACTGTACTGCAGTGGGACTCAAACCAGGAATGCCTGCTCATTAAGCAGATGATCTCCCCACTACACTATTACTGTTCTGTTTTATTTGCATATGTCTACCTTAATGTCATACCCATGCTCCCTTTACCCTGCCCCCGAGCTCCACGTACACAGCATCCATCCATTCCCCAGTTGCTAGCCCTGCCATACCACATCTCCACACATTTCCTTCTCTGCATGTCTCGGTAACCCTCCATTATACTGTCTTGATGCAACCTTCTGCAGGCTCTTTATCCGTTTAGTCCACATTTGTTCGAGACTTCCATTGATCCTCCTCTGATACTGGTGGACACATCTTTGTGACCCACAAAGTCTGGTTTGTCCTGCCAGGGACGGACCTGTTGTGTCATGAGTAGACTTTGCTGGTCTACACTGTTTCTCTCACTGGTAGCATCCTACCAGGGGTTTCAGAAGCAGCAGTTTTCTCACACACCTGACCAGCCTCATCTCCCGGTTGCACATGTGGAAAAAGCACACCCCAACGGCGCGCCCCATTTTTCATTCCTCTCTTTAGTATTATGAAAGACTACTGTTCTCACAGTATGTATAGACAGACACTGTTCATTGATACTCATAGACTTCTCAGAATACTGTGATTGAGCACTGTGCACATGCTTGCTGGTATTACTCTACGTACTTACATAAATTTCCTATACTGTTGACTGACTGTGCTGAATGATATGTTTGTGATAGCAGCTGACTGTATATCTACCATGCCTTCGTGGTAACTCACCTGGACTATAGTGTGCAGGGTTGGGGGGGACATGGGAGTGCTGATTATTTTATTACTGGGTACGACGAGAGCTTTTGCCTACAGAGTGCCTAAGGCACTGTGGGGGAAGTGTAGGCAGGTTTGGGCTGGTGTGTGCAAGGTTGAGATTTGCTGTCCTCTGGTTACGGTGTCTGGTTACACTGGGTTGGCCTCCACATTGCTTAACCAGTGTGGGCATTGCTTACCGCTGCCCAAACAGGCGTAATTTTGCTTGCTGCTGCATACCCTTACACTAGTTCATTGACATGTCGGTATTATCCATGCTTAAGTCAGGTGTACATGTCAGGTATGACTGTTGATGAAGGTCAGTGTAAGGTGAAGTGGGATTCCAGTTTAGCAGTTCTGGATAGGTTACACTCAGGTATTTGGGTTAGGTTTAGTTATGCCATACCTGAATTGTAGAGTAGATGTTAATAGTGAAGGTGTAGGCAGGTAGGTAGGTGGAGGGGGGGACATTTTAACTGTATAGTATGCCGTCGGACTGATTGGTGGGGGAGCAGTAGTGCAGGTTTGAAGGATGTTGGGATTTGTATGCAAGGCAGGACAGGAGGTGTCAGTGTCATTAGTTGGTTTAGGGGTATGGAGTGTTAGTTGGTGTGGAGGACTTCACCAGGTGGTGAGCAGGTGGTGATCCAAGTGTGCTTGAGATTTCACTTCATGTGTTATTTACATGTGTCGTGTCGGACAGCTGCGGTAATAGACGTGGGTTGGGGGTTCCAGATTCTGCCAATATAGTTGTGAGGAGGGTGTCCCCTACTTGTGATTGTTAACATTACCAGTCATGAAACATGGGTCGATAGGTATATATATATATATATATATATATATATATATATATATATATATATATATATATATATATATATATATATATATATATATATATATATATATATATATATATATATATATTTTTATATATATATATATATATTTGTGTATATGTTTTTTATATATATATATGTATCTATATATATATATAAAAATATATATATATATATATATATATATATATATATATATATATATATATATATATATATATATATATATATATATATATATATATATATATATATATATATATATATATATATATATATATATATATATATATATATATATATATATAAAAAATGATATATGGATGTATGGGTGTCTGCAGATGTATACATCTGTATGTGGGTATTTATATATATGTCTGTCTATGTATGTATACATTTGTACTACAGAGAAGGAGAGGTATATCTCCATGTAGTTATGGGTATATATACACACACACACCTCTACATATTTACATCTACATTTGGTTATGCTGTTCTTTGCCATGTAAAATAGACTGTGCTACAGTGGGACTCGTAGTGGGAGTGGCTGCCCATTGGGTGATGGCTCTGCCCAATGAACACTATTGCTTACATCCCTGGGGTGGTCCAAATAGACCCCTCTAGCAAACACCTGCACGCCTAGACCCATAATTACATGCCCATAGTTCTGCCACCCGCACCTTCTCTACAGCACTCATCCTTACTCTGGGTGCAGGTCGGGTATAAACACACCACTACACACTACCCACTCTCCACTTCACAGTACCCATCTCATACGTTGTCTAGACCCATGGGTCATCAGACTTTCCCAGCCTTGTAGTCCAGGTATGTACATGCCCTGCTTTGATAGGTCATTGCACAGCCTTTCTCGTATAACAAGACAAGTTTTGGGGTGTCCCGCAAGGAACACTCCTTTCTCTGTTCCAAGATTAGAAGTCTTAGGTCCACGGTGTCCCCCCCAGTTCTACCCTGCTTGTGGTCTGGGGAGCCGTGGATTGTTTACATTGTTTGTGGGTTTGTTTGTATGTTTCCCCTGTCTGCCTGTGAGGGTTCATGCTACGTGTTACACATTTGTTGCTTGGGTACCTCATCTCCATTGGCATGGCCTGTGAAAATATGTCATTGTTAAGTGCTGTATCTTATCATAGCTATATCTACACACACACACACACACACACACACAGATATATATATATATATATATATATATATATATATATATATATATATATATGTCTGCATACATATATATATATATATATATATATATATATATATATATATATATATATATATTGTTGTATATATATCTAACGACATGTGGATGTATGGGTGTCTGCATATGTATATATGTCTATGTGGGTATTTATTTATATGTCTATGTATGTATACATTTGTACTACAGATAGGCGGAGGTATATATCTATATAGTTATGGGTATTTATACAAACACATATATCTATTTTAACTACAAATCCAGTAATGTTGACTGGTATTGCTGGATACTGTGTTTCGTGTGCATACCGGCCAACCTTGTGTGCCTTGTTTGCTTTGCGATACCTACAACTAAATCCGTTAGTGTACACAGAGTCACACATGACATCTATTGTTAGTACAAGGAATACATTTGTCCCATGCGGGACAACCCAGATACTGGGTATTCAACCTTTGTCTACATCCAAGGTTACATAGGTACCCCTGGCTATGTGCATGGTCTCCGGTGTGTACCATACCTAGGTTACTTGGGTCGGGACATCATACGGAATGGGTCCCGAGGGGGGCGGAGGGGCAATGTGTGGTGGTGTGGTAGCTACAGGCTGGTAACCAGGGTAGGGATGGTGGCTGTGTGTGTGCTGCAGGTGGGGAAAGCAGAACTGTGGGTTATGCATGTATGGGTTGGGATGGCCTGGGTTGGATGGGCCTGTACTGCTCGGCCCGCCTAGTGAATGGGGTAGAGGGGTATGCGATGTTGACATGTGACACATAACAGAGAGCTGATTTAATTCTCTAGTTCAATGACAGATGTACAATACTATGAGGTTGGTAGTGTATTGCAGGGTGGATGTATTTGGCTAGGTGGGGGTATGCAAATTCGTACGTGATGTATATTGCTTGGGGCCTCTCAGGCCCATTGATGGTGCATGTGGACATATATGTTTCTGTTCGTCTACCATTGGTATCTACAGATGTCTGACCTTATATACCTCTGTGGGTATATATATTTGCTTACATATGTCTACGTATGTCGGAATATACCTACGGAGACATATATCTGCGTACATATGTCACTTGATGTGTATATGCGGACATATAGATGTTGACATATATATGTGTAGTTGTCAGCATTTGCATGAATATCTGTTTATATATATATATATATATATATATATATATCTGGATATTTATATATATGTATGCATATGTGACTACATCTATAGATATGTTGTATCTGTTTAGATAGTGGTATATGTGCACATACACTCCCATCTAGCTGTAGTCATACATTCTCTGTACTGTTGCATGACTGGACTGGGGTTATGTTTCTGACAACATACAATTTCTGCATGGTTGGCATGGCTTAGTGGTAAATTGTGTGATATGCATGGTCCTGGGTCCGGCCTTTGCAGAAGCTGTTTGTTTTGTTGCTGGGCAGAACACCGGTCGTTAGATACGGTGTGCTTAAGGCGCTTTCAAGTGGTTGTAAGTGGGTTTGCGCAGAGGTAAGCACTGATGACTTCTGGTCACAGTGTCTTACACTCAGTTAGCTTCTCCTTTGCTTAATCTGTGTCAGCGGTGCTTCACCCTGCCCAAATGCACTTGCACACGCTTACTAGTGCTTACATATGCTTACTACTGCTTATCTGTGCTTACTGCTGACTTATTCATTATGGTACTGACTCTTCACATGTGCATTTAATGCAGTACTCCAGTTCACATTTAAATGTTATTTAGTAGGTTATACAGCAATAAAATGTAAATAAATGTTCATATGCAGATTTCACATGGAAAATGGTATGTGCTGCAGTGGGACTTGAACCGGGAATGGCTGCTCGTTAGGCGGATGCTCTGACCACTGCACTATTGCTGTGCTGCTTCATTTGCATATATCTTCCTTGTTATCCTCTTCAGCCTTTTAAGCTGCTTTAACTGTAGCTAAGTGATGGGCACACTCGCACACCTACGATTAGCTGTACTTGGAGTTTTAAAAATAAATACAGGGGCTACTTCTTTCCATTTTTATGTCCTGTTGCTGTTTTACACATGGGGGACTGTTGGTGGGGATATGCGAACACATATGAGTGGCCTTGCTCATTTATTTACACTTTCTGCTGTTCTACTTTGCAGGGGCGTATGTATTCTGAGAGCTCTGCTCTCAAACACGCCCAATGCACTCGTCCATGCTCCATATAGGATTAGGGGGTCAGGCAGCGCACCTTCATTAATATGCATGGTGTGCTGCCATCCTCCACCTAAACTGCCACTTCCGTGCAGGACTTGATTAGTCCTGCACGGAAGATTAGTAAATCTGGGGGCTATTGTTGGTGACTTTATGGATCTTATTCTTAGTTGAAATTGTTTGTTGTTTGAGGGGGACTTTTACAAGCAAAACACAGGTGTAGCCATGGGGGCAGCTTGTGCCCTTCTATTTGCCAAAACTGTGATGTTGTGATGAGAAATTAACTTTTTATTTATTCACCCACTGTACAAGTACAGTAAAGCATATCATCGATTTTTGGATGAACCTTTGATTATTTGAAAAGGCACATTTGACCATTTTGTGATGCTTTATGAGTCCATGTAAACAAGTACTGATTTTCTGTCTTTTACTTACCAACATGATTATAAAAAAATGCATATTTAGATGTTGAGTTGTGCAAGGGGCCCATGCACCAAAAAAGAAGCATTGCTAAGGGCCATCTTATTTGGGTGTCAAGACTGACCTCTGAGGATAACATTTGTCTGTCGGAGTTCAACAAAGTTACAATGTTTACTGAGAGGGGTTACCCAATGACCTCCTGGAGCAAATAAGTCAGGAGGCATGGCTTGGAAGACAAATTAAATTTGCACCGATTATTTTGCAGGGACTTGAGGGTGTTAGAGTGTAAATGCACTACCCCCTCAACATACAGACTTATGTAGTCATGCAATATACTCTTGATGTTAAACATATACAGAAAATTGTTAGAAAAAACTGGTGTATTTTAGAATGTGATGATGCTATTATGACACTGTTTTACAAAAAAAATATATATATATATATATATATATATATATATATATATATATATATATATATATATATATATATATATATATATATATATATATATATATATATATATATATATATATATAAGTCTAGCATGAACATGCTACTCAAAAAGTCTAGTGGTAAGACTAAAGGAGTGCCATGTGCTAGAAAGTGTGGGTCATGTCACTTTTGTCCTTACATTAACACCAACTACACTGGTTTCTTAAGGGCAATGCTTGGACAAATTGAGGTCACTAATGTCTGTACGTGTAAGACATCTAGAGTTGTATACATGGCTTCCTGTGAGGCATGTTCAGCCTTCTATGTAGGCAAAACTAAAAATGCCTTTTCCAAGCATATTTATCAGCCCTTGTACAATATTCAGAAAGGCGATTGTAAGAATTTAAATTGGAACCTGTGCACTGAGAGAGAGCCTTACAAGACAATCTGCAAATATATAGAGCTGAGTATATTTTTCTGTATTATTCTGTATTATAGAGCTAAATTGTTGCTTAGATATCTGTTGTCTTACTGTTCTGCAAATATACAGGGATCAGTATATATTTTTCTGGTTTTATAATTTGCACTGTGATTCCTCACATCTCTGTTGAAACTGTCTTCCCCACCCCGCTCATTTTCTGCCTTGTCTTCAGCTGATATAAACAGTTTTTTATAGCTTGTGTGTTGCTTAACTCCAGGTTCCCTTAATTTTGACCTGTTAATAACAGCCTGCATTTAAATTGGAACCTGTGCACTGAGAGAGAGCCTTACCAGACTATCTGCAAATATACAGAACCGAGTATATTTTTCTGTATTATTCTGTATTATAGAGCTAAATTGTTGCTTAGATATCTGTTGTCTTACTGTTCTACAAATATACAGAGATAGGTATATATTTTCTGGTTTTATAATTTGCACTGTGATTCCTCACATCTCTGTTGAAACTGTCCCCCCCCCTCATTTTCTGCCTTGTCTTCAGCTGATATAACCAGTTTTTATAGCTTGTGTGTTGCTTAACTCCAGGTTCCCTTAATTTTGACCTGTTAATAACAGCCTGCATTTAAATTGGAACCTGTGCACTGAGAGAGAGCCTTACAAGGCTATCTGCAAATATATAGAGCTGAGTATATTTTTCTGTATTATTCTGTATTATAGAGCTAAATTGTTGCTTAGATATCTGTTGTCTTACTGTTCTGCAAATATACAGAGATCAGTATATATTTTTCTGGTTTTATAATTTGCACTGTGATTCCTCACATCTCTGTTGAAACTGTCTCCCCCTCCCTGTTCTTGGTTGTAGTTTAAATTTGGTGGCTTTTGCAGTGCCCGCCCCACTGTAGATTTGATCTAGGACACTCCCCCAGTCCCATCTCTTTACCGCATTCTACGTAATAAACCCTTTCTGCACTTGCTTTTAGTCCTTTTTAATTTAATTACATTTTTTCAAACTGTGTGTGGACTAATATTGCTACATACCCAAGTGTGCCAGCTTGCACTGCATGTGAATTGTTTTTACTACTGTTTTTGCTACTTTTCTGAAAAAAAAATTGTAAGCCTGTTTCCTACCTTTCCTGTAATTAGTGTTCCAGATACAGATTTGCTGTATCCAGGACTGTTTGTAAGCTTCTAAGCCCCCCCAAGCCTTTCTGTGCTGGAGGGAAGCCTTCTAGCTTATCAGTGGGAGTGGTAAGCATTAGGTAACCTGTCTACCACATAAGGAGTGGTTCTGGCCCAGAATTTTTAGTTATTGGCCATTTGGGCAGTCTTCCATCTCTCTCAACTTTCTGATTTGAAGGCCTGCATTTGCACTTGTTTCTGTCCTGTAACTCCTGGGCCCATCTCATTTGCTCACTCAAAAAAAAAATTATCTGCTTTTACTGTATTTGTGTTTCTTCCTACTTTATTTTGTTTTTGTGTCATCTTAATAGTACTCAGTTGTATTTATTACTGCTTGATGTAACTCATTCTAAGCCTTTTGGATTAAGCACTTGGGATCAAACCAGTTGTTTTACATTAAGAAGGTTTGTGGCCTGCACTGTAGTGGCGAACAGGTAGCTTACATCCTTCTAAGTTGGGAACTGCTGATTGAAGGCTCAGTGTCTGTTATTCTAAAAGTGTATTAATTCTGGTTTAAGCACTTGGGCTTCAGGCCAGTTATTTTACATTAAGAAGGTTCATGGTCTGCACTCTTGTGGGAGGAGAGGCTGGACTCTGCCCTTCTGAGCTGGGAATTTCTGGTTAAAGGCTTATAGTGCCTGCATATTTGAACTGCTTCTTACTGAAATTGGTACACTTTGTTTGCTGTAGCATAGACTAGATCCAGGCCTGCTGAATCTAGCTTTGTTTGTATGCTTGTTGTTTGTTTGCTTGTTATTTCCCTGAAACACTAATTCCACCTAAAATGCAGCTTTTCAGCGCTTCTGTGGATCCCTAGTGATATCTGCATTACTTACTGTACTTATTTCCTTGTTTCACTTGAAAGAAAGTTACTGTTTGTCGTTTTCGCATTTAAGTTACCTGTAACACATTGCAGTTAAGTTACCTGGCACTTGCTCACTAAAGCAATTATATAAGTCAGCACTAAAAAATTAAAAGCACTACACCCTCACAAACTCCCCTTGAGTACCTTGTTCCCCATTGGCCCTTTTTTCAATTATAAAGGAATTCCCAATACTATTCTAGCATGTCCAAAGGTCAGTTGTCAATCTCCTCTCCGGTCCAGCTGGTGAATCTGGGAATCTTGAGGCAATGTTACAACTGCCTCATGTACACAGACAGTCCTCTCCTCCTCCCAACAAATTCCAACACATGTGAGAGATGCAACCATATAGCCAAACTGGAGGCTAAGCTGTCTCAACTCAGTACTGGTGTAACCAGTCAGGAGGAAAAGGAAACCACACTCACTGCGATTCCAATCTCACATAGACCTACCACGACAGCAAACCAAACACATAAACACAGAAAAACATACTTGGAGGCTCTAAATAAAAATCTACCTAACAGCAGAGACCTCCAAAGCAGACACCCAAGCAACCGCTACCCCAAAACAAAACATGTGCAACACATAGCTCACAAAGCCAGTGTGCTGAACAGTCACAGTCCTTAAGGCTAAACAATACACCTGATACACTTGTAATAGGTGACTCTATCATCAGGCACACTAACGTCCCGCTCACCAGGCTGAACAAGGAGAAGGTCACGGTGAGCAGCCTGTCGGGCGCTAGGATCCGCCACATAACACAAACACGTCACTCCAAGGCAAGTACAAATATGACTCGGTCATTGTCCATGCTGGTGTGAATGACCTGAGATGTACCTCCCTGGATTACATGAAAAGAGACATAGAGGAGCTCTCTGAGCATGTAGCCCAGGCCGGTATGACCCTGACTTTGAGTAGCATCTTACCCTCACCAAGAATGATGCCACAATATGAAGACAAGATGATCAATTTCAACAATTGGCTTAAGTATTGGTGTCATTGAAAGGGGATCCAATGCTTGTCAGCCTGGGATGACATGCTTGACAAGCCACGATGCTTCGCTAGGGACGGCTTGCACCTGTCACCCCTGGGCTTTTGGATATTGGCAAAGGCTCTTGCTTCCCCCATAGTGCCTTTTTTAGGCAAGGCTCAAAAGACAAACCCACTTCCATAGGTATCACAAGGGATAAGAAACTAAGAGTAATGCTACTCAACGCCAGTAGTCTAAACCTCAAGATGACACACTCAAAATTCTCCTTAGCATGGAGAACATCGATATCTGTGCAGTAACAGAAACCTGGTTCAAGGCTCCCGAGAGCACCCCAGCACTACCAGGTTATACCTCATACCATGCTTTTCAGCCCCATTACTAGGACTGAACCACAAAAGAAGGGGGAGTATCAATATTCATCAAAGATACCCACAGCTCCAGGTTGGTGGCACAGCATGAAGCATCAGAGACTATCCATGTGCAACCAACAGTGGGTAAAACTGCCTTCCAGTTTATAGCCTGCTACAGACCACCCTCCCAAACACAGGAACCTCACTCGGCCTTCCTGAGAACACTGGAAAATATGAAGGTCTCTCCAAACACCATTATATTGGGTGACTTCAACTACCCAAACATAGACTGGAAGCATTACTCTAGCTCCAACACCCTAGCCCAAAGGTTCCTAGAATTTATAAACTCAAATGCTATGGAACAACTTGTTACCACTCCCACAAGAGGAGAAAACATACTGGACCTGATCATCACCAACATGGGGACTCTATGCTCCAGACCAGAAGTGTATCCCTCACTGGTAAGATCAGACCATAAACTAATCTCACTGGATATTCACATCCCGACTCCACCCCCTGCCCAGAAAACCACAATGAAAAACTTCTCTAAAGCAAATTTCACACTCCACAAAACCAAGGTGGAATCCTTCAAAGCCCCCGAGCCTGTGGAAAATATGGCCCAGACCGCAGAATCCTTTATAAATGCATTCTATGAACACCTTCAGGAATGCATGGATCATGCAATCCCAAATAAAACCAAGACCCAATCCTCCAAAGCAGATGTCCTGTCTGGTGGACCCCAGTCATAAACAAACTATACAATAGAAGGAGGAAGCTACTACATGATAGAGCAAAATCCCAAAAAGGGAAGGCATCTCTGATCAGTATTAGCAAAAAACTACGGGCACTCATAAAATCGTCTGAGGCCAGCTTCAAGAGAAAAATTGCACAGGACACTAAGGATAATCACAAGGCTTTCTTTAGTTATGTTAGGAACCTGGGTGGGAATTCCCAGATATGCTCAGAATTAGTCCAAAATGACAAAAAATACATTGAACCCACAGACATTGCCAACATTCTAGCTGACAGGTTCAGTGCACCAAAAGGTCAAATATCTATCCCAGCAGAGTGCTGCCCCCTGATATCTCAGATGCTCAGGTAAGAGACGCCCTCTCCAAAGCAAAAAACACAGCATCAATGGGACCAGACAGTGTCCCGGGCTGCGTCCTACATGAACTCCAAGAAGAGCTAAACCCAAACATAAAACTACTGTTCAATCTCAGCCTTACTACAGGATATGTACCCAAAGAGTGGCGTACAGCAACAGTGGTCCCTCTCCACAAAGGTGGTGCCTCAACGTATCCTGGAAACTATTGCCCATAAGCCTGACTAGCTTGGTCTGCAAAGCTATGGAAAGGATCATCATGGACCTCATAAATAAAGATATTGGGGACCTAAAGACACTGGATCCTACCCAGTTCAGCTTTGTTAAGGGCAGAACCTGCCTCTTAAACCTGGTCAATTTCTTTGAAACAGTCACCAAAGCCATTGACGAGGGGAAGGTCGTCCACACCCTACCTGGACCTCGCAAAAGCCTTTGATACAATACCCTATGCAGGCATTACAGATAAGCTCACCAGCTTAAATATAAACCCCTATGTCACTAGATGGGTTGCAAACTGGCTCAAGGACAGAACCCACATGGTTAGAATTGCTGGAGCCATGTCAGACTCCAAACCAGTTACAAGTGGCATCCCACAAGGCTCAGTCCTGGGACCTCTCTTGTTCGGTATATATTTCTCGGAGGTACAGGCCAACACGGAAGGACTGTGGCTGACCAAGTTCGCAGATGACTGCAAACTGGGTGCCATAATCGACTCTCCAGCCAACACAAGCATCCTCCAAAAGGGCCTCATAGAAACAGACAACTGGTGCCAGAGCCATGGCCTCAAGCTAAATGCCAAAAAGTGTATAGTCATCCCCTTTGGCAAAAACAAAGTGCCCAAAAATTACCACATAGGTGGTAATCCATTAAGTACAGAAGAAGTAATTAGGGACCTGGGTACCCAAGTTGATAGCAATCTCTCATTTGACAACCACGTGGCCAAAGTGGTTAGAAAAATATTTTATATAGCCCACCTAATCATGAAGGGATTCACATCTAGATCAGGGGAGGTCATCGTGCCTCTTTACTCATCCCTCATAAGGCCCATAATTGAGTACAATGCCCCTTTTGGGATGTACCTTACCAGACACCTGCAGCAACTGGAAAGACCCCAAAACTACCTCACCAAGAGGATCAAAGGGCTCAAAAAGATGCCATATGCTGCCCGGTTAAAGAAACTCCAGCTCTACTCAGTGGCATACCGCCTGCTCAGAGGCGATATGTGCCTGACGTATAAAGCCATGTCCAACCCGGAATTAATGGACATGCTGCACCTCAGAAAATCCAAATCCCATTGAGCTACGCTCGAGAGACTTGAACCTCAGCACTGAAATAAATAGGACATGCTGGAGGGACAGATTCATAACCCAGAGGCTCCCTTCACTCTGGAATAAAATCCCAGTCCAGGTTAGGCAGAGTCCTCATTGACTCTCTTCAAGAGGAATCTTGATGAGTGGATGGGAGATCATAGGTTTACCCCGGGTATCACTTCTGTGTCACTGTTAGACAGAGGCACAGTATACTAACCTCGAAAAAGGGCATAGCAAAATTAATTTAAAATGGGTGGTGAAAGCCAAACACACTCTGGCTAGGCTTATAAATGCCATAGGGCAGATAGCCTAGTATGAACCTATGAACCTAAGAGTGCACTTGCAAGACACTCTTTGACTTGTGAGGGATTAAGCATTAGATACACTATTTTATGGCATTAATTGAAGTTTATCTTTCATTGGCTGATGCTGGTGGTGGGGGGGGGGGTCACTCACTATTTTAACTTGCTTTTTAGTTTGGGTTTTCACAGTTCTGAAGAAGTCTGGATAAGATGAAATCACTAAACTGTGGAGTTGTATGCTGTTTACATTAAAGAGTACTTTGACTTTGGCTGTCTTTTACTGGATTTTTATCTACTGGTCCTGGTTTTGGTCTGAGTTTCCATTTGAAACTTATAGATTAGATAAGGCTAAAGAGAAGTAAGGATGTATTACTTTGCAAGTGGGTACCCAGCTGAAGAACAGTTATGATGGTAGGGTTAGACTTAACTGCTTAAGCTGTTCCCCAATACTAGCATCTGTGGGATTTCTTCTAGCTTTGTAGGCCATCTTTGAAGTGTATGTTTGGCATTTAGTAGTATACTGATCACACTGGCTAAGAACAATGTATTTCCATTTTAATTTATTTATCTGTTTATTTATTAAGGGTTATTGAAACAGTAAATAGATGGCCATATATAAACTATGCAAGTGTTGGTGGATAAGGCTGCTGATGTTATTTGAGTGGGACAGCTATTGGAAAACAATGTTTTTTGGCTGATATCAGTAGAGAAAGGTTTATCTCGATTTCCCATTCTACTTAACTGAAGTTTGCTAGACTGTTACACTGATGAGGTTGGTAAGGTGAGTATGTTGCAATCTGAGCAAAACGTATGATGGAGCCATTTTTTCATGAGTAATTTTAGCCTGTTTTTAATCACTTAAGAATGCCTTGAGCCTACAGAGCATGCCAAGTAATTGTTTGGTTTTGTTTACTAAACAGTAGAAATTTTGTTTGAATATTAAACTTCACCAATGATTCCTCCCATGGGGGTCTAACAGAAATTCTCAGATGCTAGCAACTCTGCATACTTTCTCATTACTACTTACTCAAAAATGCAAATGTCATAACTCCCACTTGCTCAGTATTACTTAACTACTTAATCCTCTCAACAACTGAACCTATGAAACTCTATTCCCCTACCAGAGTCTTAACTTTTACCCTAAAACTCTGACCTAGTTCCTAATCCAAGTCCTCTCACCCTAACCCTAAAACTCCATTCCCCTTCCATAACCATAACATCCTTGATTCCTCCCAAAATCTAAAACTCCACACCCCCTCCCTAACCATAAAGTCCTTGATTATTCCCTAAATCTAAAACTCTAATTCCTTCCCTAGTCCTATACTTCCCAATCACTCCCTGACCCTAAAACTCATCTTTCACTCCTGAACCCTAAAATTCTCCTCCTGCTCCTTAAACTTAAATCCCCTTCCAGATTACTGCCCTAATATATACTTTTATCCTGTCCAACCCACTTCTCACAGCTGTTTCACTTTTGTCGCTTGAACTCAGATAATGCATTTGGGTATGGTATGGTATGGTATGATATGGTATGTTATGGTGTGGTATGGCATGGCATGGTATGGTATGGTAGCTGCTTGCCCAAACTTGTATTTCAGTTCAAGCATGAGTAGCAGTGTATGCGAGCTACAAGATGCTGGGGTCCCTGTCTTTAAGACAGTGGTCTCTGAGTCCTTGTGACTTGAGCATGTGTAGTAGAATCCCTCCCAAGTATTTGCAATACCTCACTGTTTTGATAGAGATGAAGACAGCCAAAGAAACATTTTGATCTGTGATTTACTTCTTGGAGAAAAGATCAATTTCTGAGGTGTTTAGTAGGAGGTCTGAGCATGGTAGTGTGAAAAATGTAAGATTCATCATGGAGGATTGACTTAGCAGTTGATATATTCAGTCCATCCCACTGAAGAGTCAAATCATCAGTGCATTGTATAAGCTTCATTTGTTGTTGTGAGTTTACGAATATGTTATTGATAATTATACAATAACAGCTCATTGCTATTCAAAAACAAGCACACTGACTGAATAGCCCTACCAGTGAGCGAATACTAGTAGAAAAAAGTCCTACCATCAAAGTACCCTCGTGCAGCCAGACTTTTATATTGGCATATGCTTTAGAGGACATAATAGAATACAAGAAACATTAGGTATGTTCTCTAAAAGTAAAGAAATGGGATCATACCTGATTTTCCTTGTATTTCTGAGCTGTCCCTCCTAAATTCTCAGCAGACACATCATACCTCTCAACTGTCTTGATTTTTTTGCAATGTGTCCAGATGTTTGCCTTGTAGTTTTGCTGTTTTCCTTATAAATAACATGAGATTAGATTAATATCCTGCTAATTTCCACACTGTTGCATACATGTCAAAGTATGATGTGCACATGATAGCACGCTACTTTGCATTCATTAAAAGCTCTACACATTGTGTAGAGATGCCAAACAAAAATAAACAGCAGAGTATGCTAATTAAAGCATAATCATCTGAATTACATGCTAATTAATGAATTTAAGATGGTGGAACCATCCTGGAAGCAATAAAGTACAGAATCAAAATAGCAAAGGCAAGTGCAGCGCAGCTAAAAATAAAACTTTAATAGACAGTAGGTAAGTGCTTTCACATCGATCCCAGATACTTCAGCAGACCATACTTTAAAATTAGAATGAATCACTTCTTTGTACATTTTGTAACAAAAAAAGCCAAAATCACTTAAATAACCCACGTGATTTTAAGTGGGGTTTTAAAGACACAGTATTGTTTATTCCATGACATTTTTCTGACTGTAAAGTAATTATCCAACTCATTTCCACTGCTTCTATCCTGTTTTTAACTTTCCCCATCCCTAGACCATCTCTAATAAGTTGAATAACTAAACAACTAAAACTATGTGCTGAACCTTGATTCAATATATGTCTGGCTAATGCATTACTCTCATCTTTCTTGCAAATGTCATAAATATACTCGCGAACACACTCTCAAAGAGAATGATTAATTTTTCCCAGATAGAATGCAGGACAAATCCTGCACTTAGCCAGACTAAATTCTTACTAGAACAGTCTGCATAGCAGGAGAAGTTATATACTGTCTCAGCAGTAGGATGTCTAAACACATTCCCATTTTCTATAAACAGACAAGCGCTACGACTCTTACGGCTAAATATACCTATTCTGTGAGATAATAGAACATCTGCTACATAATCCCTATGACATAGATGCTTCTTCAGAGACTTCCTGTTCCTAAAACAAAATTCAGGTCCATACCTACAATGTACTTGGTGAACAGGAAAGGGCATACATCGTATCATATATCATTATAGCAAACAAGTTAAATTAAATAATTAAAAAAAAAACAGGAAAGAGGATGCAGGGTTTGAATCCAGCTTGATGCCACGTGTTGCTTGGAATGTTAGCAGCAAATTGGAAAATACAGCTTCTGTTTTATTGTGTGGAATATAAATTGTCATATATGTTTTCTTTGCCTGTGTAATTTCAGCACTGCTTAGAGCACAAACAGGGCTTACATTTGAAGGAAAAAGTGAGCAATTTAATTTCTGTAATCTTTATTAGTGCAAATAGTTGTGACACTACTGCATGGTATTACTAATTAAGTGACAGATGTGCACATGATGTATGCCTCTTTCTGTGACATAAGCTATAAACGTAGTGACTTTGGCCCCTGACCAGAGTTGATCTGGGGTTCATATCCATGCCCTGTGAGGTGACTGTGGAAATTATTTCTCCAGATTAATGGCTTATTTTCATCAGAACTTCATGTTTTTTTTTCTGTTTCTTGCCTTGTGCACTTGCACGCTGCTGAGCAGTGCACAATTAAGCTTACCCACTTAAGGAAAAAAGTGAATCATTTTATTTGGGCAGCCATCTGTAGTGCAAATAGGCTTAGCGGCAATGCATGGATGCCAACACTCTGGACAGTACTGACCATAACTCTTTCTATGGCGCAAGGTGTATATGCAGTAACTTTAGAGATAAAACATGGGTGATCCAGAATTCAAATCCAGCTAACACTTATTTTTACAAAGCTTGTCAGAATGCAATTTCTAACAATTTGATTAGGAAGGTAACACTACGTACAAATGTCTATGATAATTATGTTCATTTAAAGAAATATCCCATTAATGCTTTGATAAATGTTTCTAAGTACCATATCTCATTAATGATTTAGTTATGAAACACAGTGTGTGTAATTATTTAACCAGGATAATTATGATACTGAATTAAAAATGGACTCACATATCTATAATGACAGAATACTTAGTTAAACTCATCTTATCTCCTCATATAGCCCAACTTTAAATTTAGGACAATACCTGTAGTGAAGTATGTATGTATCACACACTAGCCTGTATTAAAGTCTATCCATCTGGCAGACATTTCCAAACAGTAATACTGCCTCTTTCATTTAAATGCATTTCACAGGAACTTCTTAGAGTCACAGACATGCAGGCCTATCTGAAGTATATCTCCATTCATACTGAATGCAGTTTATCTGTAATGAACATGGTTGAAAGGGGGTCCTCTTATAGCACTGACAAATAATTACCTTGACTGAAATTTAAGCATTAGTTCCTCCTTATGCTTGATTCCCACATTGGTCAACCAATTTTTTACAGTGTGTAATTCCAGAAAGTTATGTTTCAATTCATTCAATTTAACCTCCAAAACAGCAAGGATAACAAGCCAAGCCATTAAGCCTGTTAGTGTTGACCATCTGTAAAAGTGTGAATAGGTTGAACATCACACATGACAAATCTCACTGCCATGTTTCATACCTTCATTGCTGTTTGATAAAACACCTTCCTCTTTGTTTGCAAATTCCCCTCTATGCTTTTCATTGTGCAAATGTAGTTGGCATGGTTGTGGGTATTTGCTTACTGCTGTTAAAAACAAGATTAGAATTTGTCATCACTTCAGACATACAGTTGTTGACTGATTTCTGCAGGCATGGCTGGTGCAGGACATGATGGTGCTGAATTTTTACAGAAATGGGGTGTTGAGGAGTCCTGGATTTTTGTGGTACTCCTCATGAAGTGCTAAGTATAAGACTTAGACTTAAAACAGATCAGCCAAGGCTATCTCCAGTGCAACTGGCATCCCCCACACTGGAGAGAATTATCATCACTACCATAGTGACCTGAAATGAAGGACCTCCTCAGCTGATGGGAGGATGAGATTAGAACTGCCAATATCCCTTAGTTGTGTAAGTATACTGACCCATCCTTATTAAATGATATAGAATGCAGAAAACAGCCAAGACTGTTATTCAGTATGCTTTCATGTCTCTTCTTCTCTGTTGTGCAACTGCTGAAGACATTGCAGTGAACAGCTAGGCATACCTAGAAAGGTTAACTTGCCTCAGAGAGGCACGGGGTAAGTATGCATCAGGTCTTACTGTAAGCTTAATAAGTATTGTAATTGTATGTAATAAGGCAATACTGAAATAAATAGTTGTATTTATGACTGGATAATCATAATTGTTTATTTTCTGAAATTATATAGTCATATGACATGCCTTGGATCTTATTCTCTCTCTTCTTTATCTCACCACACCGCTTCTCTCTCTTTTTTTTTTTTTTTTTTGTGTGGGAGGATATTTTATATTACTTAAAAATGTCATATATTTCTGCTTGCAAAAACTAATATGGAGCACAAAGAGGTAGACCAACCACTGTGGATCGGCCTGCCATCCATCCACAAGTTGCAGCACCAACACTCAGCACTTCAGGGTCTCAAGCTGTCATGGCTGCCTCCACAACCCCTGCCATACCCTCCTCATCTGCATCAGGTATTTATGCCCCAGCAGCTGGTCCACTTGTACTGTCAGGGAGTAGTAGTAGTGGAGGTGGTGATTTTATCATCCACCTAGGTCTGACAGGGCTGTTGGAGGGTACAATGGAATGAGGCCTCAGTGTCTGAATTGGATGTATAGAAAAAGTGCTTCATCATTTTGCCAAGATTGTGCCATGTTGAGTACTGATACTGGAAAATGAGACAGGAGACACTGATGACATTTCTGAGGGTGAGGACTAGATTATCACTGTTCTCAGGCTTGATGTGAGTGCACCTCCAATGTCCCCTACCTATCGCTAATTATGGTGTTCCCCAACCTTTTGTGTCCATCACCACCCTTGTCTGTCTTGTTCATACGGTGTATTTGTACCTCCTTCCTCACCTAACCTTGCTACCTGACCCTCACATTCCTAAACCCTTTACCAACATTCTTCTCTTTTTGAAATAAAAAGAAATAAAAAATGGGCAACTTGCCCCGCAAAAAATAATGACCAATGCATAGCTCTCCACTTCACCTATGTGTCTTCACACACTTGATTTGATACAATTGTCTGTACATCATTATTCTTTTGGTGTCACCTACCATTGGTGTAGTGACAGTCCAAATTCAAGCAAATTCTGTCTATGCTTCTGATTGCTATAATTCTGTCTCACTGCCTTTCTGCAAAGTTGTAATATCCAGTTGTTAGTTGCTAGCACACTCACAGAGGACTACTCTGGTCCCCACTTTGGCCACTAGATGGCAACATACTACAAGGAATTGTAGGGTATTATATTCAAGACATCCTCCCTAGCAGTTAAAGTACAGAGGTTCTGAGGTAAAACACCTTATAATTAATGTGTATTTTTGACACGCAAAAGCTCCAGTCCTAAGTGCCTGCAAATCTGATTATATGTTCTCACTAAACATTCTGTGAACATACTGTGGGAAGTGTATTACTTACCTGCAACACATCAGTTTGTCTGACTTTTTTTTTCTCTCATTCCATTGCCTCTTCCAGTGGGGCCCCCACTTGTTCAATATTTTCACTAACAAACTACTTTCTGCCTGCAAGCTCTCAGTTTTATTACAATATGCCGACGGTTCAACTCTTATCACCAGCACCCATAACATTCCTAATCTGCTAACACTCACTCAAAACACCTTTTCATCCGTCGAAACATGGCTCTCAGAAAATCAACTAGTAACAGTGACATAGCTAGTGTTTGTGCCGCCCAGGCTGTCTTTGAGTTTGCCACCCCTTCACCTTCACAAAATCATGATCAAATGGGACCCCCCACACATAGCCCTTCAACCCTGCAGCCATTCCAGTGCTCCATTACTAGGCTATCTCTCCCCATTTACCATAAACATTGTAATGTCCATAATGTCCATATTGTTTTATGCTTTACTCCTAGAATTATTATTTTAATTTAATTTAAAACTTGTATTTTAAATGTTATAGCACAAACACTGATAGACATCTGCTAAAAAATGCAATACAGTCTCTCAATGAAAACAGCATTAATACTCCTCTGCCCTTTAAACTCACATTCATTGAAATGACATTGAAACCCACATTCAAAAGAAAATGCATTTGGACAGTGGCGGATAAAGTTTACCTTTGGGCTGTTTTCAAATCATAGGTCCCTTGCACACATGATTAGGACCATGCAAACATGCATGTGTTCTTTGATTCTCCTTCCTGATTGTATTAAATTATATTCCTTGTATAATACAGCATACTTGTTAGAGCATGTTTTAAATTTATTGTTTTGAACATTTTTCCAGTAAGCAATAAAACAAAATGTATGAACCAATAATGACAAAACTGCCCAATTCAGAAAATTTCCATCATAAAAGTCTACTCAAACTTCTGTCATTACAATCCACCAACATCAGTAAAAGTGCACAATCTCTGCAGAAGTAAAACTCATCTAAATAATTCCACATTAAATTGATCTGTAACTAATAGAGTGGTTGCAACTATCAAACAACTTTATATTTCATTGTTTCATCTACAGTTATAGTGCCTGTTTCCCTTGAAGAATAAATTGCCTATGTTACATTAAAAAAGGTACTGTAAGATAGTAATATTGCAATAGGGAATGGATGGACAGCTAACAGCTTCACAGCTACTAGGCATCTCCTCTATAGGAGGACATTCTCATGACTGCAGTATCCACCCCCTTTAAAAAAACAACACATTACATTATCAGCAATCCATCTACATACTGTGGAAGTAGAATCCACAGCCTTCTGTATCAAAATCAAGTACTTTACCTGTTGTGCTACTAACAATTCTTATAAATACATTACCACAATACTGATATCATTTGCTAAACAACATTTGCACATTGCAAACAGACTTGGCATAAGCAGCACTAAACCCTTCCCCTGAAGCTCCCAGCTCCTTGTAAAATGCAATTGACTATATCTCTTAACTTTGTAGCACAAGAAGTCTGGAAAAAGCCAACATTTATTGGGGGGAGCAAATGCCCAAAACCAGAGACATATTTTAAAGATTGCTTGTATACTCTTAGAATGTTGCTAGAATAAAATGTTTTGTGTTACCATGTATTTTCATCATTATTTAATGAATTCAGTCCTCATTGATTTGCCAGAAAACCAAAAATTTTAAGAGGAACAGACCAAAAGCACTCAGCTAGTATCACAGGTGGTGATAGAGGTAGAAAATTCAGATTCTTGTTTCTTGTAAACAATGTACAGGGTTTGAGCCTGGGTGACCCTAACCACCAAGTATCCCTATCTGGGGCATTTTATACACACTAGAAACTGTTTCCAATCTGTGAATGGCAAAAGCATGAACACTTACAAATTCCTTGCATCAATCTGTGAACAGCAGAATACTTACAAAGCTGCTTCCAGTCTGTGAATGGCAGAACACTAGGCAAAAGCACTTACAAATTCCATGAAATCCATGGACGGAAAGGAATAAAATGACATCTATGTACGCACATACATGACAGGTGTCCATTCTTAAAGAAGAACACCCTGTAACAAAGCAGTACTTTTGTTAAATGTGAAAGTACCAAACGTGCTGCCCTAAAACAAAGCAGTATTTTTGTTAAATGTGAAAGTCTCAAAAGTGCCGCTTGGGGTGGACTGCCCCTGATGCCCCTGCCTAGCTATACCACTGACTAGTACTAAATCCTTAAAAAAACAAAACTTCTTTTCTTCCCAAGAACTCTGACTCAGCATAAACCCTCCTTTACCATTACCTCCCTTAACAATACTATCATTAAAGCTGAAGCTCATACGAAACTACTCAGTGCCATAATCGACGATGAACTTAAATTCGACCTACACATCCAACAATGTATAAAAAAAAACACCAGAAACTTGGACTATTTTATAGAAATCAAAAATGCCTTTCACCCTCCACCAGACTCTCTCTGTCTCTGTCACTTCTCTTACCTTGATGTAGAAAGCAAGGTGAAGCCGGTGCCAATAAGGAGATGAAGCAGACTCAAAACCCAAAACTGTAAGGTACCAACCAACTCGAAAAAGCCACAATACAAACTCCAATACGAACACTGCTTTATTGACCCAGGTTTCGTCCTTCCGAACTTCTTCAGAATACAAACTGTCTTTACATCTCACTCATTTTATACATTGCCAATTATTCAATGATCACTCAATTAATAGCCTAATTTCCCACCAAAAATTCTTAAAAAGGAAATGGCATTTTGTAAAAAAATTAATTCTGTTTAAATGCAAACAAATTCATTCAATGTTAACACACATACATATATATATATTCTAAAGTAATATGCTAAATACTCTTAAAAACTACTAATTAAGTACCTAAACAATCTATTTATTTTAACTATGTGATACTTGTTTATGTAAATACATATATAAAAACCTATTTAATGAATAATTTATCCAAAATGTATTATATAATGTGTACCTGTACATATGTTAATATACTCAACTGAGACCTATATATTACTAAAATATCCCTTGTAAGTGTATTGTATATGATGAAATATATGTAAAAAAATATAATAATAAATAAAAATACAAATGTGCAACTAGTATGCATATATAAACACAGCCAGTATACCCAATATTATTATAGTGAGATATATAATGTACATATTTGATTTAAATACAGTCGATGTTTGTATGCTTGTAGTATGCAATCGAATATTTATTAAATTGATTATACAAACTTATTATGTTATAAATTATCCTGATCTATTAATGTTAATAACTATGTATGTATATAAACTATATATAACCAATTTTATAATAAATTGAATAATAATAAATATGATATAATGCTGTATATAATACCATATATCATTTATTATATATTCTGTTCAATTTTAATAATGGCATGATGGTCATATATTCGTTTATACCCGGAGGTATACATGAATTAAGCTGAATCTGCCATTTAAGTTCTTCCATATCTAAATGATACATGGTTATTCTTCCTTGTGGATCCTGTTTAATTTGATTAACCACCATAAATTTGAATTTATGATTGTTATTGTCTATAATGTGTCTTGCTAGAGCATTACTATTTTTGTGATGCTGAATATCTAATAAATGTTCTTTAATTCGTTCTCTAAATTTTCTTTTTGTTTTTCCCACGTAAAAGGCTTTACATTGCTGACACAAAGCTATATATACCACGTTTGTTGTAAAACAATTATAATGTCCACTTATCCTGATATTACATTCATTAATCCTAATGTTAGTACCTGTCTCATAAATGTGACTACATGTACTGCATGTCCCACATCTATAATTCCCTTCTTTTGCTCTTTTGTATGTCTCAATATTTCTTTTATTTTCTAATATATTTTGAAAGAAGGACTCTTCTTATATACAATTTTATTGGTCCATTAAATATTTGTCTCCCTATTTTGTCGTTGACAAAGAAATCCCAATTTCTCTTAATGATATGTTCTATATCTTTAGAACAATCATCAAATTTAATAATGTATAATGGGATGTTGTTATAACCATCTTTATCCAATATGTCTTCATTATCAAATGATATTTTATTTAACGAACCTGTTTTAAAATTGCCGTATAAGTTCCATTTTTCTTTTATTTATTACTTCGTTAAATATTTTAACACAAAATTGTTCAGGGTATCCCTGTTCATAAATAATTGCATAATATATTTCATTTCTTCCATGAAATCTACTTCTTCACTTACCATTCTGGCAGCCCTGACCATCTGCCCTTTAACAATGGCTTTCTTCTGATGGCCAGAGTGCCAGCTATCATAATGCAAGTACGCATTTGAAAAAGTAGGTTTCCTATGTATTTGTG
Source organism: Protopterus annectens (assembly GCF_019279795.1). NCBI lineage: Eukaryota > Metazoa > Chordata > Ceratodontiformes > Protopteridae > Protopterus > Protopterus annectens. Next base: position 386,710,995 of record NC_056745.1, on the reverse strand, counting down.
TTTTTAAATTGTTTGTTTCTTTATCATATATTATATCTACATCCAAATAATTAATTTTATTTTCTTGGACATTATAAGTGAATTTCAAAAATTTGACTGTGGTATTAATATATTCTAAAAAATTTTCTAATGTATTTTGATCTTTATTTTATCTTGATCCCATATGATAAATATGTCATCCAAATATCTGGTATACATAATAAGATGGTCACGAAACTCTGTTGTAAATAGATAGTTGTGTTCCCAATAACTCATGATAAGGTTTGCATACATGGGGGCACAAGGTGCCCCCATGGCTACTCCACTTATTTGTTGGAAATAACTACCTTCAGAAAATATATAATTATTGTTAAGTACTATTTCCATAAGATTTATTAATATGTTAATTTGATCTTGTTCATAAAGATTTGTCCCAAAAAGTTGTTCTTCAAGCCATAAAAGGCCTACATCATGAGGAATTGTGGTGAATAAATTTACAACATCTATTGTTATAAAAACATATTCTCTCTTCATAGAGATCTTATTAAGTCTACTCAAAAAATCCCATGAGTCTTTGGTTATGTAACTGAAACATTTCATACTTTCCTTAAAAAAATGATCCAAATACATACTTATATTGCATGTTACACTTCTATGTCCATCTACTATGGGTCTGAATTCAAGATTATTAAGGCCTTTGTGTATTTTTGGTATTCCGAAGATACCACTGATAACTGGATGTTCATTTCTTAAAAATTCATATTCTTTTTCAGTGATACCCCCTTGATATAACATATCTTCTAACAATGTGTCTATTCTTTTGTAAGCTATATGCACTTGATTTCTACTTATTTCTAGATATGTCTTACTCATTAACATGTTAATCATGTATAAGCTATAATCGGTATAGTCTAAGATGACTATACCATTACCTTTATCAGGCCTCATAATTCTTAGTTTTGGATCATTTTTTATGTCTTTAAGTAGTTGTTGTTCAATTGTTGTAATATTGACATGTTTATTATGTTTGTATTTCTTATAATATGTTCTCATATCATATTCACTTCTCCTTTCAAAATACATAATTTCATCATTCATGGGTGGATTGAATAGGCTTGGTTTCGTGAACATTCTATCTGCCCTATTGTGACATTCAATGCTGTTGTTAAAATATACTTTTAAATTCAATTTCCTTGAAAATAGCTTTAAGTCTAATATAGATTCTACCATATTGCCTTTAGTACATGGGACATAACTAAGTCCTTTTGAGAATAAATCAGCATGTTCTACTGTTATATGCTTGGAAGAATAATTATATATTTTGTAATATTGCTTTGTATTCATGATAATTTGTGGATTACTTAAAAAATGCTCATTATGTTTTGCTGTTGAATCTATATTCAAATTTGCTTCTACATTTACTTCTTGTAGTTGCATACTATCATCATATCCAGTGATATAATTATCTGGATTGTAATCTATATAAAAATTAACTAAATGATTATGATCACTGGGATGTTCTATTATATGCTCTGTACCAAATATATCTCTTTCAATATATGTGCCATCACTTATCCCATCTTCATTATACTGATATGTGCTTAATTCTAATAACACTTTATCATGCTCATTGTCATCTGTATCTTGAGACAGATGATTATGTGAACAACTGTTATTGTTGTACTTATGCATACTACTGTTATCGTGTATCACATCTATAATGGGTACATAAACATCGGAAGAAGTCGTTGGTACAATATAATTGTCCTTATTACAAGTAGGCATGGTGTAAAAGTCTGTATGGGACTTACTCACAGTATGAAATTGATACCATTACCTCCCTTAACAATACTATCATTAAAGCTGAAGCTCATACCAAACTACTCAGTGCCATAATCGACGATGAACTTAAATTCGACCTACACATCCAACAATGTATAAAAAAAAAACACCAGAAACTTGGACTATTTTATAGAAATCAAAAATGCCTTTCACCCTCCACCAGACTCTCTCTGTCTCTGTCACTTCTCTTACCTTGCCTGTTGTACACTGCCCCAATACTTACTAATCTTCACTCTACTCTTTTGTTTAACTTGAGCAAACTTACAATAAAATAGCCAGCTTTTACACTAACCTTCCTCACTATTCCCATTACTGTCTTGCCCTCAAGACACTACTCTGGCCTGAACTCTGTCATCAGTTACTGCTTCCCCAATTATATACCACTCACTCCATTCTCTATAATCCCTCTTCCTGCCCCTCTATCTCCAAACTAGTATCTTACTACACTCCCCTCTGACACCTTCATACCACTGATAAACAACTTCTAGACATTTACAAACCCAATAAGAATATTGGAAAGTCCCTGTATAAATACTCAGTAGCTCACATCTGGAACACACTCCTCCCTCAATGTAAGAAATATCCCCCAAAAACACCAGTGTAAAAGAGAGCTAAAGCACTATCTTCAAAAGACCTGGTCCTGCCCATACCAAGCCACACATAACAACTACTTTACTTAACCACCTCATACTCTACTCACCTTTACTTTATCATGTCTAATTAACTCTTTATGGTTTTATTGTCACTGAAATATAACTTTATTGCTTTACTTATTATAAACTTTATCATTATACGTATTATATATTGTATGCCATTGTAAGGATGTTATACTTTTTTATTGATGATTTGTGTAGTGACCTACTTCTTATTCTCTCTCTGTTATGTGATTGTATTTTTTAACTACTAAGTATTTGTCTATATTTTTTGTATGATTATAAATATTTTGTTCTTTGGAGTTTTTCTCCTCAGGTCTTCACTGAAAATGGGCCTTGGCTCATTTGGAGCAACCCAGTTAACAAATGTCAAATTAATAAAATAAATAAGTCCTTTTTTCTTTCCCCTGCGTCTTGTCTTCTGCTTACCTCCCATTTCACCATTTTCCAGTCACCCCCATTTTCACCCTTTTAATCTGGTCAAAGAATAGGATCACACACCACACATATGCTCAGAAGTGGCCCGTGAGAAAGCTTTTACTTATTTTCCCTCATCATCTGTGCAGAGTTTGGCAGTGAATGGTTGTTCATGTCCTGTGGCAAAACCTAGTCAGTTGTTGCCATCATCTGCAGTAGTCCAGTTAGTTTCAAGGAAAGGAACTTAAACATGCTGCACTATCAAAATACAAAGTAAAGACAGAGTAAAGTAGCTCATTGGCAATAATTACTCTAACGGTTCTTTGACTATTGGATATAGACATATGCAACATCCTCTGTGGAGCTGACATAAATCATTTGCCTAAAGGTTCATTTTTTGACCATAGCATCAAGGGTTTGATTCCAGATGTATGTCACATTATTTTTTTCTGTAATGCTGTATTTCTTTGTTATATTTCATGGCACATATCTTATTTTTTACCAGTTAAGTATTTGCCAACACATCCATGACCATAAGGTATATTTAGTAAGCCACCCTTATTCTACTCATGTCTTTATCAGGTTTTGACTGTCCTATAGCTTCTTGATTCCCAGACCCATGAGATACCGATACAGAGCATGACAGATTAATATTGAGGACACACCATAAAAGTGTGCATTAATAACCCATAACACTACCATTTCACAATGGTTTGAATCCAGCATTTGGTGAAACTCTTCCTGTTTTTTAAGTCTCTTTCTTGTAAATGTGTTGCCTATGTATCTGTGTACGCCCTTTTGTTTTATCAGTTGTAGTCCTCAGTATTTGCATAAGTTCTGGTGATGAACAACTGTAGTATGTGATGCTAAATGGCATTTCAAGTATTATTGCAAAATGTGGTACGTTTTTGTGTTACACCACATAGTGCACTCAATTAACTTGTGACTTCCCTCGAAGCATGCTTTATATAGTCATAATAAAAATGTATTAAAATAACCACATTCTGACACCCTTTCTACAATGATTTGTATACTGGAGTTGAAGCCAAGTTCAGCTCCACCTTTTCATTTACCTCAGTGAGTTTACATAGAGAAAGCTAGTTTGACTAGTGGAATTTTTCCACTAAGTACTAATGGTCATGCATCACCACCAAGCCAGTTTGAGCTACTGAAGTCAAACAGAATTAAAGTTCTTCACTTTTTCCTTCAAAAAGAACCCTGTTTACTCACAGCCTAACATTACACAAACTGGGAAGGCAAGCACACACTCAACACTTCCATTTTTGAATTGTGCTTTGGCCCTAACAAGAAAAAGCATATTACAACATGCGGAATATATGTATGCAACATGTTAAGATAAGACAAATCTGTAGTACATGTAATTGGAATCACATTTCCTCTCTGATTCTTATTTTTGCAAAAGTTGGCAGGGAACACCACTGAACACCCCTAAACACTGGTACTTCACAGTCCAACTTCAACACACCAAAGTATAATCATGCATGTGCTAAGACTTTGCCAACATCTGTGAAAATATGTTTTTTAGCATTTCACTTTAGGAAGAGATTTTGAAGAAAAATAATTATTGCTATTGGATTATATTACTTCATTACATGAAAACTGCTTAATGTACTCATATGAAGTGCAGTGAATTGTGTGGTCAACTGACCAATTCATTCAAGGCAATTGGGTCTGCTCTGTGGTCCTGTCACTTACAAATGATATACAACCACATACAGTGTTGACACACATGCTTCATCATTACTTATCCCTCCCTCATCAGAACATTAAGCATTGCTTGGTACTGACAGCCCACATCGCCATGTATGAGCCCATACCATTGCTAATACCAGTACCATTCGTTAAGGTTTTCATACGATCACCATAACCTGATGATTCATGAATGCTTCATGGCCCATCTTGTATTTCACGTGTGTGTCTCATCTACACAACGCAGGTAGATACATGTCACTTTCACTTCTGCAATATACATTAATGACAGCATTGCTGATGTAAGTCAATTGTATGTATACATGTATTGTGGATCATAACATTGCACTTACTGCATCATGCTGACATAAGTCAATTGTATATACACATGTATTGTTGATCATAACATTGCACTTACTGCATCATGCTGACATAAGTCAATAGTATGTATGCATGTATTGTGGATCACGACATTGCACTTACTGCATCATATCAACAAAGATGAATTTGTACAAAGCTTTCATTATCACAGTATCTTCTCTGACACAAAATGAGAGGCTAATCCTATCTACACTGCATTATCACAGTGTAAAAGTCAGACTTCTGCAGTGATGCTTGCATTAAGCAGTGTGTACTCTAGATTTTGTGACTAGATAGGTAGAAGTTCTAATCTCACAGCAGTGTGTGTGTGTGTGTGTGTGTGTGTGTGTGTGTGTGTGTGTGTGTGTGTGTGTGTGTGTGTGCACATGTGCATGTGTGTGTGTGTGTGTGTGTGTGTGTGTGTGTGTGTGTGTGTGTGTGTGTGTGTGTGTGTGTGTGTGTGTGTGTGTGTGTATGTGTGTGTGTGTGTGTGTGTGTGTGTGTGTGTGTGTGTGTGTGTGTGTGCGCGTGCGCATGCGTGCATGTATGGATTTATATAAATATAATCTTAACTACTGCTGGCTTCAATCAAGTAGTAGCCTGCAGAAACTTTTACACTGTAGGGTGAGTCCGCATCAGTGTCTGACCCTTCTCCCAACATCATCTTCCCCACAGCACAATGCTGATATCATCCTTTTTAAAGATTGATCTCAAACTTTAAGAGTCAGCCTTTGGTGGTGGTGCTTGCATTAAGTACTCTATCCACTAGACTGGATGACTGCATAGGTTGGGGATTTTAATCATACAGCAGTCAACTCACATGCCCAACTGTGTGTTTGTGTTTAGCTATGTAGTTATGTAAATATGACCTTAACTACTGCTGACCTCATTTAATTGGTAGCCTGGAGAAACTTTTACACTGCAGTTTGAGTCCTCATCAATGTCATCACTGTAATACAAATGCTGATGTCATCCTCTATAAAGTGCACTCTCATACTATAAAAACAAGATTTCTTTAGTCGTACTTGCGTTAAGTACTGTATTTTTTAGATTGTAGAACTAGACAGGGGATTCTAATCTCACAACAATCAATGTGTGTGTGTGTGTGTGTGTGTGTGTGTGTGTGTGTGTGTGTGTGTGTGTGTGTGTGTGTGTGTGTGTGTGTGAGTTGTGGTAGGTTCACAGCATCACTGGATTAATTCAACAACTGTGCTCCTTTGATTATCACACATGAGAAACATTTATATTGTCAGATTAAGCTCACTTCCACTGATCACTCTTTCCACAAACACATACTGTCTGCAACACACTGATGAGATCATCATTTCAATAATGCACTCTCACACTATAAAAGTTAGTCCTATTCTGTGGCACATGTGTATACTTGTGTGTAGATTGGGCCAGCTGATAGGTAGTCTGAATGCTGCAGTGAGACTCTTTTGACTGTGTGTGTGAATGTAAATGGATGCAGGAGTGTGTTACACCTCTTAGTACTGACAACATTTAGAATTCTACATAGCTGTATAAGTCAGTATTGCACAAATATATCCTTTGCATGAGACAGCTGATGTTATCCTTTCAAAGATGCAATGTAGCTCACACACAATCTGACTTCTCCTGTGGCACATGCATGTAATAAACTTGTTTGTAGATTGTGCCAGTCAATAGGTAGGGAGTTCAAATACAGCAGTGAGACTCTTTTGACTGTATGTGTGAATGTAAATGGATGTAGGAGTGTGTTGCACTCTTACTATTGACAACATTTACAATTCCGCATCTCTGTAGAAATCATTTTTGTACACACATCTCCTTTGCATGACACAGCTGATGTCATTCTTCCAAAATGCAGTGTGGCTCACATGCAGTTATACCTCTCCTATGTCGTGTACGTATAATACACATGTGTAAATTGTTGCAGTATATAGGTAGGGAGTTTGAAAACAGGGATGACTGATGTCTGTGAGTGTGTGTTTCTTCCTCCTACTGTGTAGAACAGGCTGCAAATACATATATGAGATACATCTATACAATGTGCTTATGTAGTGCAACCACTTTTTACTGGCAAAGTGAAGGTAATACACAATGGTGATGTCATTTATTAAAATGTGCAGTGTCATAGTTGTCAAATTAATCTGTTGTGCTTGTGTTTCAGCAAACCTGTGATTAACCTGTGATGTTAGATATTTAGTTCAAATCTCAACGCCAATACTTAATGTACATGTTAACAGTGTTGCCACCCACACATGTTACAGTCATGCATAAATGTGAAGACTGTTGCTGACATTTGAATAGATTGTCATTCCATAATATCTATAGTGAGATGCCTCCTCAGCTCAGGACTGAGGACATAAGACAATGTAATGTAAGCTGTTACCTAAGTAAGGCATGTGTTCCAATATGGGATTACATCTACATTGTACATAATTGCTGTTCTACTGTCACAGTGACAACAGTAGGGGGCTGCAGGTATGTTTTGTTATACCTAGCATTAAGCAATGTTGTCTAACATATAGCAAGACTCTGTCTAAGTAATTACAGGGACACACATTCCTTGATTCATATAAATGATGTAATGCTTTCACATAATGAAATTGATGATGTACCTGTACCTCACACATTCATTGATCCAATTACAATGTTGATTTTCTCAGTGCTTTGGCAACTATTCCAAACCAGCATTGAGTGACTGCATTCTTTTGTGTCCTTAACTATTCTGCAGGAAAGACATCCCCCCACAATTATACTTTATATGTATAGAGTGAGAGAGGCCTCCCCCATCCATTTTAACAAAAAAAATGTGGTCAAATAAAGTATAGCTGATTGAATGGCTTCACATAGGTGGAGTTCAATGGCTGTGATAATAGTCCCACTGTGGTGCATGTGTTAATAACCATATTGTTAGCTGGAGGAGTTGTACTGTTTTGTGTTCAGTTCTAGTATAGAGAATCACTTTGTGTGACTGTACTGATGTCACACAACAACCATTACATGACATCAGTCTTATCCCTTGATATGTTTCATGAACACATGTGAATGTAATTTTGGTTTACATAGCAGAAGACATTTGTTCTGCCAGTATCATACTAAGAGTGCTACTGTGGCACATGCATTGAGTATTGTGGTGTGCACAAGTGTGCTCCAGTTCTTGGCTGGTATATGTACAGACATACAGTGAAACCTTCCTTGACCAAGGATGATTGATATAAGACTGATCACAGTTGTGTGCACATCCTTTGGGGAATACATTGCATCATGATGTGGTGTTTGCATCTGTTCTGATCTGTCTGTGCAATAAATGTGTCAGGCAGGAGTCCCTTTCTCAAGGGTAGTATGGACATCATACTCTGCTCCCACATTTGTAACACTGCACACAGCTACACATGGGATGCATAGCCATTAGAATACCGAAGTGCATAATTCCTTTCAAGGGTGATCTTCCTGGTATATGTGCTAGGCCTATTTCTGTGATGTATGCTAATACACGTCAGTGGAAACATTGATGGGATAACTTTGATTCTTGCAAAAGAAGATTGTTGCTTCTACACCATTCCTATTTTCCAGCATGTTATATTGACAAAATGTATACTAAGTAAATATCCCATAATGTATTTACTGTCCTTGCAAACAGTCATCTCAGCTCAGCATGTAAATGACATTCATATGTCATGCAATCCCCTCTTTTACAATGTTAATTTGTGTAACTGTCACATACTATAATACCATGTCTGCTTTTCTTTACCTATATTTGATCAGGAAGTATGACCACCATTAATTATTATGACACACATATTGCAAATTTTATTATTACAAAATTGTCATTGTGAAATAAGCACCTTCACATCAATTATCTCACTATAGTTTGAACATTTACCCTTCCCTCTTACTTATTTTTATATACATCTCTTTGATTTCTGTGCATATTGCCTTCAGTATGCTTTCTGTCTGGTAACCCATCTATTGTAGTTGCCTTTGCCATTTCCCCTACCCTCTTATTTACTTCTGTATTCATATGTTAGAATTATGTGTACAGTACACTTTCCCTGTTTGGTACAGCTTGCTTTATTTGCCCTCTGTAGCTTTTTGTGCTGTCTGAGTGAGCATGCTTAACAGGTTTGCCCATAGGCAAGCTTGTTTGTTTACTGTATGTACTTGTGCTGTTCAACACATATTCCTGATGACTACCACTGTTGCTAGACATCAAAACATGCTTGTATTCATATTAGCATGATTAGCAGCACACATATGTGATTAGTTTGGCTGCTTATCTCGCTAACATGTAAACATCTTCGTGCAAATCCTTACAAGATTTTTCATTACTCCCACAGATAGTTTTCTGGCAAGCCCTTACTGATTGAAATCATTAAATAATGGCAGACATTTGAGGTTTACACTTTCCTTGGGATTCAATAAGCATTTTCCCATGCAAGAATAGTGCAGCAGATCCTGCAGAGAATATGGCTGCCAAGTGACCAGGAAACACAGCTGGGGGCATGCACAAGCCTGCTAGGACCATTCTGGCAGGACACCACTGAATAATGCTAATTACCTTATTTGCTGGTGAAAACCATGCAAATGAGGTGAATTAGTGATTCAGTAAGCAGGCAGGCATTTGTGCAAGAACCATGTCAGTTGGAGAAATGTATTCGGTTACTGACCGTGTACATTTCTGCAAGAATCAAAACGAGGGCATGACAGCTCAAAGTAAAGCATGCCTTATAACCATTAGGCACGCCAATGACCAACAATATGCCCATTGGCATGGAAAAGAGTTGCAAAATTATAAAAATCAAAGTTAATTATTTTGGCTAATTTCAGTCATTTAAGTGTAGCGCAGTGGTGCGCAAACAAGATTGTGCCAAAAATTAAAAAAATGTGAAATGACAATTCTAAATGACATCTGCATTTTGCCTTTATAGTGTATGGCATGCAGAATCAAAACAATAACAGCTAACAGTGGTTGCTAAGGAGAAATGCTCTGGTGTAGTGGTGTAACAAAGGACTAAGGCAGTGAGGTATGCAAATACACAAATTTTACTGAATCACTAAATGGGAGACCATTCTCTGGCTGCACCTAACTGTGGGCTCTATATTGATTTGTCGAAGTGTCAAAACTTTGAGACCGATATAGTTGGCACCATATCATCAAAGTTTTGAAACATCAAATGTTTTAATGGAAATCTCTATAAGGGAAGATTTTCCTTTACTGCACTGTAGTGTGATCTTGAAGTTGGTATATTTAAGTAGCTGGGGGTGTGGAGGGCACAGGGGGCTTGTGCTCCTGCTTGAAATGTTTAGGTAAGTTATTTTTTTTTTTGCTTTTTGTATATATATTTGAAGTTTTAGAACTTCGATGATATGGTCTCGACCATATCAGATTCAGTGTTTTAAAACTTTGATCATGTGATATAGATGCTAACCATGTAGGAGCTATAAGGCAGTGGTGCAAGCAGGAGAAGCAGCTGACATGAAAAAGGGTGTGTGTCATGCTTGGTGTAAGCACATTGAAGCTCCACAGCTTCCATTTGAGCTGAGCTAAGCACAGCTAAGCAAGGGCATGTATTATTCCATGAAATGAAGAGCATGTTTGCATCCAGGGGAGGGCCATTTCTGCTTCAAAGTGTTTAGTTTAGCTAAACAGGTTTGTGTGGTGTGCACTGGGTCTTAAACAAACAAAAAAGAAAAATCCCAGAAATAGCAGAACTGCTTACATTTGGGCAGTGAGTTTGTGCTGCACTCACCGAGGCTTAAAAGGGATGGAAATGGGAAGGGAAAAATAGGAAATAGCAGAATAAAAGCAATCAAGTGCAAACAATACAGGCAGTAGGTGGAATGCATCATAGTCAGCTAATCATACAGGGAGCATCTACAGCCAAAAGTATAAACTATGCAAACACCTTTCAGTCTGTTTTTTTCCACAAACTCTGCACCATTGGTGTACACACACAGGGGAATTTTAACTGACAAAATGTTAGGTGCTGCTATTGCTTTGATATATTAGTATATGCTAGAGGCTGAGTGCAGTGAGGACAATAATGCTGACAATCACCCCAGACTGAAGAGGAGGAGAAGAGTGTTCAGACCCAGGGTAACCTACCAGTGGCTACATGATCTTGAGATAGTAGAGTGCTACAGGGTGGACAGGGACATACTGCAGAACCTTGTCGAGCTGTGCCGGCCTCACCTCAGATCCAGAGCCAACAGAGGTGAACCCATCCCAGTGGATATGTGTAGTCTTAAGAAAACTAGTTACAGGTATTTCCAAAGACCTACTGGGGGCATCATGGGGGTCTCACAGGCATCTGCATCCAGGGTACTCCACCAGTTCCTGGATGCCATGCTACCATGTGTCCGTGAGCAGATTTACTTCCCCAACACATGTGAGTAGAGGACCAGCTATATGTGTCTCTTCCACCATGTAGCAGATTACCCAGAAGTACTGGGTGCCATAGACTGCACGCACATCCACATCAAAGCACCACCTGGTGAACAGGGTAGGGTCTACGTAAACTGCAAGGTTTTTCACTCCATCAACTGCCAGGTCGTGTGCAATGCACAGGGCATTATCATGAATGTGTGTGCTGGCAGCCCTGGAAACTATCACGACTCCCACATCTAACATTCGTCACAGCTGTACCAAGTATTTGCCAGTGGAGACATCCCGTATGGCCATCTGGTGGGGGATGCTGGCTATGCACTGGAGCCGTGGATGATGACACCCATAAGAAATGCACACACACACCCACTCAACACCATAATGAGTCACACACACACACACAAACCAGGATCATCATAGAGTGTGTGTTTGGTATGCTCAAGTCATATCCGGTGGAGCCTTGCAGTACTCTCCAGCCACATGTGCACACATGTTCATAGTATCTACCATGCTACACAATATGGTCTTGCAGAAACAGCTGCAGCAGGAACAGCACAGGGAAGGGCCACACACCCCACCACTATTACCAAGGTCCCTACAGGCACAGAGGGACTCGGAGGAGGAACCCCCTGAGCCAGCTCCTGTAGGCAGATGGAGGTGTTCCCAGTATGCCCTGGCCATGGCAAAGAGGCAACACATAGCACACACACTGACACTTTAGGGACCCAGGGACTGACACCTCTCTCCAACTTGCACACATGGTAAAATGGATGACACACACATCACACTACCTGTAACTTACCATGTATAGGCAGTGTACTGCATGCATCCAACATAGGGAGCCATCAAGCATCATCTGCACTACTGCCACAGGCACAAGTTCAGTCACTCTTCTTAACAATAAATGAATGGAGTAGTATGTTCTGGTAGCATATCTATGGTATTGCTGCTTGCATGCAAGGGAATGGGGTGGCCTACTGGGATAGCAGCAGACAACTTACAGTTATGTGGGACACCAGGAAATTTTTGTCCAATACTGGCTCCCCCACACTATGCAGTAGTACCCAAGGTGACAAATCTCACTGCAGTATATGTGGGGGGCAACTAACTGGAAGGTCATATGCATGGATGCCAATGTGGGTGTCCCATACTCATGCCTCAAACTCACCAGCAAGTCAGCTGTACAATATCATAAAGAAATGTCTGGCAAAGGCCCACAAATGGGGACAATGATGAAATATGCCCATACAGACCTACACAATGATATCACAGCAGGTCTTGCAGTTGCAGTAAGGCTCTGAAGGGTGAGAGGTCTGAAACCCAAATGTCTGCCATTACAATCTAACGTGGTCTTTAGTGATATGCCTGTAGTCTTCAAGACAGGTACAATACTATGCTAAATGGAACCAAAATGTAAAGGGAACATCAGCACAGTCTGTGCAAATGTGGACAGCTGACAGGTGTGCCCCCTCCACACATAGGTCTATACTAGATCAGTGAAATGGCATTACAGCGAATGCAATTTTGCCAACACATATAGACTGAAATCCCAAAATAGCGAAGGCTCAAGTCAGAGATTTTTTTCCCAGGGAAAAAAAGTCACTTGGTCTGAGCCATGACATTGCCCTTTACCCTAGTGTAGTGCAATCTCATAGTTGGTATATTTACTTAATGGGGTGTGGGGGTACAGCCCCCCATGTTGGGGGTTATGTTTGAAGCGGTGTGTATGTGTTTTAGTGCAACTGATTTCTTTCCCAGGGAAACAAATCTCTGTTTTGAACATTCACAGTTTAGTGAGGTCACTGTTTACATGTTGAAGACGCGTTTGATAGAACACCTCTTTGAGCATTTAATATAGACCCCCACACATACCCATGTTCCCATAGTACTGCAGTAACAGTAATGTTTGTAGGGTATAAGCAGCAGAGCTCACATTCCTAGGGCTGTCACAATGAACTTGATAACCTGTTGCCTGTCCACAATATGCAGGGGTCAATGAGCTATGTATATGTGTAGTCAGTACAGAAAGTATATGGACTGCACTTACTTCTGGCTGTTGTGTATTAGTCACCTAGGTACAGTACTGTGCTTGACAGGGTCCATGTTCCAAGAAAAACAGTGCCAACTGTTGTGCACATCAAATACATCTATGGTAGGATTTGTATAAACTGTCCAGATGTCAATATTTGTTACTGAAGGAAAGCTGGACAGATCAGGGACAGGGGGCAAACATATGGACAGTACACAGCTCAGAGTTACCTACACAGTGACTAGCATACCCCACAACTGTACAGACATTTTGTAGAATGTCTAGAGCTTTGCGTCATATGTATGGTCTATTTATCAGGAAATTGTGGTTTCCCGGTAATTCATTGGCAAATAAAAAAAAAAAGACTAAAGTCAGGAAATAATGACAGATTGTAATTTCAGACTTCATACCCATTGGGGAAATGCATGCTAGTAGAAAACCTGTTATTGTATCACCTTACTAGGTTTGTAAGACCTGTGATGACCGTGCCCTGGCCCAGCAATCAAAGAGCCTCAATCCTCATCACTAACACCAGGGAGGTTGTCTCCTAGAAGTGGAAAGGATAACTAATGCACACAATAAAGTACAATTTCCCTTAAGTGCACACAGAGATCACAGTCAGTCTGGGGCTGGTTGCCCCCTTGCTCACCAGGCCCCCATTAAGACTCCCCACTGGCACAGCTATAGGGTCCAGGTCTCAGCCTAGCTTGGCAAGCTAAAACCTCCAGTACCCTCTCTGTCCAACCAGTGCTTTGTGTCTCTGCCCAAGTAGCTGACACAACACACACACACTTTGAGATAAGTATCTATACAACTTCACAGACACTCTTGGGAAAGGCTTACACAGATTCTCCAGCCATGCCCCGTTACCCAGACCATATGGTAATAATCCCTGCCACCACACAGCTAATAATATCAGCTACTAAAAGGCCCTTAAAACGATGTCCAATTATTACTGTGCAATATTATTATCCAATTGGTAATGCAACTATACAGTCTAAGGCTTAATTTAGAGTGGCCTATTATAATAACCTCAATAAATATATAATGTACTCTAAAGCATCATTTATCTCTACATAAACCAGCCACAGTTAGAAGGTTTTAAAAATATTTAATAATAAATAATTAAAACACAAGACAAAACTGCTACACCACAGAGATATCTAAGAGTTCAGAGATCACACAGAAACTTAAAATAATACAGTAGCACGGGTCAGATTTCAAAGAAAAATACCTAATTAATCTTTACTAGCTTTAACTATTCCTACAAGAAATCACAGTGCTAAAACTTACATGTGAGCATATGGCAAAGTGCTGAGTTAGATGTCCAGATTCAAAATGCTTCTAGTCTTTTGTGAGAAATAATATTTAAACATTACTAACAAACATGTCTGCTGGGTACCTCCCAAATTGCATCATGTTGCCACTTAGGTTTTCCCAGGCAAACAAACCACATTATTTAGCAATCTAACACCTGCTCAAAAACTTACAACAATAAAAGGTATTTCACATATACACTCTAGCAGAAACCAGAGCAATAAAGCACCATCCACATGTAAATTCTGGTCATAAACTTTAGCCTTAAATCAATGAGCATGAAACCTTCATCCAGACGCACTGGAGCCGAATTCTAACATGAAAGGGTCACAACATGCTTCACAGGGCCAGTAGAGTGCAATGTTGTCACATATTTTGCAGTTCCACATTTCACAGTATTCTTTTACACTCAAGAAAACATGCCTGTATTTTACATTTATTTATAAATTCCAGAATTATATATCAAATTCTATTTGACTAGGCTGGCATCCTTCACCCATCTCACCCCAATCATCACATCTCTTGCCCCCCGGGGAACTCAAGCAAGTTTTTCAAGTGCACCTTGAGAAACATTGCTTGAGAGTATCAGGTCTATCTGGGTGGACCTCACCCCATTCTCTGTCTTGAGAGCCCATCTCCATTGGCATTGCTACTCTCACTGTGGTGCTGCACTGACATATCATATGCTTGCAACCCCAGACTCCATCTTAGTAACTTGGCATTTTGCTGACTCTCTGTTTAACCATGTTAGAGGGTTGTGATCTGTCATCACAGTGAATTTTCTTCCATACAGATAAGGCTGAAGTTTTTTGTAGTGCCCACACTATGGCTAGACATTCCTTTTCTACCGCTGCATAGCATTCCTCCTTGGGTTGGAGCCTATGACTGAGATAAACCACTGGTTGCTCTTCTCCCTTTGAAGAAATCTGGCTAAGTACAGCCCCCACCCCATAGGTTGAAGCATCCACCTGCACAACAAATTATTTGCTAGAGTCTAGACTGGCTAACACAGGGGGTCCTTCCAAAGCTTCCTTAAGCTTCTGTAATGCCTGCTCACATGCTGGGGTCCACACTACCTTATCTGGCCTGTTCTTCATTGTCAAGTCTGTGAGGGGAGCAGCTATGGTGTACTATAGGAATGAACTTTCTATAGTACCCTGCTGTCCCCAAGAATGCCCTCACCTGCTTTTTGGTAACAGTTGCAGGCCATGCCTGAATAGCTTCCACTTTGGCAGGTTTTGGCCTTATCTTACCACTCCCCACTCTATGTCCTAGGTTGGAGACCTCTGCCATACCCACCTGACATTTGCTCGGCTTAATGGTCAACCCTGCCCTCTGTAGTCTGCCCAGCACCTCCCTGACATGCTGAAGGTGCTCTTGCCAGGAATGGCTGTAGATAGCAATATCATCCATGTAAGCAAGGGAAAACCCTCCTGCTCCTGCTAAGATATGATCTACCAGCCTCTGGAAAGTTGCTGGGACATTCTTCATCCCAAAGGGCATCTTTGGGAACTCATACTAGCCAAAAGGAATCACAAAGGCTGACTTCTCTCTGGCACTGGGAGTCAAGGGCACCTGCCAGTAACCCTTGGTAAGATCAATGGTTGTAAGATACTTAGCCCCACCCAGCTGCTCAAGGGCCTCATCTGTCCTAGGCATGGGGTAAGCATTTGCCTCTGTGTGACTATTTAATTTCCTGTAATACACACAGAACCTGGTGCTGCCATCCTTCTTTGGCACCAACACTACTGGCGAGGCCCAGGGACTGTTGGACTCTTGAATCACCCCTAGTTCCAACATCTCCTGTATCTCTTCCCTCAGAGTCTGTTTAACTCTCTCAGGCACCCTATAAGGGGCCTGCCTAATAGGCCTTTGGAGTCCTGTAATCCACCTGGTGCTGCACCAGGTGGGTGCACCCTGGTTTCCCAGTGACCACATCCCCAAATTCCTGCAACACTGCTCGGATTTCTCAAACCTGGGTAGGAGATAACTGCAGGGACATTGCTACCCCTTCCACCGAGGTGTCAGCCTGAGCCTCACTGAGGAGATCAGTCACAAGATCTCTCTCAGACTCCTCCTGCAATCCAGTGCAAATGCACAGCACAAGGGCCTCCCTATCATGGTAAGGTTTCATCATGTTAACATGGTACAATTTGTGCCCCTGCCATCTGCCTAGCACTTCCACCATGTAGTTGACATCACTTACCTTTCTTACCACCTTGTAGGGTCCTTCCCGAGCTGCTTGCAATGTGTTGTGTTTTACAGGAATGAGAACCCTCACCTGCTGCCCTAAAGCGTACTCTTTAGCTCGAGCATTCCTGTCATACCACACCTTTTTCTGTTGTTGGGCTTCTGCCAGGTTCTCCTGGTCCAGGCCCATGAGTTCCCTGAGCCTTGTCCTGAGGTTCAGGGCATATGCCTCAACAGACTACTTGTGGGACTCATACTCACCTTCCAACTCATTTCAAATTAAATCTAGAGTTCCCCTCACCTTATGACCATACAGCAACTAAAAGGGTGAAAACCTGTGGATTCCTGGGGAACCTCTCTGTAAGCAAACAACAGATGGGGAAAATATTTGTCTCACTCCCTCTTAAACTGATCTGCAAATGCCCATAGCATGGACTTGATTGTAGAGTTTAACCTCTCAGCAAGACCATTAGTCTGAGGATGGTAGGGGGTGGTCTTCATGTGCTTCACCCCACAGTACTTCCACAGACAAGCCAGCAGGTCTGACATAAAATTGGCACCTCTGTCAGACAGTATTTCCTTTGGGAAACCTACCCTGCTGAAAATCTCTAGCAAAGCATTTGCCACCTCCTCTGCCTCAATTGAGGACAAAGCCACTGCCTCAGGGTTTTGTGTAGCACAATCTACAATCACTAGGATATACTTTTTTCCCTGTGGAACTTGGGGTACTCAGAGGACTCACAATATCCATAGCTACCCTCTGCAATGGCTCATCAATCACAGGCAAAGGCATCAAAGGAGATCTCACCTTGTCTCCTGCTTTGCCTACCTTTTGGCACTGCTCACAGGTCCTGCAGTACCCTGTTACATCTCTGGAAATTCCAGGCCAATAGAATTTTGCATACTCCACCTCTTTGTATGTTTTATGCCCATATGACCTGCAAAGGGAATATCATGGGCCATGGCTAGAAGCGCCAGATGTTAAGCTCTAGGCACTACCAACTGCTGTACTCTCTCACCTTCTAGCCCTCCCTCAGGGGTCCACTCTCTGTACAGTAACCCTTTGTTCCAGTAAACAGATTCCCCCTTCACTTGAGAATCAAGTGCCTCCCTAGCTACCTGCCTCAGGTCTTGCAATGTAGGGTCTGAAAGCTGAGACTGTCTCAAGTGTCTCCTTGCAACCCTTCCCAGCTCCCCTTCCACAAGAAGTCTGGCATCCTCTGACAGCGGTGCCTCACTGTCAGCCTGGGTACTACTACTGACCTCTACCTTTGCAGTTACCCTGTCCAAGGAAACATCAGTACCCACAAGCAGCTGTGGCTCACATTCAGTCTCACTGCTACAGCGTAGCGCACTCCCTGAAGTAACCACCTCAGCAGTCCTGGCTGCAAGTATGCAGTCTGTCTGGGTCTCCCCCAGGCTACCAGACCCACATGCTTGTCTCCTAGCCTCCCTGCATGTAATTGCATAAGTACACAATACTGCCTCATCCAAATCCTTCCCTCTCAGGACATCTGCAGGATGGTAGTTCCATACCCCTGTTGTCTCAAGACAACCCACTGTTGGCATTTTGTCTTTCCCACTTACTTGCTCCCTCAACTTTGGTTCCCCACCTGGCATCCATGGACATCTGTATATTACATGTCCCCACTGGTTGCATTCAAAACATTTAATCCTTGCTTCTGGATGTGTACCTGGACTAGTGGCTTCCCCTGCTACTGGCAGATTCTGTTGGGGGCAGTCTGCGCTGCCCATCATGGGTTCCTTTAGTCCCATGGGCAGTACTGGGGGTCCCTTTCCTGTGCAGGGCTGCCCTGCTTGCTAGGTATAGATCTCCCTTCTTCCCCAACTCCTCTGAAGTAGCACACTGTTTATCAGCTAACCAGATCCTCATGTCCTCAGCCAAAGTGCTAAGAGCTTGTTCCTTACCAAAAGGTCTGCCAGCCCTTCAAAAGTGGTGACCTAACATCCACTCACCCAGCTATGAAAATAAGTGCTCAGTTCAACAACATATTCACATATATTTTCATCTGCCTTGCATCTATGCTCACGAAACTTTTTCCTATACATTTCAGGTGCTAGCTTAAAACATTCTAATAAATGTCTTTTTACATCAGTATAATCAAAACAGTCAGTGTGATGCATTTTTGCTAAAGAAGTTACAGCTTTACCATGGAGAAGGGGGTCAGGAGCCATACCCAGAGCCCTTGGTCAACTTCATACTGTTTACATACCCGCTCAAACATATGAATGAAGCTATCAAAATTATCCCCCTCTTTAAACTGGGAGAAAGTTACTGACCATTTGGGCTGCTGGGGTCTGTTTACTCCCTTCCCCATTACCTCCATGACTCTGGTGAAGAGTCAGCATTTCCCACTCATGCCTCCTCTGCCATTCATTTTCCTCAGCTTGTAGACTCCTCATTTCCTCAGCTGCTTCTAGTTCCATGTGCCTGGCCTCCAACTCAAGTCTTTTTAGCTCCTGCTGGATTTTTAAGTCCACTGCAGAAAGGTTGAGCTGTCCATTCTCTGAGGATATTGTATCTCCACTGTCAGTCTAATTGTCCTCCAGGCTGCTGTTTTCTGATGCAGCTGTAACCAAGGCTGCAGTCAGGTCTGCTTTAGTCAGGTTTCTATGACCCAGTCCCCTAGCCTGCCACATCTCTGCCAGCTGGCTTCTTGTCAGCTTTCCATATTCTTCTGCTGACATGCTGCCTGCTCACCCTGACTAACACTAAGCTAACAAATGAAATAAAACAATTGTGATCTGAGCTCTGGCTATACACTGCATGGCTGTTTTAGAGTACAAAACACTTTTAGAGATCACTGTACATAAGCTACAGGAATTCGCTTTACCCCACACCACTACAAGCCAATTAATATGTGATGAAGATCCCATCACTGCCACCACTTGTGATGACTGTGCCCTGGCCCAGCAATCAAAGAGTCTCAATCCTCACCACTAACACCAGGGAGGTCATCTCCTAGAAGTGGAAAGGATAACTAATACACACAGTAAAGTACAATTTCCCTTAAGTGCACACAGAGATCACAGTCAGTCTGGGGATGGTTGCTCCCTTGCTCACCAGGTCCCCAATAAGACTCCCCACTCGCATAGCTATAGGGTCCAGGTCTCAACCTAGCTGGGCAAGCTAAAACCTCCAGTACCCACTTTGTCCAACCAGTGCTTCGTGTCCCTGCCCAAGTAGCTGACACAATACACACACACTTTGAGATAAGTATCTATACAACTTCACAGACACTCCTGGGAAAGGCTGACCCAGATTTTCCAGCTGTGCCCCTTTACCCAGACCATACAGTAGTAATCCCTGCCACCACACAGCTAATAATATCAGCTACTAAAAAGCCCTTAAAAGGGTGTCCAATTATTACTGTGCAATATTATTATCCAATTGGTAATGTGGCTATGTGGCTATGCAGTCTAAAGCTTATTTTAGAGTGGCCTATTACAATAACCTCTATAAACATATAATGTACTCTAAAACATAATTTATCTCTACATAAGCCAGCCACAGGTAGAAGGTATTAAAAATGTTTAATAATAAATAATTAAAACACAAGACAAAACTACTACACCACAGAGATATCTAAGAGTTCAGAGATCACACAGAAACTTAAAATAATACAGTAGTATAGGTCTGATTTCAAAGAAAAATACATAATTAATCTTTACTAGCTTTAACTATTCCTACAAGAAATCGCAGTGCTAAAACTTACATGCAAGCATAAGGCAAAGTGCTGAGTTAGATGTGCAAAGTCAAAATGCTTCTAGTTTCTTGTGAGAAATAATATTTAAACATTACTAACAAACATGTCTGCTGGGTCCCTCCCAAATTACATCATGTTGACACTTAGGTTTCCTCAGGCAAACAAACTGCATTATTTAGCAATTTAACACTTGCTCAGCAACTTACCACAATAAACGACATTTCACATATACACTCTAGCAGAAACCAGAGCACCTTCCACATGTAAATTCTGGTCATAAACTTTAGCCTTAAAACAATGGGCATGAAACCTTCATCCAGACACACTGGAGCCGAATTCTAACATGAAAGCGTCACAACATGCTTCACTTGGCCAGTAGAGTGCAATGTTGTTACATATTTTGCCGTTCCACATTTTACAGTATTCTTTTACACTCAGGAAACATGCCTGTGTTTTACATTTATTTACAAATGCTAGAATTATATATCAAATTCTATTTGACTAGGCCAGCAGCCTTCACTCATCTCTCCTCAATCATCACAAGGCCAATAGTTAACAACGGTCTCTATATGTAGGTCTTTGTCCCCAAATTACTTATGGCTTTGTCCAGATGTCTGGCTCCAAAAAGTCAGGAGGTATGGTGTCTAGTGCTAGGAGATCCCCAGCCAGTATATTACCAAGTTGCTGGACTGCTTACACAGCATCATCAGTCAACCGGCTATAGCCACACCTCTCAACTGGCCTTTCTAGGCCAGAATGTATATAGTTGAGCTTATAATATTGATCTGTGCATCATGCATCCTGTATTCCTCTGGTAAAGCACTGTGATGATCTGAGGATGTCTGTCACAAGGTAGTGACACAACATATTCCAGTGTCAGACTTCAGATATGTCAGAAAATGTCTACTAAATCTAATCCAGTACCTCTAGGAAAGTCCCAAGTACATTTGAGATGTATGGCTGTAGCACACAAAACCTAGGACCACAGTACAGCTATCTATGGAATGTAGCCCCACTCTCACTACAGAAGGTCATACAGGAAATGCTCTCACACTTAGAGAATCACAGGCCATGTGGGAACCCACATTGGCTATATAACTGTATTGTGCATATATGTCATAGCATACAGACAGCTATGTACACCTTAACTGTCCCTACACACACCCATCAGACAGGAGTACCCTCAGCTATCTGTAGGTGGTCCATATGTGATATAGCTGCATCTGCTGCGTGTGATACACAGACATATATATGGGCAACATATAACAATATGTCAAGCCTACACACACATAGAAGTGGGGAAGAGAAAGGCAGACAGTGATAGAGAGTGACATACAGGGGGACACACACAGAGTGAGTCATACACAGGGGCACCCTGAATGGCATAGAGTGATGTCCTGCTGTGGGCAGTGGTATACCGGTCGTAACCAGTCGCACATACTGGCTTGAAGGCAAGCTCCATTGTGTAATATTACTGAGGTGGGGGTTATAATATCACCTGCCTGTGTGTGTGTCTGTGTGTTTTTGTGTGTGTGTGTGTGTGTGTGTGTGTGTGTGTGTGTGTGTGTGTGTGTGTGTGTGTGTGTGTGTGTGCGTGTGTGTGCATGTGTGTGTGTCTGTGTGTGTGCGTGTGTGTGTGTGTGTGTGTGTGTGTGTGTCTGTAGGTGTAAGTAGTACGAGGTTGTTCCCAGTCAGTACACTTCCCACTGCCCTACTTCACAAGATCTGTTGCTGTCATTCACATTAGAAGTACCAATGGACACCAGTCATCCTTCTAAGCTGTATAGCACATGGGATAACTGCGTAACACTATATTGGAAATAACTAGATAGGCAGGGGTTCTAATCTCACTCCTGGCAAATGTAAGTGTGTGGAAGTGTGCATGTTTGTTTGTAGGTGAAACAGTTTTTACTTTAGCAGTCATGCTGATGTCATTCACCTTAGATGTACCTTTGTGCACTTGCCAGCCATATAAGCTCTGTAGTGTGTGTGATAACTGTGTAACACTATGGTATAAATAACTGGATATGTAGTGGTTCTAACCTCAGTCTTGGAAAATGTTTGAGTGTAAGTGTGTATGTTTATAGGATGAAGTATTTTGAGGACTTTCCCACCCAGTACACATCCCAGTGCCCAACATTAGCAGCCCTGCTAAAGTAATTCACCTTAGAAGTATCTTTGTACACTTGTCAGCCCTTTACGCTCTGTAGCACATGCAATAACTATGTAAAACCATGGTACAAATAACTAGATAGTTAGGGGTTCTAACCTCAGTCCTGTCAAATGTTTATGTGCATGTTTATGGGGTGAAGTATTTTGAGGACTTTACCACCCTGTACACATCCCAGTGCCCAACTTTACAAGACCTGCTGATGTCATTCACCTTAGAAGTACCTTTGTGCACTTGCCAGCCCTGTAAGCTCTGTAGCACATGCAACAACTTTGCAACTACTATGGTACAAATAACTAGATAGGTAGGGGTTTTAACTTTATTCCTGGCAAATGTGTGTATGTTTATAGGATGAAGTATTTGAAGACCTTACCACCCAGTGTACATCCCAGTGCTCTATTTTAGCAGTCCTGCTGATGTCATTCACCTTAGAGGTACCTTTGTGCATTTGTTAGCTCTATAAGTTCTGTAGCATGTGCAATAACTGCATAACACTATAATAAAAATAACTTGATGGATAGGGGTTCTAATTGCAGTCTCGGCATATGTAAGTGTGGGTGTGTGTGCGTAGGAATAAGGGGTTTAGTCTTTCCCCACCCAGCACACTTCCCATTGCCCGACTTTACAAGATTTGCTGATGATTCACCTTATAAGTACCTTTGTAGTTGCCTCAGCCCTATAAGCTCTGTGGTGCATGCGATAATTCTGTAACGTTATAGTAGAAATAACTAAATAAACAAGAGTTCTAATCCCAGTACTGGAAAATGTGTGTGTGTGTGTGTGTGTGTGTGTGTGTGTGTGTGTGTGTGTGTGTGTGTGTGTGTGTGTGTGTGTGTGTGTGTGTGTGTGTGTGTGTGTGTGTGTGTGTGTGTGTGTGTGCATGTGTGCATGCGTGTGTGTGTGTGTGTGTGTGTGTGTGTGTGTGTATAAGTATGTAGGTTCATAGGATAAAGTGCTTTGTGGACCTACCCACCCACAACATGTCCCAGTGCCCTACCTTACAAGGGCTGTTGATGTCATTCACCTTAAAAGTGCTGTTGGACAATCTTCAGCCCTATAACCCCTATGATGTGTGTAATAATCATGTAACTGTATAGTGCAGATAGCAAGATTGGTAGGAGTTCTAATCTCAGTCTTGCCAAATGTAAGTATGAGTGTTTGTAAATGTGTATATTCATAGGATAAAGTATTTTGAAGCCTTTCTCTCCCAGTACACTTCTCCATTGCCATACTTTACAAGGGCTGGTGATATCATGCACCTTAGAAGTATATCCTTGGGGCACTCTTCAACCCTATAAGCTCTGTGGTGCATGCGATAACTGCATAACACTGTAGTACCAACAACTGAAGAGGTAGGGGTTTGAAACTCAATACTGGCAACTGTGATACTCTGTGTGTTTTTGAGAATAGTGTTCTCCATGTGTGTGTGTGTTTGGCTGAGGCCATATCCTCTGGGGGTGTGGGTTTTACCATTTTGAGGTGTGTCCACCCATTACACTTTCCATTGCCCTCTTTACAAGGGCTGCTAATGTCATCCACCATAGACATACCTGTATACACTTCTCAGCCCTATAAGCCCTGTGCAATAAATGTGTAATACTACAGTACAATTAATTAGACAGGCAGGGGATTTTGCCTCAGTTCTGGCAATTTTGTGTGTGTGTGTGTGTGTGTGTGTGTGTGTGTGTGTGTGTGTGTGTGTGTGTGTGTGTGTGTGTAAGTGTTTTTAAGTGTGTATATTTGTAGGATACAGTATTTTGAGCCTTTCCCTCCCCGTACACTTCCCCATTGCCATACTTTACAAAGGCTGGTTATGTTATACACCTTAGAAGTACCTTGGGGCACTCCTTAACTCTATAAGCACCGTGGCACATGCAATAATTGCATAACCCTATAGTACCAACAACTAGATAGGTAGGGGTTCTAAACTCAATACTGTGATATTGTGTGTGTGTCTGAAAAGCATATCCCCTATGACTGTTGTGTATGTCTGTATACCATTTTAAGCCCTGTTGACTCTCTCATCATGGTATTACTTTGCAATGCCAGTTAATGGCATCTGCTATACATGCAACATGTTAAACTGTACAGCCGATACCAGTCATCTGTACATATGTATATGGAATTCCCTGATGTTTGCAACCAATATGTTGTCTGTGACCCCTAATAATGGGCATTTATGAGACACATTGCCAAACTGTCACAGTCACTTTAGTGAAAGACATGGCAGCAGCAGACCTCATACCTGTCTAACACATAATACTAATAGACAGACTGCTACCCTATTACTGTATCAAATCACCTTGCAGCAGTCTGCAGATAGACATAAGGTGAACGCTATATGTGAAGCTTGGGCAAACAGCAAACATTGGCACACCCATCACATATTGCTGTGTCACACATGGGAAATGGATAGCGGAACATGTCATGCAATTGAATGCACCTTCCAAAGAGTATGTGTTGTTACATGACAATAGCTGTCAGTAACCTAGTATGTCAGTCTGTCATGGTTTTACCAGATGTTGGCCAAAAAAACACATGTACATGAACCATGTGAAGAAATCATATGTCAGAGATCAGGGCAATATGCACACATATGCAAAGGTCAGAGGTATGGCCACCATCTATACTCATACCTCCCAAGCTGTCGGACCAAGGACTGCTCACAAAGCCATATATAATGGGATGACAAAGGACACATAATAGGGACACCTGTCAAATATTGCTCCTACAAACATATAACAGTGATAGCATAACAGGGTTTGTATTAGCATAGATGGTCTGAATGGTATGAAGTGTGCAACTCATAATGTCTTCCATTATGTTATGACTGCAGCCTGCAATGGTTTGGCAACAATGTGCAGACAGACACAGGTGTATGAGGAAATGCACTACTGATATGTGGCATGCATCAGGACAGTCTCTGTAAACTGAACAGTTGCGAAGTATGTCTGAACTACCCTGCAGGTTGCAGTCCATGTTTGGCAGGGTGTAACCTGTGCTGACAAATGAAACAGTTGAAAGAGGTCCCACAACTGTGGGACAAGAAACATGTCATACAGGTACTGATTGCATAGATATGTGATTGCACATCAGAAGCACCTTAATGTCCTGGGAAATACTGTAAGTGAAGGTAATGCCACACAAAGAAGGTGTCATACTAGCATACCAGAGGACATCCTGTGTGTTGCACTTGCCATGGGCATGCTATGTGCTGCCAACTGTCGCATTACTACAATTTATGTCCCACATTCCACAATTGATAATGTCACACACACGTTATATGTTGCCTATGTGTGTGCAATATGTAGACATGAAAGGCCCTGTGCCTACTGTGTGCCCACAAGATAGGCAAATCTGTTGGGGTAAGGTCATGGCTAGGCTTGTGAGGGAGCTACTGCCAGTACTCCAGTAACCTCCTCTGTATGTATGAGCCTGTGGTACTACAGAACACTGAGGTGACATGTATGAAGGCTAGCTGTCTGTGACAAGGGGTATGTATGCAAGGACACACTGTCTGCCAACAGTGTCCCTCACACACTGTTGCATGCATACACACCTGGTAAACATACATATCCAGCTGTACCATGGCTATGAAATGGTCAATTAGTGTCTACTCTGCCATACTCCACATGGGTAATGTCTGCAAGGCTACAGCCTGCAGACACAGACACCCAGAACACAAACAGAATATACCATGTCAGACTACATTCAGTCCATGGTACTAACACCAATACTGCATTATGGCTAATAAGGTGCATACACTTTGATGTATACCCATGACAAACACAAGCAGACCACATTACACAGCATTACATAGCTACACTGTGCTATATATTCACTCTGTGCATCAGACCCATATTAGCATGTACCTGCATTGATGGTATGGATGACAGGGATGTGGCACAGGTATCATCATATGCACAGGATGTGGTGTGGGTTTCCCAGAGGCCTAGGCTGGGTCATACTGTTGACATCATGTGTGTGTTTGGAGAGTTGTTCTTGCAATGGACTGTGCAGAGGTGCTGTGTGTGTCTGGAGGTGACCTGCATGTGATACAGATGTGTCTGTGCTTGTATGCACACAGTCACGCCATGTGGCTGCCCTACACAGGGGTAGGTTGAAAAGCTACAGACCATACATGGCAGGGTGTACAGTTCACCGTCTCCATTCATGGACATGGGAACTGGTCCTGCCAAGGGGTATAACTGGCACCACCAGGCCCAAGGCCAGATGCAGTACTACTCCCCGAAAATTACTGCTGTCTTCTGGATCCATGTCCCTGATGGGACTGGCAAGGACCATGTTTCCATGGCCTGCTCTGATGTGGTGTGAATAGCATCCCCCCTTTGGTAGTGCTGGTGGTACTGCCACTATGGGAGTGTGAAGGTGCATGGTCTGGTAGACTCTCATCTGATCTTGGCGCTGACCTACATCCATGTGGTTGATGCCCATCCCCCACCATACGCTCCAGCACAGACATTCCACGGTTGAGGATTGCCAAGGTCTCACCCCACCATCTACTCATGACCTCAGTATTGTGATGTGTAGCCTCCACAAGGTCATGTAGGTTGTCATAGATGCCAGGAAGAGTTGTATCCAAGACCCTGAGTATTTGCCTGGTTTTGTGATCAGTATGTGCCTGTGCCTCCATGACAGAGCAAAACATGTGTCTGGTGACACCTGATGTGGCACTTGTGACAGGTGCTTGGTGGGAATCAATCCTCCTTCAAGCACACCTGTCCATCTGTCTGGGTGGGACCTCATCTGCATTCTGGCTATGGCTAGTGTCTACACTCATACTTGCCATAGTCACCACACTAGCCTGTTCCATGTCACCACCTACCAACTGTCCATTATCTGTGGCCTCTGTGGATGGGGTATGTGTGGGCATTCTGACTGTGTGCGGGGACATTGTGGGTGACAGTGGAATGCCAACCAATGGTACAGATTCACCCTCTGATAACCCCATATGTGCCTCACTATGACTACCATCATCGTCAGAGTCCATAGAGACATTGACATCAGGTTCTGTGCGGGATGGACCATGACCACCATGTCCACCTGTGAGGGGAAGACAACATATGTAAATTAATGCTTGAACTATAAGGTGTGCTGGTATACACACACACACACACACACACACACACACACACACACACACACACACACACACACATACAGGTGAGGTAGCACAAAGACATTACACAGACCTCAAATATCCAAATAGTGACATCCACAACACACAATCAGACTACAACATACACAGTCTGGAGAAGCCCTCGACATCATGCAGTGCAGCCATTCTCACTTAATGTCACTACTAATATACACCTCTGGGATACGTGAGTACTGCTAGTCAATGATGGGCTTGCACCTAGCACACACTGCACCCATGTACACATTATTGCTGTTCACCTGTATAGCACAGTGGCAACACCTACAGAACATACCTCTCAACTGTACAGACTTTCGCAGAACTTCTACGTTTCTGGTTCATATTTTTGGTCTGTTCATCATAACTCCTGTGTTTGTCTGACACATTATTGAGATGATCTGGAGATTTACATCGCTAATTAATGACATACATTTCAGTTTCAGACTTCAAAGTCTGCAGTAAATGTATGTTAAAATAAAACCGGTTACTCTAACAACTTTCAAAGCTTACAGTGGATATAATAAGTGTACACACCCCTGTTAACATGTCAGGTTTTTGTGACATATAACATGAGACCACAATAAATCATTTCAAAAACTCACCCATCTTTGATGTGTTGATGTGACCTATAACCTGTGCAATCCAATTGAAAAACAAACAAATCTGTTAGGGGTAAAATATAGCAAATTAAATAGATACAATCGGCTGGTTGCCTAAGTGTGTACACCCTTAAACTAACACTTTGTTGAAGCACCTTTTGATTTAATTACAACATTCAGTCTTCTTGGGAATGAGTCTATCAGCATGGCACATCGTGACTTGGCAATATTTGCCCACTCTTCTTTGCTTAAGCCCTCCAACACTGTCAGATTGTGAGGGCATCTCTTGTGCACAGCCCTCTTTAGGTCACTCCACAGATTTTCTATTGGATTCAGGTCTGAGCTCTGGCTGGGTCATTCCAAAACTTTGATTCTCTTCTGGTGAAGCCATTCATTTGTTGATTTGGATGTATGCTTCTGGTCATTGTTGTGCTGACAGGTGAAAGTCCTATTTGTCTTCAGCTTTCTAGCAGATGCCTGAAAGTTTTGGGCCAAACATGACTGGCATTTGGAACTGGTCATAATTCACTCCACCTTAACTAATGCTGCAGTTCCAGGTTATGAACAGCAACCCCAAAGCAGGACACTGCCACCACCATGCTACACTGTGGGGATGGTGTTCTTTTGTTGATGTGAAGTGTTTTTGCACAAAATGTACCTTTTGGAATTGTGGCCAAACAGTTCAACCTTGGTCTTATTAGACCATACCACATTTTCCCACATGCTCTTGGGGGACTTGACATATTGATTTCACATTTTAGGCAGGCCTGGATGTTGTTTTGTGTGTGAAAAGGCTTCCATCTCCCAAACCTACCCCTTAGGCCTGACATATGGAGAATATGGGAGATTGTCATCACATGTAGTACACAACCAGTACTTGCCAGAGATTCATGCAGCTCCTGCAGTGTTGCATTAGGTCCTATGGCTGCTTTTCTGAGCAGTGTTTGTCTTGTCTTTTCATCAGATATGGAGGGGTGTCCAGTTCTTTGCAACATAACTGTTGTCCCATATTTTTTCCCCTTTGTGATGACTGTCTTCACTGTGTTCTGTGGTATATGCAATACTGTAGAAATGTTTTTGTACCCTTCTCCTGGCTGATACCTTTCAGCATTGAGATCCCTTTGATGCTTTGTAAGCTCTCTGTGAACCATGGCTTTTGCTGTAGCAGGCAACTGAGTAAATGTCAGGGAAATCCTACTGGGACAGCTGACCATTATTAGGTGTTGATCAGAGTCTCTTTAATTAATGGCAGGGGCATATCCAAGAATCACACTTATACATCCAGCTTATTGTACAGTACTTATAGGTTCATAGGTTCATAGGTGTGTACTAGGCTAATGGCCCTAAAGCCTTTACAAGCCTAGCCCATAGAATTACCCTGGTATGATGCCACCCACCTTAGTTCCCAGTGCCTCTGCTGAGTACAGCCACTGGAGTGATCCTCGGGGTGAATTTTCTATTTCCCATCTACTCACATAATTTCTCTTGAAAAGGGCCAGTGAGGTGCTCTGCTTGACATGTATGGAAAGTCTATTCCATAGCATGGGTGGTCTCTGGGTTATGAACCTGTCCCTCCGGCATGTTCTGTTGATTGTGGTAATGAGGTTGAGGTCTCTGGAGCATGTGGTGCAGAGGGATTGGGATTTCTTTAGATGTAGCATTTCTAACAGAACTGTGTCAGACATGGCTTTGTAAGTCAAGCAGAGATCGCCTCTAAGTAGGCTATATGGGACAGAGAATAGTTGGAGTTTTTTGAGTCTGTCCATGTAGGACAAGTGTTAGGATACTCTTTATGAGGTACTTTTGCAGCCTCTCCAGTTGTTGCAGGTGTCTAGTGAGGTACATACCAATTGGGGCATTGTACTCAATGACTGGCCTAATGAGGGAAAAAGTAGAGGGAGACAATAACCTCTTAACAGGGACATGTACATCTTTTCTCTCCACTGTATAAGAGTAATATTTAAAATATGTCCCTAGTTTTGGGACTTTGTCCCCCCATTTTGTCAGTCTTTGTCCAGATTTCTTGCACTGACAGGTTGTGAGGTATGCTACAGATATGTTACATCTCCTGCAAATGGGCCCCTGTGATGACCACTGTGGTGCAGTGTAGTTTATCCCACCACAAGTGAACATGCACATATCGCAATATGGCTTAGAGTGACAGTTGTGTGCGTGGTAAAATGCTTGCCCTTAACATTCCAAGGGTATTGGTGAGCCACAACAGGACAATTCCATACTCAGTAGCTTCAGGCTGCTGACCCACTTCCAGACCAGAGGGACCTATGTAGTTGCTAGAGAGAGGTATTGTTAGCAGACTCACAAGTGGCATTGGTACAAGATGAATGCTGTTTTTCTGAACATGTACAGTACAAGCTCTGATACTGCACAATTTGCTATCCTTCACCATAGATGTGCACTTCTGTGCATTACAGATCCCCACCCACAACTGTGTTTTGACCTGACATATGCATCTAGATACTCTATGGATGCCAGTATGGCTGCTACAGTAGTAGATTGATGTCCACTGGGACCTTACCTGCACACTCCTTGCCTGGTTTCTGGGTGCCACCCACCTCCACATTGTGGGTGTCTTGACTCTGCTGTTGTTATGTGGTGGGTGCCCCAAGATTGGCAAGGACCTCCTCCATAGATGTAAGTAGGGCCTACATAGCAGGACCCCTCCACCTGTGGCTGTGCAGTCCCTGGCCATGGCAGCAGCCCTTCGGCAGGCATGGCGGATGAGATCAGTCACATGATGCCTGACCTGTTCATAAGACCGTGAGTGCTGACCCACATCATTTACCCTATGGATGAGGTCATCCCACAGGGCGGTCCACTCCTCCAGAAGCATTTGGCTACAGCCAAACATCACCTCATGGTGCTTTAGTATGGTGTTGATGATAGGTGACATCTGTGCATCTGAGTATGATGGCTGTCTGGCACTCTGCATGTCACATGGAAGACATAAACAGGGAAACACATCACAGGACCTCATACATTGGTCAGCATTATTTCCAGAACCTCCACATCAACACTGACTAGCACTAGCCACAACTTATGATCACATAATACCCCTGTCATCTATCAGCACAATATGAGTTTGCTTTGCACACTTCATTCATCATTCACTTTTGTGTAGAGGGATGACAGTGGCCATCATCCATGCAGATGGGATGCCGATGGTGCTCAGGCTTTGTTTGACTACAGTATGTAATGGAGCTGGGAACACATGCCTGAGTTCATGTAGGATGCAGATAGGAATGTCATCAGGTCCCATGGAGACTTAAATTTGTTGCCTTTGAGTAGGCATTATAGATCTGTTCCCTGCTGATGAGAAGAGGGGTGTGGGTGCTGTGCATATTCACCTATACTGATGGGGGGACAGGGGGGTGATGTTTTCACTTAACCTGTCTGCAGCGGGTTGGCTATAGCTATGGCATGTTTGTATGTGGTGTGATTGCACACCAGTACAGGGTGGGTTGGGTTGTTGCCTTTGAGATTGAAGACATATGTGAAGATGGCCTTGTGATTGGCCTTGGTGGATGTGTCCAATTAGTACCCATAGCTAGCCTTACAGTGATTCACCTGTGACCTTATATACTTGTTCAGACAAAGGTGGACTTGCTTCCAGGTTGGCGCCTGCTCCTACTTGACCCTATACAGCCAATATAGCAACCTATCCTGTGGTTTGTGTATTGCTGATAACCACCAAAGGGGATTACTCTACCTGCCTGGAGGCGGGTTTTACAAGTCAGGTATTGCTGAGCCCATACAGCTATGTAGGTGCTCATATATGTTTGTATTAAACATGGACATGAGGTCATAACACAGTTGGACACTTCTCCAATTTCAACCTGATAATCATACTTATTCTAGTACCCATTTCTGTGTCACAGCAATGCAACAACCTGTAGCTGTAGAAGTTTATGTCTGTTGGGTGCACTGAAACTATAATTACACATGTGTACAACATGTACACATTATTTGAACAGACGGTTTTACTGCAGCAATTTCCTCAGCTTATCTACTCAAGTATTTCAGATGTGTCCCTATTTTCATGCCTTTGTCCCCTCACTTTGTCAGGCTTGGTCCAGATTCATTGCACTAAGGAGTTCTGAGCATACCTGTCACATGCTCGGATTGTCAGAGAATGTCCAGGTTTTTGGCTCATATTTTTGTTCAGTTCCACAAATTATTTGTATTTTTCTGGTAAATCACTGTGATGATCTGAGGATTTCTGTCAGTAAATAATGACAAACATTTCAGAGTCAGACCTCACATCCTTCAAAAAATGTATGCTGCAACACACCCTGTTACTCTAGCAACTTTCTAAGTTTATAAGAGCGATATTAAAAATATGTCCCTATTTTCTGTCCATTGTCCACCCAATTTGACAGCCTTTATCCAGATTTCTTGCAGTAAGAGGTTGAGAGGTATGGTTCTGAGGTAAGACTGCACTGCATATTATATATATATATATATATATATATATATATATATATATATATATATGTATATATATGTATGTATATATATATATATATATATATATATGTATGTATATATATATCTATATATATATATATATATATATCTACAGAGAGAGAGAGAGATGCACACACACACACACACACACACACACACACACACACACACACACACATACACACACACATATATATATATATATATATATATATATATATATATATATATGTGTGTGTGTGTGTGTGTGTGTGTGTGTTATGTATATATGTTTTCATATACATGTATCTCTACACACACACACACACACACACACATATATATATATTTACAAGACCTGACTGATTCCATAGAGTTTTTCCCTACTGTTGAATGACTCTACTGCATATGTTTGAAAAAGATTCAGAGGTTCCCACAGCTCAAATGCTGCAGTGGTTACATTGCTCTGACTATAGTGTACGGAGTCCTGGGTTTGAGACTTGTCAGGGCTGATGATTTTCTTGGTGGGCAGAACCAGGGCTAATGGAGACAGAGTGATTAAAGCACTTTTAAGAGGTTTTAAGTGGGTTTGTATGGTTTTGTGCAAAGCTAAGTGATACTAACAGATGATTAAGTTCACTTAGCAATGCTTACTCCCACTTACACCTGCACTAATTTTAAATAAATAAAAGAAAAAAGTTTGATAGGAAAGTGGTGAAATGGGGGCAAGCAAGGGGTAAAACATTAGGTAAACCAGCTAGGGATATGCAGGATGGCTGTAGGAAAGGACCATGTCTCTACATTTCTTCTGCAGCAACAGTTATCAACAATGTGTAGTATTTGCAATGTGCAGCCTCACACCCCACAAGGAGGGGGGTTGGCAACAGGCATTTGTAGAATAATTTCAGGGTGAATTGATTAATTTCATTGTACATGGGGGCAAATATAGAGATATGTATGAGACAATGATTTATTTGTGGGACAGATGCCCCTTTTTTAGGTGAGAGTGGGATGTTGGGGAAGGGATGTAGGTATTTTTGGGAAGGTAGGTTGGGTAGGACAGGTGGCATTTGCAGACAGACAAGACACAATAGACAGGGGCAGTATA
The DNA here is from genome assembly GCF_019279795.1 of Protopterus annectens. Taxonomy (NCBI): domain Eukaryota; kingdom Metazoa; phylum Chordata; order Ceratodontiformes; family Protopteridae; genus Protopterus; species Protopterus annectens. Next base: position 386,676,898 of record NC_056745.1, on the reverse strand, counting down.
TGACACATGAGGGGGTAAACACCTTGGACAGGGAGGGTGGTTGGGGATCAAGGGCCCATGAGCCCCCCAGTGGATACAGTGGGACTGAGGTCCCTAGCCATGGGCAGTCACCACTGCACCTTCACAGCCCTGAAGGTGGCTGTACTGGGGGCTGGACAAGAGGGGCAGCCTGTCCATCGAGGTGTGCCAGACGTCCTTCCATCTGGTGTAGCTGCCCATCTAACTTGGAGCGGATGACACTGCGCACCATAACCCAGAACATTCTGTGGGTGACAGATTCCTCTCTGCGTGCACACCCGGGGGGGATGGGATCATTCCCTGAAGTGGTTCCACCTGAAGGTGGTGCAGGACCAGCAGAGGAGGATGTTCTGAGTTAGGTCTCAGACGTGCTGGGGCACAGTGCCACAGCAAGATGGGGTGGGAGCGGCAGATCCGCTGGAATCTGCCTTCCCAAATGTGTTATGGTGTTGTGGTTTTCAAAGATATATTGATCAGTCATGAACAACACATTTCAAAATTAGTTATAACAGCATGCATGGGTTTTCCCATTAACCCAAAGCAACAGATTTGAAACAGTTACATAGCAAACAGAACACATGCATAAATGGAACAACAGTAAGCATTTTAACAGCATGCAAGTTACATTGATGGCAACAAACCACCAATAATAATAATAATAAATAAATAATAATAATAAACCACCCCAACACTACCAGGTTATACCTCATACCATGCTTTTTGGCCCTAAAACTTGGACCGAACCACAAAAGAAGGGGGAGTATCGATATTCATCAAAGACACCCACACCTCCAGGTTGGTGGCAAATCACGAAACATCAGAGACTATCCATGTGCAACTAACAGTGGGTAAAACTGCCTTCCAGTTTATAGCCTGCTACAGACCACCCTCCCAAACCCAGGAACCCCACTCTGCCTTTCTGAGAACACTGGAAAATATGAAGGTCTCTCCAAACACCATTATATTGGGCGACTTCAACTACCCAAACATAGACTGGGAGCATTACTCTAGCTCCAACACCCCAGCCCAAAGGTTCCTAGAATTTATAAACTCAAATGCTATGGAACAACTTGTTACCACTCCCACAAGAGGGGAAAACATACTGGACCTGATCATCACCAACATGGGGACTCTATGCTCCAGACCAGAAGTGTATCCCCCACTGGTAAGATCAGACCATAAACTAATCTCACTGGATATTCACATCCCGACCCCACCCCCTGCCCAGAAAACTACAGTGAAAAACTTCTCTAAAGCAAATTTCACACTCCTCAAAACTGAGGTGGAATCCTTCAAAGGCCCCAAGCCTGTGGAAAATACGGCCCAGACCACAGAATCCTTTATAAACGCATTCTATGAACACCTTCAGGAATGCATGGATCATGCTATCCCAAATAAAACCAAGACCCAATCCACCAAAGGCAGACGTCCTGTCTGGTGGACCCCAGCCATAAACAAAGTATACAATAGAAGGAGGAAGCTACTAAATGATAGAGCAAAATCCCAAAAAGGGAAGGCATCACTGATCAGTATTAGCAAAAAACTATGGGCACTCATAAAATTGTCTAAGGCCAGCCTCGAGAGAAAAATTGCACAGGACACTAAGGATAATCACAAGGCTTTCTTTAGTTATGTTAGGACCCTGGGTGGTAATCCCAGATATGCTCAGAATTAGTCCAAAATGACAAAAAATACACTGAACCCACAGACATTGGCAACATCCTAGCTGACAGGTCCAGCGCAAACTCCCCACCAAAGGGCAAATATCTATCCCAGCAGAGTGCTGCCCCCCTGACATCTCAGATGCTCAGGTAAGAGCCGCCCTCTCCAAAGCAAAAAACACAGCATCAATGGGACCAGACAGTGCATCCTACATGAAATCCAAGAAGAGCTAAACCCAAACATAAAACTACTGTTCAATCTCAGCCTTACTACAGGATATGTGCCCAAAGAGTGGCGTACAGCAACAGTGGTCCCTCTCCATAAAGGTGGTGTCTCAACGGATCCTGGAAACTATCGCCCCATAAGCCTGACTAGCTTGGTCTGCAAAGCTATGGAAAGGATCATCATGGACCTCATAAATAAAGATATTGGGGACCTACAGACACTGGATCCTACCCAGTTCGGCTTTGTTAAGGGCAGATCCTGCCTCTTAAACCTGGTTGATTTCTTTGAAACAGTCACCAAGGCCATTGACGAGGGGAAGGTTGTCCACACAGCCTACCTGGACCTCCCAAAAGCCTTCGATACAATACCCCACTCGGGCATTATAGATAAGCTCACCAGCTTAAATATAAACCCCTATGTCACTAGATGGATTGCAAACTGGCTCAAGGACAGAACCCACATGGTTAGAATTGCTGGAGCCATGTCAGACTCCAAACCAGTTACAAATGGTGTCCCACAAGGCTCAGTCCTGGGACCTCTCTTGTTCGGTATATATTTCTCAGAGGTACAGGCCAACACTGAAGGACTGTGGCTGACCAAGTTCGCAGATGACTGCAAACTTGGCGCCATAATCGACTCTCCAGCTGACACAAGCATCCTCCAAAAGGGCCTCATAGAAACAGACAACTGGTGCCAGAGCCATGGCCTCAAGCTAAATGCCAAAAAGTGTATAGTCATCCCCTTTGGCAAAAACAAAGTGCCCACAAATTACCACATAGGTGGTAATCCATTAAGTACAGAAGAAGCAATTAGTGACCTGGGGACCCAAGTTGATAGCAATCTCTCATTTGACAACCACGTGGCCAAAGTGGTTAGAAAAACATTTTATATAGCCCACCTAATCATGAAGGGATTCACATCTAGATCAGGGGAGGTCATCGTGCCTCTTTACTCATCCCTCATCAGGCCCATAATTGAGTACAATGCCCCTTTTGGGATGTACCTTACCAGACACCAGCAGCAACTGGAAAGACCCCAAAAGTACCTCACCAGGAGGATCAAAGGGCTCAAACAGATGCCATATGCTGCCCGGTTAAAGAAACTCCAGCTCTACTCAGTGGCATACCGCCTGTTCAGAGGCGATCTGTGCCTGATGTATAAAGCCATGTCCAACCCGGAATTAATGGACATGCTGCACCTCAGAAAATCCAAATCCCATTGAGCTACGCGCTCGAGAGACTTGAACCTCAGCACTGAAATAAATAGGACATGCTGGAGGGACAGATTCATAACCCAGAGGCTCCCTTCACTCTGGAATAAAATCCCAGTCCAGGTTAGGCAGAGTCCCTCACTTCTGTGTCACTGTTAGACAGAGGCACAGTATACTAACCTCGAAAAAGGGCATAGCAAAATAAATTTAAAATGGGTGGCGAAAGCCAAACACATTCTGGCTAGGCTTATAAATGCCTAGTATGAATCTATGAACCTATAATAATGGTATCTGAACAAGGTATGTTTATATGCAAACAATGAAATATATGAACAATAATAGAACACATGTCACAACAATAGGTTTTGAGAACAACATACCCATAGTATATGAATAATAATTATTGATGTAGATGACGGGTGGGGGGAGAGAATACAAAGTCCTTTAACAACTGTATCAGCTTCTGTTTTTCACAACAGTACTGCTCAATACTCTACAGGTCTGCCCTCACTTTACATCTACCTATGATCCTTAGCTTCTGTGGCACATACATACTTGTTAGACTGTCAACCTATAATGGTATGGGGCAGACTGGGTACACTGTGGCTGCTTTACTGGAGGGGGCTTGTACATGTCAGGGTTACATACTTAACAAAGAAGGCATACCCTGCAATGATGTTTTGTAAGTCTGCTACTAGCATAAATCACCTGGATTCCTATCTGTGTCCAAGATGATTGGCAGCAGTGACCACTAGCCATGACAGTGTGACACTTGAGAGACATGTATTGGGAAGAGGACATAATGCATGTACCTATCCTGCTGACATTAGCCGGCAGGGGGTTGGACAGTGGGACAGTTGTGCACGGTGTATTGTTATTACCTTCAAACAGCTACTACAAACATTTCTTTACCTGTAAGACCTGTGGAAAAATATCTGTTACCACTATCTGACTGTTTCTACAAATATTCAAGATTTCTTATGCACATATGCACATATCTCAGTACCACTCCCTGGATTTGAATCATGTTTGGGTGTGCTAAAATGAAATACAAGACTATTTCTCATCACACTGAGCTACTGGGAAACTGCTATTTTTTGTTTGACTGTCTTCTGCCTAATACTCTGTGGGTTAGACAGTCTGACCTTGTAATCTTCAGATTCATGCATGACAGATAGTTACTGTACTGTGTAGTAATCCTTTGAAATTATACAATCTGGAAAACAAAGGTTAACACAAGGCATTGGAACAGGGGATACATTATGATACATTTGACGTTATTATTCAGGGTTCTGATCTTAGTGCATAACATATGTCATATTTCATGTATACCTTAATTTACAGCTCCACAATCTACTGTTTTGCATACTAGCTGATTCTCAGATCAACCTCTGTTAATTCATGCTGTCAAAGCCATATTTTCTGTGCAGACCTTGAACACATTCAATGTCTACAACAACATACCAGAATAAACACAACAGCTGGTGGTTTCGTTTTTTTTTTTATTATAAGTATATGACACAGTGCTCTATGACTGCATATGCTGTAGATGACTAGTAGTCTGGCAAACTGTTCTTTATTCATTAGATTATTCGTTAGACACAGAACTTGGTAAACAATTTCATCCTTCTTATTTATTTCACTATATAATGCAAGTTAGATCTGTACTCAGCAGCCTGTCGGTGCAGCCTTGTTAGTCTGTCCGCATGGGCCTCAGCATTGCTAGCCCTCTCCACTGAAGCTGTAGGGGGAAAAACAAACAAACATTATGCATACCTGTCTATCACATACTCAGGCTAGAATTTGGTACAGCTATATCCGGGATACTTATAAACTGCTGGAGCATGGTTATCCCAAGCGTCTTGGATCCACTGGGCTAAGAGCACCCCATTCCTCTCCTTTAGGTTGGCATAGTGATGCCATATCTGCTCACCAGTTCGGGCGATGCCAGTGGCAATGGTGAGATTGTGTGGCAGATGGTCCAAGGCCCCCACTTTAAACTGTGAACCCTGGTACTGGCCCTGCAGAAGTCTGTCATCATGGTTTGCTACAAGGAGCCCAGTCTTGACTCTGGACTCCAAAATGCCCCAGTGCTGCGCCCAAAAATGGGAGCTCTCACCAGCACGTGACATAGTTCCTACTCAGAGAAAGCTACAACAGATTCTGGCTATATTCCCACCTGAGCCATTTAAATAAGGTTATATTCCCACCCTTTGCAATCATTGGACCATTTTGAAAATGCTAAGCTCAGATAAGCAGTGCACAAATCCACTAAGCTGGGTTGAACAATGCTTAAAAGGGTAATTGCTGAGCATTGTTTAACAGTGTGCAAATCTGCTTAGCCAAGCTGACTGCTGCTTAGTATTTACATCTAAGCAATGCTTATACCAGCTAGGCATAGCCAAGCACAGCTAACCATTGCTCACTTTTCATTTTTAGGGAATATCAGAATAATGACTTTTAATTAATCATTACTGACATATTAGTAAGTGTATATGATTTACTTTACATGACATCCCTCTTTGTGCTTTCATTACATTACCATGGAGTGTGACTATACTGTATGGGACACTTGTATATACATGGGTGATTTTACATGTTATATGCACTCACACTTCCACTGTAGACCAGCTACACTACCCAGGTTGACAAATATCAATTACTACATAATTTAAAATACAATTTATACTTTTAATACTGATTTTCAATGTAAAAATAAAGTGCCCACCTAGGTACTTAAACCATGAATGTCTCCATACAAAGCCAGGACTATAACCACTAGACTATCTTGACTTTAGGAGTTTAGCTGTATATTTTTATTTATCTCCTATGGGATGTTTAAGCAATGTTGAGCAGAAAGCCCTAACACACAAACCTGCTCAGCTACCCTTAAACATACCTCAGAATAGAAAAAAAAATTAAAAGAATCAACCCACTTTATTTACATGTAGCTGTACTCCTTGTCAGTCACAGTAGGGAGAATTGTAAGGGAACACATAGGGACAGTTTTAATTATTGCTCTTACAAACTTTCAAAGTGTGACTGTGGTTTTCTTGGAGATCATTGGCAAATCACTCGGGGTTTAAGTCAGAACATACTGACAGACATTTGGTTTTCAGACTTCATACCGTTCAGGAAATCCGTGCTAATGCAAACCTTTTATTCCATCAACCATCCATGTTTGTAAGTGCAATATTTAAAATGTGTCCCTATTTTTAGGCCTTGCCCCCCCCCCATTATTTATGGCTTTGTACAGCTTTCTTGCTCTATGAGGCTGAGAGATATGTGAGGCAGGCATCTGGGCATTCTGTGGAAACATGTACAGTTGAGAGGTATGGCCGTACAGCACTTTTACAATGGCAGACATTCGGGTTTCAGTCTTCATACCCTTCAGGAAATCCATGCTGATGCAAACCTTTTATTCTATCAACTTTCCAGGTTTGTAAGTGCAATATTTAATAAGTGTCCCTATTTTTGGGCCTTGTCCCCACATTATGTATTGCTTTGTACAGCTTTCTTGCTCTAGGAGGTTGAGAGGTATGTGAGGCAGGTATCTGGGAATTCTACAGAAACCTAGACAGTTGAGGGGTATGGCTGTATGGCAATTTTACAATAGCAAACATTTGGGTTTCAGTCTTCATACCCTTCAGGAAATCTGTGCTGATGCAAACCTTTTATTCTATCAACTTTCCAGGTTTGTAAGTGCAATATTTAATAAGTGTCCCTATTTTTGGGCCTTGTTCCCACATTATTTATTGCTTTGTACAGCTTTCTTGCTCTAAGAGGTTGAGAGGTATGTGAGGCAGGTATCTGGTAATTCTACAGAAACCTAGACAGTTGAGGGGTATGGCTGTATGGCACTTTTACAATAGCAAACATTTGGGTTTCAGTCTTCATACCCTTCAGGAAATCTGTGCTGATGCAAACCTTTTATTCTATCAACTTTCCAGGTTTGTAAGTGCAATATTTAATAAGTGTCCCTATTTTAGGCCCTTTTCCCAACATTATTTATGGCTTTGTACAGCTTTCTTGCTCTAGGAGGTTGAGAGGTATGTAAAGCAGGCAACTGGATATTCTGCAGATACCTGTACAGTTGAGGGGTATGGCCATACAGCACTTTTTCAATGCAGGGGGTGTGTGACAGAACTTGTTACACAAACCCTGCACTGATTTATTGCTCTCCATATCTATTTCAGTGTCTGTGGCACTGTTTTACACATTTTATTTGATTTCAGTGTCCATGGACACTGAAACACTTTTAAAAAGTGCTGTACAGCACTTTCTGAGTGCAGGGGGTATGTTAAATGTGCATGCACTATTTAAACATGCCCCCTGCACTCAGTAGTGTTTTTGTCCATTTAGCCTTAGCAGCAGCATGCCTTCATGAATATGCAAGGTGTGCTGCTGTTAAAGCTAAGGGTACATGGACATGGTTCACTCCATGCAGGAATAGCACTATTCCTGCATGGAGTTTATTTAATCCAGGGGTTTGAATTTTTCACAAAATGCATATTAACACAAAACAATCTATTTCAGTAACTTACTAAATGTATGAGCAAGAAAATCTGTATCTATGTTTGGGCCTTTAATGCCCTCCCCCCTATTCCCCCATTATGTTAGCTTTGTCTAAGTTGCTTGGATTAAGATCCCATAATGGCAGGGGGAAGAAGAAAAAACAGCAATGGAAATACTATTTCTTCATTGCTTTTCCTGAGCAGCCCTGAAGTACCGTGCAAGAGTGGGAATGTAAGTCCCATATGCACGCACAGTACATCAACAAACAAAAAACACAGAAAAACACTTCAGTATTGTTATTCAAGGACATTATTTAAAAAAGGTACGTCATTTCTTTCTTAAATAAGGTCAAAAGCCTGTACATTACTTTGAAACATTTTTACTTATCTGTACGCATGTTAAATGAAATTATTTTTTTTAGCAGAACTGAACATTTTTTTTTTGTTTTGTATTTTTTTGCAGAGGTTCCCAAAGATACGATAGGTTTCTTTATTTGGATGTGACAAATCTTGCAGATTTTCCATACATCTTTTTCTTTAAGTGTTATGGGACCAAGGATTGGGTGTTTGTATTTGCTGTAAGACTGCATGGGGATCGCCCAGAATAGCTAGAAAGATACTATTGAAAAATTCAAGTTCATCCTCCCTAGTAGGAAGTGATAGAATAGGAGAATTATCACAAAGTGTTTATAGATAAGAGATTTTTTTTAATCAGAATAAGGATGTTTTGTGGCATGTATAAAACCTGCAATCAGATACCTTTATATACTGCTAGAAAATCAAAGAACTTGAGGCAATTTAACAAGATCAGTGAGTGCAAATGCAGTTCTCATCAAAATGATAGCCATTTACTATCAATCATGAAGTTTTTTTCTGCAAACTCACACAAGCTATTTTCAGCCACATGACATACTGCTCACCAGTGTCTGTGCAAATAAATGCGCAATGATAACGACATTGCCAGGTTCATGCTGCTGTACACAAAATAGCACAACTGATGCATAAGGGTAACACTCAACTAGGAAAACAACAAAAGAAATCGATAAACTGACATGACCAGTGGGTCTGGTACTGATTATTGCAGTTATACATAACATAAACCTAAGAAGATATCATTCACGTGGTAAATTAATTTATTTTATTTGTTTGTATCTATATATCTATATCCATCTAGCTATCTTTATATATATATATATATATATATATATATATATATATATATATATATAGATGGATAGACAGATACACACACAGACAAATTTATTTAATTAGTTAGTTAGTTGTTCATAAATCATTTGTTTACTGATTGGATGGGCTGATCCAATTATTCTTTTCATCCATGACGTGGAGTAGAAACATAAAACAATAATACAACACAGATATCATACTAAACAACTAGAATAAATGCATGTAAATGGCATATAACAAACCATTAAGTATCTATTACAATTGTTGAGAGATATGCATTAAAAATGAGGCATGAGTGGACATGTTTTTGTAGTTTACTGTATGGTATGACACTGGTTTTATAAAATTATTGGTGGTCGTTAAAATGTAATTTAGTACACTAATGCAGAGATTTAATATGAGAGGTAAAGTTTTAAGAGGGCTGTACAATTGATTAAGGTAGAGTGCAAGTTAGCATTAGAAGAATAAACAGAGGTGAGAAAATCTTTGTAAAATCAGAAAAAATACAACTGTTGTGCTCTAAAGGGTAGGAATGAAGGGAGATTTCTAATTTTAGATTGTAAAGAGATATAATATGTTAGTATAACGTTATTGAACACTGTTGTACAATACTGTTTTGTCAGTTTAACTCCTCCTCTACCCCCACCTCCCACAATGGTTATCAAGCATAACTTCTAGACTCCCTACAGACACATACATTCCCATGGGGCGAAATAGTGCTGCAACCCTTTTATTGCACTTGTGATGAGAATTGCAACTTGCTAGTGCCACTATCCATGCTGGCAATCAGCATTTTATACTTTCAGCACTGATATCCCTACTACAGCTTTAACCCCTATGTGTTGTGGATTAAGACTGAGAATGATTAATGAGCTGCTTCTTGTGCTCCAGGGTAACTATGTGGTTAGGCAAGTCTCTTAACCAGTCAGTGCCGCTCCTAGTCTGAGTGTAAAAAATGTCTGTGTGGATCAGTGCTCTACCCTGTTTATCAAACACATCATTCTGCAGGTGTCTCAGGATACATCCATACTTTCATGCATGTTGTCTACCAGATTCCATTGTTATGCATAGCAAAAGCAAAGTGGTCATTACTGTCCTTTTTCAAAGCCAGCCATGGCCCCTTTCCTCCAGAGGTGGGCAGTCCTTTGCTAGCCATCAGTCTCCTACCTCCCCGTGTCACTTTCACCAGTACCTAAAACACTGATCATTAACAACATATTTTCTTCTATACATCCTCTTGCACTGAAAAGATTCTATTCTACATATGTTGGCAATAGACTGTACAAATGTGGACATTCAGGTACAAGTTAAATACATTTAGGAGGATGTTAATGCCTTTAATAAACTATGGTAGAGCTTACTTTGTGTCACTGATTCTCTCTCTCTCTCTCTGTGTGTGTGTGTGTGTGTGTGTGTGTGTGTGTGTGTGTGTGTGTGTGTGTGTGTATGTGTGTGTCTGTCTGTACATGTGGATGTCTATGCTCATGCATTTGTATGTGTGTATGTTTTGTATCTGTATTATATTATTTCTTTTTTGAGTGGCAAAATAAAATGAAAATTCAGCTTGAAAACCACCAGTGGAGATATTTCAAAATGTGTTCAAAATTATTTATAAAACATGAGACCTCTGTAGTTCATTTGTAACTGCAAAAAAACAGTGAAACCAAGTAAAATGTCCACATAGCATTTTATTATCCAAACCGATTCTATTAGCTTGTACAGTATTTTTAGGCTTTGATCCAACAAACTTTGATGTTCTGTTGTGTATTTTATGTATGATTTGTATGTTTTTAAATGAAGTAGTGCTTTTTGTTGTTATTATTAAATATTATAAATTTCGACTGGCTCAAAATTTTGAAAAATGTAATGTGTTCTGTATAAATATGCTAATTAGGTAATTCAGACTAGGTTCTGATGAAGTCCATTATAGTTTGGATGAAAATGCATAACCACTTGATAATAAAACATTTTGTGGATATTTTACTAAGTTTTGGTGTTTTTTTTGGTGATTACCAGTGAATTATGGGCATCTCTTTGGTTTTACTTGCTTATTTTATAATGCCCACAAGATTCTGCATTGTATTTTAATGTAATAAAACCTGTTTCTGGACTTGCAATAGCAACAAGTTAACTTTTACTTTTCATATCACCTGAATGGATGCCGTCAAAGTTTACCACTGCTAAAAATAATTAATTTACACAATCAAATAACATGTTTGTTATGCTAGCTTTAAAAGTAGCATACAATAATTCTCATGCAATCTACTATTATGTCAGTTGTGACAATGCTATGGGGTTTGCTTGCAAGAAGCTTAAGTTTATTAGCAGAGCCTAAATATGTGCTGGTTCAGATCAGAAGTTGAATTTGTTAATGTAGAATGAATAACTTTTTTTTTACTCCCTGTTGAAATGTTGGCACTTGAAATGCAGAGTGTTGACACATAAAGAAAAAAAAAATTGGAAATACTGGAGAAGAGAGAATCTTGAACAACATTGTTCTCCTGGGGGGTGGGGGGGGCGCAAGCCACCTGCACCCCCTGCCACATTTCTCAACTGTCCAGATTTTCACAAACTGTTCATATGTTTATCTGTTATTTTTGGTCTGTTCCTCATAACATTTGTGGGGTTTTTTTTGACAAATCATTGAGGACTGAAGTAAATAAACAATGACAGACATTTGAGTTTCAGACTTTATATCCCTCAGACAATGCATAATAATACAAAACCTGTTATTCTAGCAACTGTCTAAGTTTATAACAGCAATATTTAAAAGCTGTTGATATTTTAGACCTTTGTCCTGACATTATTTTTGGCTTTGTCCAGATTTACTGCACTAAAAAGTTGAGAGGTATGGGCTTGAACTTGTAAGTACTAATTCTGAGATTGCCATACCTAGAAGAATTCCAAGAAATGGCCATCTCAGACTTAAAAAAAAAAAAAAAAAAAAACTGTGTTTTTGGACTCGCTCTGGTGGGTCCCATAATTTCAAATTGTTACCTTTTTTCCTGCTTCTTGTGTTTGGGCTCTTTCAATGTCAAAATAAAGATTATTTTCACTAGTGGCTTCTTCATTACTGTGCTGCTTAATGTGGGACTGGTAATTGTTCTTGGAGGTTTTATAGTATGTTGTCCTTACATAGAACATGACATTAGAATTAACCACTGGGGTGCTATATAGAAGAAGAATAGTAAGAGATACATAAAAGTATATTTGTCCAGATACATCAATTATTATTTCACAAGGGAAAATAAAAATAATTTGTCTGAGCAACAACTTTTATGCTAAATGGAAAGCATTTTTATACATTTGCACCTTCTTAATGACACACCAAACAGTCATAAATTATGTAGAAAAACATCTCTGAAAAATGTTTGAGAAAACGGACATGGTGTGTTAGTCTACAGAAGACCAAAATGTACAAGTTGAGGATTATTTTAATAGAGATGGTATGATTTATTCATTTACTAGTACCATGGGTATTGTTAGTGAATCTGTGCAATTTAGCAGTGCCTTATATATGTTTTGTGTATTCTGCCTTGAATTAGAGTTTCTAAATTACTGGTCTTTGAAAGACGAGTTGTTATGGATATATGAAATACATTTCAGAAATATTCAAGAATGAAGAAATATTCTATTATAAAACAAGAATGATGAGTTTTATGTGGTTGCAGCTATAGGTTCATAGATTCATAGGTTCATAGGTAGGTACTAGGCTATCTGCCCAAAGGCATTTATAAGCCTAGCCAGAATGTGTTGGCTTTCGCTGACCCCTTAGATTAGTTCCCTGTGCCTCTGTCCAGCACAGCCACTGAGGTGATTCCTGGGGTAAACTTTCTGTTTCCCATCCACTTGTCAAGGTTTCTCTTGAAGAGTGTTAGAGAGGAGTTCTGCCTAATGTAGATTGGAATCTTGTTCCAAAGCATGGGAAGTCTCTGGGACAGGAATCTATCCCTCCAGCACGTCCTATTTATTGTTGTGGTGAGGTTTAGATCCCTAGAGCAAGTGGCTTGAGGGGATATGGTTTTCTTTAGGTGGAGCATGTCCATCAATTCTGGGTTAGACATGGCCTTGTATGTCAGGCAGAGATCACCTCTGAGTAGGCAGTATGCAATCGAGTACAACTGGAGTTTCTTCATTCGAGCTGCAAAGGGCATCTGTTTGAGGCCAGTGATCCTCTTGGTGAGGTACTTCTGTGGTCTTTCCAGCTGTTGCAGGTGTCTTGTAAGGTACATCCCAAATGGAGCTTTGTACTCTATGATGGGTCTGATGAGTGATGAGTAGAGGGGCAAAATGACCTCTTTTGATCTGTATGCAAACCCTTTTGTGATTAGGTGGGCCACATAGAAGGATTTACTAACCACTTTGGCAATGTGGTTATCAAAGGAGAGATTACTATCTACTTGGGTCCTCAGATCCCTTATTATGTCTTCCGTATTTAGGAGGCTATGCAGCTGGACTGAAGAATCTTCAGCTGTACTCGGTTGCATACCGCCTACACAGAGCTGACCACAACAATAAATAGGACGTGCTGGAGGGATAGATTCCTGTCCCAGAGACTTCCCATGCTTTGGAACAAGATTCCAATCTACATTAGGCAGAGCTCCTTGCTAACGCTCTTCAAGACAAACCTTGACGAGTGGATGGGAAATGGAAAGTTTTCCCCAGGGATCTCTTCAGTTGCTCTGCTGGACAGAGGTACAGGGGAACTAATCTAAGGGGGCGGCAAAAGCCAACACATTCTGGCTGGGCTTATAAATGCCTTAAGGCAGATAGCCTAGTACCTACCTATGAACCTATATTACATTGTTTTGCTTTACAGGCAGTTTGAAAAGTCTTTTTGAGGCACTAGAAATACACCATATTACAGATACAGTGTTTTCATCTAAGACATAACTCTTTTTTGTTTGTTGACAAATGTTATGTCCAAAAGAAGGGAACAACAATGGAAACATGTTGCTACCAACATACAAAATTGTTTATGAGATGTTTTGATGAGGAGTGGTTGTAGTGTGTATATTTTTTGTCTACCTATCTATATTTTATGCATATCACACAGAAGATTTGATTTTTATCTGTATGGGTGATAAAAATCTGTAAGCAGTGTTTACAACAGAAGTTAATGTCAACACATTTGATGCACAGGTTGTACTATCTTTCCCAAAATTTCTCATAAGGATACTTCGAAGTCTAATTTGAGTGATATTCATGGTCTTGAGGTTTACACTTTCGTTATTTGCAGATATCATGAGTATGACTAAATGTAAATGAAGTAAGCATGGGGCATTTGTGATGACTATGGCAATGTGAAAGCTTTGGCAAATCAACCCTTACTTATGCAAAATGCTTTAAGTTGGTGAAGTTATGCTGTAAATATGTATGAAGTAGTATGTTCAAATGTAAATATCAGATGAATTTGGAATGTTTCAGATATTTTAGATGATCGAGACTATGTGCAAGTCCATTACAAGTACTGATAGAAAGTTAAAGAATGGGACCCACTGCACAGCTACTTATAATAAGTTTAAAAAATATAAAGAGGGTTTATACATTTTCTTTATGGTGTCCATATGTGGACATCCTGATTATGTCACTGAAAGACTGGAATGGGAGAGACAGCAAAGACTAAAAAATGGGAGACATAACAGAGAGGACATCAAGAGGGGTTTGCCAGACAAGGTGGGAGAGGAAGGGGTTCTATATTGTTAGAGGTAGATAGTCCCTGCTATTTTTGACATCTTTTTATATAAGACGGCAGTTTGGGAAGGAAGTAGGATTACAGAAAGAGGGAGGTGAGGAGGAGTTGTTGCCAGTCACACCCCAGTCTGCAGAACATCATATGTTTCAATTGCCTGATGGTTATGAAGTAGAAGACCCTAATGTTGAGGGAGAGGTGGCTTGCAGTAGCTTGGTGGTCAGAGCATTCTGGGTCAGCATATCTTACACCCACTAAAGAAGAGCTGTCATGGGTCTAAGTTGCCTGTCCACTGCCTGCTCCACTGTATCCTCTATCAAGTTTTGAAGCTCATGAGTTTCATGGGTTAGCAGGCTGCACTGCACCAGGGTACCTAGTGGACCAGTGCTACTACCCTGACCCTGTGAGGATGTCCTTGGACATGCAGAGGATGAACATTCCTTGACTGGGAAGTATGGGGTTGAGCTGCTGCTGAGATCTCTGGACCTGTGGCTAAATTAACATAAATGACAGAGAAAGAAAAAAAGGAAATGCAAAGTAATGAGTAATGAAAGTAAGAAAAAAGGGGTGGGGAGGAGGTAGAGAGACACACAAAATGGAGACAGTAAATTCACTCATAATTAGGTGCTACTTCAGTATATACTTTATTAACAATGCTTACAGAGCATATAAAAAGCAAGTGTAAGATATGAAATGGTGGTACATTTTTACATAGGTAGAAACTTCTTTCAAATATTTCTTACAAGCATCTACTAAGCAATTGTATGTTATGAAATGGTAGCATATTTCACAGTGACAATATTTTCTGCATTAGCATCAAAAAGCAGGTTTGAGATAAGATACAGTTGCAGTGAGCTACCGAAGTTGATTATATTTCAATTGCTTAAGAGTAGCAGACTATGTGTGCATTTATTTTTTATTGCGTCTTACTTCTGAATGCTTATATGATAAAAATGAAGTTATTTCACATAATATTGAACTGAATGCTTATTGTTTGCATACTGATGGGAAACCTTGGTTAACCACTCTAGTCCT
The DNA here is from genome assembly GCF_019279795.1 of Protopterus annectens. Taxonomy (NCBI): domain Eukaryota; kingdom Metazoa; phylum Chordata; order Ceratodontiformes; family Protopteridae; genus Protopterus; species Protopterus annectens. The sequence goes on along the minus strand of NC_056745.1, from coordinate 386,661,354 downwards.
TGTTGGGCATGGTGGTTGCTATAATTGTTTTCATCCTCAGCTCAGAGAAGAAAAAAAAAACAAAAGTGGGGCATTTTTGATAACTTATATATTTTCTCTGTACACTCTGTGCTATGCTTACATTTATTTATCACCACAGTATGCCTTTACAAAGTATATGTAAATTCTTCATAAGTAGCAATTATTTCTATGCAGTCTGTGACATTTGTTTTCTGAATATTATCTAATTCCTGACTTTGATTGCTGCAAATATAAATAAAGGGATGTCATGAATTCTTACTATCTGCAACACTTTTTCCCTGACTTCAGCTTGTCTGTTAAGAGGATCATTACATTTATAATACATATAATACTTAACATTGTTTTAAGTTTTGCAATGCAAATATCTGCTTTGCAATATGCCTTGCAATGCTTACTTTTTTTTCCCTGAACATCAAGTAAATTGCCATTAAGAAAGACACTCAGCAATATTCAGTAAAGCCTATACGGTCCATTTAGCACAATGTTTTGGATTTAGTAAGAGGCTCTACACAGTGTGTAGAGCCATGCACAGCCACACAAGCAAGGTAAACACTGTGGCATGCAAACTGCAGCATAAGCAGCTGAATCGTATGCTAATCAACCAATCCAAGATGGTGGAGCTATTCAATAAGGTATAAAATAACTGTGTGCTGTTTTTTCCTGCGAATTCCAAAACCAATTGGAATACAGCCACAGAAAGTTGTCTACAAAGTAACAATGTTAGGGGCTGCTGTTGCTTTAATTCATGTGTATGTGCAACAGGCTGAAATCTATGCTGCTGCCACTGCAAATAGACCAAAGCCAAGTAGGAGAATAGTATTCAGACCCCTGTTAACTTATCACAACCTACACAATGTCGACATTGTAGAGTGCTACAGGGTGGATACAAACACACTACAAGAACTCTGCAACATCTGTCATCCTCAACTCAGAGCCAGGGCAAACTCAGGGGAACCCATCCCAGTGGAGACAAAGGTATGTGTAACACTTAGAATCTCAGCTAAAGGTACCTTTCAGAGATCAGCAGGGGACATGCTGGGGATGTCGAAGGCATCAGTATCCAGGATCCTCCATCAATTCTTGAATGCTATGCTCCAACATGCTAGTGATGAAATATATTTTCCCAGTACTCCTGAGGATAGGGCCAGAAATATGCAGGAGTTCTACCTGTGAAGTACTGGGTGCTATAGATTGCACAAATGTAGAAATTAAGGCACCACCGGGGAACAGAGAAGGCTCTACATTAATTGAAAGTGTTTTCACTCTGTTAACTGCCAAATCATGTATAATGCGAAGGGAATCATCTTGAATGCATATGATGGCAATCCTGGCAATTACCATGACTCACATATCTGGCACACCTCCCAACTGTATCAGATGTTCGCTAGGCAGGATATCCAACAGGGTCATTTACTAAGGACTTCAGGTTATGCATGGTAACCGTGGCTGATGACAACCATAAGAAATGCGCATCCAAAAGCCTTCCCCTGCACGGAAGCTATTGCACGGCTAGAGCAAATGTAGATTCCACAAAAAAAGAGAAGCCAGCAACTGTGAGCTGTGAAAACTAATTTAATTAGTAAAACATGTAAAGAACTTCAGTAAGCAAAACAGACCGGTTTTGGCTTTGGTTTTTACCTAGCCTTCATCAGTGCAAATCCACATAAAACATTTGAAGTCCTTTATATAATACATGATAATTGAGAACAAAACATGATTGGTGAGCTCATGAATATGCATATAATTATTCATAAATATTCATTAAGTCCAAGCTGAAATAGTGCACCTAGTTTTACTATCCATTTCTTTTCCTTTGCATTCAGTTCAATATGCCATCCTGATTTGCTACTTCTATCACCAATTATTTTATCAATAATAGTGAAATAAAATTTGGCTGTACTTTGTTTAAGAATATGTTTATACAATGCATTACTTGTTCTTTTGCATCTGACATCACTCAGATGTTCAGATATGCGTAGTTTAAAAGGTCTTGATGTTTGGCAATATAAAATGCATGACAGCTACAAGAGGCCATGTAAATAATCCAATCAGTGTTGCAGTTAGCAAAAAAACTTGATGTCAAAAATATGACTGCTGTTATTGCTAGAACAATGTTTGGTTTTTAATAAATATTTGCAATTACTACAATGTCCACAAGGCATACAACCCACAAGTTTATCTCCTAATATTGATGTCTGAATCATATGCAAATTCCTAGATTCAGAGTGATGTTTATAATGATTGAAATAGGCAGCCAAGTTTTTGCCTTTTCTGAATGAAAATAAACATGTTTCAGGTATATGGTTGGACAAGACAGAATCTGCTAAAAATATATTCCAATGTCGTTTGATGATATCAATAAATTTGTTTGTATTTCTGCCATAGATAGTTGTAAATCGCAAAATGTTGTTATTGCTCAGTGATTTATTCCTGTATCTGAGGAGATCATCACGATTGGGTTTGGATGCATAATTACTAGCAGTAGTAACATAATCCATGCTGTAGCCCCTTTCATTGAACCTATCAGTCAAATCCTGGCGATAATCCTGAAAAGTATTGTCATCTGAATAAATACGGCTCATTCTGATAAACTGTGATTTTGGAATATTTCTAGCTACATGTTTAGGATGAAAGCAGCAGACTTGGAGTAAGGTGTTATATTTAGGATATTTACGGAATACTTGTGTGCTAAGTGTATTGTCTGCATTTCTTGTGACTAATATATCCAAATAGGTAATCCTATATTTATCATAGTTGATGGTAAAGTGTAGGCCCCATTTGTTGTCATTAAGATATTCAACAAATTCCTTCAAGTATTCAATATCAGACCTCCACACAATCCAGCAATCATCTAAATATGTACACCAAATATCGATCTCAGCCAAATAGAGATTGTGTGTGTCATCATATATTATTTGGTCTTCGATATATGCCATATATAAATCAGCACAGATAGGGGCAAAAGATGCCCCCATGGCAGTACCTTTGATTTGAAGGTAACATTGTTTCCCATAGAAAAATACATTTTTTGTGAGAACATGTTCCGTCAGACATATCAGGAAAGTGTTAAAGCCAGGTTTGTACATTTGTGATTTATAGAGCCAGTATTCAACAGCATCCAGTCCAGCCAAGTGTGGTATATTTGTATATAGTGCGCTGACATCAAGTGTGCATAACCACCAGTCATACTCTATTTGCATGTCATTAATAATACCCAAAAATTCAGTAGTGTCCCGGATCCTAGATCTTACCCATTTTAACAAGGGCTAAAGATATTTCATGAGAAATTCAGAAAGGGGTTCAGTAAGACAACCATTTCCTGCCACAATTGGTCTTCCTGGTGGGTGGAGACGATATTTATGCATTTTGGGTAAAAAATAAATATATTGACTGACAGGATCAGTAATAGTTAGGTGGTTAAGGGTATTTGATGCTATGATGCCATTCTCTACTGCTGAATTCAGAAAAGTGTCAATTTGTTGTTTAAACATGGATGTAGGATCTAATGGCATTTTCATATAATATCTGGCATCATCCAGATGTTTGTGAGCCTCAATATCATAATCAGACCAGTTCATAACAACAACAGCACCTCCTTTGTCAGCAGAGATAATTACCAATTGTTTGTTATCAACTAATTCTGCTAAACTGGTGAGATCCATCTGAGAAATATTGTTCAACATGGGTGGAATCATGTTAGATGTAAAATGTAGATCTTTGAGAACACTTTGTTGAAAGAGGCTTACACAGGGATGCATAGGTGGAGTAAAAGTAGATTTATGGTATTTAAAATTATCTGTCATATAGTCATGTTTTTGGTTGTCCTGAAAATGTAATTTAAGATTAATTAGTCTACAAAATGCTACTATATCCTGTGCAAAAATATCCTCAGACACAAAAAAAAACAGGAATAAAAGAAAGGCCTTTATTTAACAGAGCAATTTGTGATTCAGATAATGCAGTATCAGAAATATTCAATACATTAGTATTGGCATGTACATTTATCTGTTGGTCAGCAATTCCATCAGATTCTGTAAACTTCTGACTTTTCTGTGTTTCCTGCCTCCCCTCTTGTAGGGCCTAATGTGGCCCCACTGTTGTTACTTTTGGGGGTCGGGGAGTCTGTGGTATATTGTGTATCAATATCTGTACCAGAGGGAGATTCACCCTCTGAAGAATCTGTAAAAGTACTATGCTTCTTAAGAATAGATCTAGGGCGTTTTCATCTAGGGGTTTGGTTAGTGTTCCTATAACTACCCTCAAATCTAACATGTCTGGTCTGTCTGAAAGGTTGGCCTTTCTCATAATCAGTTTGGTCCCTTAAAAATTTTTTTGATCTTTCTTTCTTTAAGTTGGTGTTCAAAACTGAGTAGATCAAAACTTAATTTGGACAAAAAATTGGAACAAAATGGTCCATCTTTATATTGGTTACAGTCATTACATGATTTGCTAACCATCAGTGTTGCCTTGTCAATAATTTGTTCGTAATAATTGGATAGTGTTTCCACGAATTTCATGGAGCGTTCCTGTTGTATACTTGACCATTCTGTGGTTAGTTGTTCATCAGCCTCAGTTACAAGAGGTTGAATTTTTACCCTAAGTCCTCTGGGAGTTATGCCCTTGGCAATATAGGCCTTGAATAATTTCAAATGCCACACATTGGATCTCAGTGTTTTCATATTTTTGTTTAAGTCGTGAAAGAATTTTTCACAGCACTGTTCAGGATGGTCAATATTGTTAGAATTGGCATTATTGAATTGTTGTCCAATACCACAAACACCTAAATCCTCCTTATCAGAGGAAAGACCAATAAGAATTCTGTTTAGATCCATATTAAAAATGAATGGTACAATAACTATAAAACTTAGAAACAAAACCAGTTGGACAAAAATTGTCCTACAAGAAGTCTGTATAGTATACCCACAACACCACGTCCTGTGTAATATATATATATATATATATATATATATATATATATATATATTAATTTATCCAAAAAAACTTAAGTCTGGACAATAATGGCCTCAAAATTAGATGAGTCAAAACAAATTGTGTAACTGTAATAAGATGTCACAAAAATTTATATCAATAAAAGCCACGTCCAGAATTCAAGACAAAATGGACAATAATGGTAGTTGTGATGTAATAAGAGACCAAATATTGTCATAGACCTCAAATAATAGTATTATATGGTATTATTTGGAACAAGGACAACAATAAATGTCTGTAAAAATATCCAAAATACTCAAAGACAAGGGATATGGTTGAATAATATGATATCCTGCATTGCTGTTGAAAAATGGAGGACAAAACCATACAGAAATTTTGTTCCAATGATATGGCAAGTGGAAATTATACAAAGGACATCATATAAATGAGCAGAAATTTGTGGTGCAGATGGGGCAGATAGTCAGTCAAAAGATGTCCAAAATATATATATGATGTATAACTCCCAAGGGATAATGTATGTAAAAAATAAGGTCACCCAAACATTGAAATGAAGAGTGAATAGGTTGACCCAAAATACAAAATATTATTATGTCATTATACAGCCTAACAATAATGTGTGTACGAATGGCTGATTATAGTAGAACTCAAATGTAATTTGCAATTGTAATTTCCATCAAAAAATATAATAATTTACAAAGCAAACAAAAATCCTGCAAAGTCATTCAAGTTTGATTCAATATACAAGTGAAGCCACAGTATGAATAATGATAACTAGTTGACAGTACATAAACATATAATCCTGAAAATGTAGCAAACCTCTAATGACTGAGAGTTTGTTTAGTTATCAGACCAATGTATATAAAAAAACGCACATATCTGGTTTAAACATGAAATATTGAACCATAATTCAACATACATATGTTTTTTGTCATCTGTATAAGATCAAAGCAAAGTTATTTAAACAGATGACAAAAAACATATATTGAGAAAAGGTCCACCAAGCTATGTTGTTAAACAAACATCACAGACCCTAAAATTATAAAAGCTTTGTTAGTGGCAAGAAACACAGTTTGAACAATAATATAGTAATGTCCCAATGACTGGTATTGGTAAAGTATGTCAAAAGTCCAAAGCTTGTTCAAAAACAATCCAACCACCTTGCTGTAAAACGCAGGCCTGATAGCTAATATGGCGTTGTCCCAAAAAGACAATATTTGTTACAAAAGAAGTCTGCAATATTCATATAATTTGTGATATAATCCCAAACATCCACAAAAGTAAAAAATAACGAAATGTCTGTATAATAAAAAGTGGACTTGAAGTAGGAAATATGTATAGTACTCACAGCATCAACAAACCAGTCCAACGTTAGTATTAACTGCAAATGATGCCGAGGTTCGTAAAAAAAATGAGCTAACTATGCTCAATGTATCAACCTATGGTGTAACTCATAGCACATAGCTCATAAAGAGCATCCACGATATGGTAATGGACGTAAGAACGGATGCCAGTTTCACAGAGAACAGTTGTAATAATTCTTACAAAACAGAATCCCAGCAAACCATCCACAGTTATAATAAATAAATCCTTTTTGGTGTAGCTGATAAAGATTGGCCAACATCGACGTTATGAACCATGAACACAAAAGAGTTGCCAGTCACACACGAGACAAATTAACTGAAAGCAAAAGTCATAATAAGTCTTCTGAAAAAGCTAACGAAAATATGCAGCTAAAGGAAATTCATCTCAATCAATAAATCCTCTTAGTAGTAAAATTAGGTATAAGTCAGCTTAAGAGGAACTCAAAATTTGTTATATATATAAGTTTGATGGAGAATCTGGTACAGATCCATCTACACAGCAAACCACAGACTTCCAGCAGGAAACAGAGAGTGCGCATCCAAAAGCCTTCCCCTGCACGGAAGCTATTGCACGGCTAGAGCAAATGTAGATTCCACAAAAAAAGAAGCCAGCAACTGTGAGCTGTGAAAACTAATTTAATTAGTAAAACATGTAAAGAACTTCAGTAAGCTAAATAGACAGGTTTCGGCTTTGGTTTTTACCTAGCCTTCATCAGTGCAAATCCACATAAAACATTTGAAGTCCTTTATATAATACATGATAATTGAAAACAAAACATGATTGGTGAGCTCATGAATATGCATATAATTATTCATAAATATTCATTAAGTCCAAGCTGAAATAGTGCACCTAGTTTTACTATCCATTTCTTTTCCTTTGCATTCAGTTTAATATGCCATCCTGATTTGCTACTTCTATCACCAATTATTTTATCAATAATAGTGAAATAAAATTTGGCTGTACTTTGTTTAAGAGTATGTTTATACAATGCATTACTTGTTCTTTTGCATCTGACATCACTCAGATGTTCAGATATGCGTAGTTTAAAAGGTCTTGATGTTTGGCAATATAAAATGCATGACAGCTACAAGAGGCCATGGCAAAGATATGACTGCTGTTATTGCTAGAAAATGTTTTTTAATACATATGGTTTGCTGGGATTCTGTTTTGTAAGAATTATTACAACTATTCTCTGTGAAACTGGCGTCCATTCTTACGTCCATTACCATATCGTGGATGCTCTTTATGAGCTATGTGCTATGAGTTACACCATAGGTTGATACACTGAGCATAGTTAGCTCATTTTCTACGAACCTCGGCGTCATTTGCAGTTAATACTAACGTTGGACTGGTTTGTTGATGCTGTGAGTACTATACATTTTTCCTACTTCAAGTCCACTTTTTATTATACAGACATTTCATTATTTTTTACTTTTGTGGATGTTTGGTATTATATTACAAATCATATGAATATTGCAGACTTCTTTTGTAACAAATATTGTCTTTTTGGGACAATGCCATATTAGCTATTAGGCCTGCGTTTTACAGCCTACACCACAAATTTCTGCTCATTTATATGATGTCCTTTGTATAATTTCCACTTGCCATATCATTGGAACAAAAATTCTGTATGGTTTTGTCCTCCATTTTTCAACAGCAATGCAGGATATCATATTATTCAACCATATCCCCTGTCTTTGATTTATTTTATTTTTTTTACAGACATTTGTTTGTCCTTGTTCCAAATAATACCATATTATACTATTATTTGAGGTCTGTGGAAAGATTTGGTCTCTTACTACATCACAACTACCATTATTGTCCATTTTTTCTTGAATTCTGGACGTGGCTTTTATTGATATACATCTTTGTGACATCTTATTACAGTTACACAATTTGTTTTGACTCTTCTAAGTTTGAGGCCATTATTGTCCAGACTTAAGTTTTTTGGATAAATTAATATATATATATATATATATATATATATATATATATATATATATTTATTACACAGGACGTGGTGTTGTGGGTATACTATACAGGCTTCTTGTAGGACAATCTTTGTCCAACTGGTTTTGTTTCTAAGTTTTATAGTTATTGTACCATTCATTTTCAATATGGATCTAAACAGAATTCTTATTGGTCTTTCCTCTGATAAGGAGGATTTATGTGTTTTTTGTATTGGACAACAATTAAGTAATGCTAGTTCTAACAATATTGACCATCCTGAACAGTGCTGTGAAAAATTGTTTCAGGACTTAAACAAAAATATGAAAACACTGAGCTCCCATGTGTGGCATTTGAAATTATTCAAGGCCTATATGGCCAAAGGCATAACTCCCGGAGGACTTAGGGTAAAAATTCAACCTCTTGTAACTGAGGCTGATGAACAACTAACCACAGAATAGTCAAGTATACAGCAGGAATGCTCATGAAATTCATGGAAACACTATGCAATTATTACGAACGAATTAGTGACAAGGAAACACTGATGGTTAGCAAATCATGTAATGACTGTAACCAATATAAAGATGAACCATTTTTTCCCAATTTTTTGTCCAAATTAAGCTTTGATCCACTCAGTTTTGAACACCAACTTAAAGAAAGAAAGATCAAAAATTTTTTATGGGACCAAACTGATTATGAGAAAGGCCAACCTTTCAGACAGACCAGACATGTTAGATTTGAGGGTAGTTATAGGAACACTAACCAAACCCCTAGACGAAAACACCTTAGATCTATTCTTAAGAAACATAGTGCTTTTACAGGTTCTTCAGAGGGTGAATCTTCCTCTGGTACAGATATTGATACACAATACACCACAGACTCCCCAACCCCCAAATGTAACAACAGTACGGCCCCTTTAGGCCCTACAAGAGGGGAGGCAGGAAACACAGAAAAAGTCAGAAGTTTACAGAATCTGATGGAATTGCTGACCAACAAATAAATGTACATGCCAATACTAATGTATTGAATATTTCTGATACTGCATTATCTGAATCGCAAATTGCTCTGTTAAATAAAGGCCTTTCTTTTATTCCTGTTTTTTTGTGTCTGAGGATATTTTTGCACAGGATATAATAGCATTTTGTAGACTAATTAATCTTAAATTACATTTTCAGGACAACCAAAAACATGACTATGTGACAGATAATTTCAAATACCATAAATCTACTTTTACTCCACCTATGCATCCCTGTGTAAGCCTCTTTCAACACAGTGTTCTCAAAGATCTACATTTTACATCTAACATGATTCCACCCATGTTGAACAATATTTCTCAGATGGATCTCACCAATTTAGCAGAATTAGTTGATAACAAACAATTGGTAATTATCTCTGCTGACAAAGGAGGTGCTGTTGTTGTTATGAACTTGTCTGATTATGATATCGAGGCTCACAAACATCTGGATGATGTCAGATATTATATGAAAATGCCATTAGATCCTATATCCATGTTCAAGCAACAAGTTGACACTTTTCTGAATTCAGCAGTAGAAAATGGCATCGTAACATCAAATACCCTTAACCACCTAACTATTACTGATCATGTCAATCAATATATTTATTTTTTACCCAAAATTCATAAAGATCCTCTCCACCCACCAGGAAGACCAATTGTGGCAGGAAATGGTTCTCTTACAGAACCCCTTTCTGAATTTCTCACAAAATATTTAAGCCCTTGTTAAAATGGGTAAGATCTAGGATCCAGGACACTACTGAATTTTTGGATATTATTAATGACATGCTAATAGAGGATGACTGGTGGTTATGCACCCTTGATGTCAGTGCACTATATACAAATATACCACACTGGGCTGGACTGGATGCTGTTGAATACTGGCTCTATAAATCACAAATGTACAAACCTGGCTTTAACACTTTCCAGATATGTCTGACTGAACATGTTCTCACAAAAAATGTATTTTTCTATGGGAAACAATGTTACCTTCAAATCAAAGGTACTGCCACGCGGGCATCTTTTGCCCCTATTTATGCTGATTTATATATGGCATATATCGAAGACCAAATAATATATGATGACACACACAATCTCTATTTGGCTGAGATCGATATTTGGTGTAGATATTTAGATGATTGCTGGATGGTGTGGAGGTCTGTTATTGAATACTTGAAGGAATTTGTTGAATATCTTAATGACAACAAATGGGGCCTACACTTTACCATCAACTATGATAAATATAGGATTACCTATTTAGATGTATTAGTCACAAGAAATGCAGACAATACACTTAGCACACAAGTATTCTGTAAAGATCCCAAATATAATACCTTACTCCATGCCTCCAGCTTTCATCCTAAACATGTAGCTAGAAATATTCCAAAATCACAATTTATCAGAATGAGACATATTTGTTCAGATGACAATACTTTTCAGGATTATCGCCAGGATTTGACTGATAGGTTCAAAGAAAGGGGCTACAGCATGGGTTATGTTATAGGTTCATAGGTTCATAGGTTCTTACTAGGCTATCTGCCCTAGGGCATTTATAAGCCTAGCCATAATGTGTTTGGCTTTTGCCACCCATTTTAAATTTATTTTGCTATGCCCTTTTTCGAGGTTAGTATACTGTGCCTCTGTCTAACAGTGACACAGAAGTGATACCCGGGGTAAACCTATGATCTCCCATCCACTCATCAAGATTCCTCTTGAAGAGAGTCAATGAGGGACTCTGCCTAACCTGGACTGGGATTTTATTCCAGAGTGAAGGGAGCCTCTGGGTTATGAATCTGTCCCTCCAGCATGTCCTATTTATTTCAGTGCTGCGGTTCAAGTCTCTCAAGCGCGTAGCTCGATGGGATTTGGATTTTCTGAGGTCCAGCATGTCCATTAATTCCGGATTGGACATGGCTTTATACGTCAGGCACAGATCGCCTCTGAACAGGCGGTATGCCACTGAGTAGAGCTGGAGTTTCTTTAACCGGGCAGCATATGGCATCTGTTTGAGCCCTTTGATCCTCTTGGTGAGGTACTTTTGGGGTCTTTCCAGTTGCTGCAGGTGTCTGGTAAGGTACATCCCAAAAGGGGCATTGTACTCAATTATGGGCCTGATGAGGGATGAGTAAAGAGGTACAATGACCTCCCCTGATCTAGATGTGAATCCCTTCATGATTAGGTGGGCTATATAAAATGTTTTTCTAACCACTTTGGCCACGTGGTTGTCAAATGAGAGATTGCTATCAACTTGGGTCCCCAGGTCCCTAATTACTTCTTCTGTACTTAATGGATTACCACCTATGTGGTAATTTGTGGGCACTTTGTTTTTGCCAAAGGGGATGACTATACACTTTTTGGCATTTAACTTGAGGCCATGGCTCTGGCAACAGTTGTCTGTTTCTATGAGGCCCTTTTGGAGGATGCTTGTGTCGGCTGGAGAGTCGATTATGGCGCCCAGTTTGCAGTCATCTGCGAACTTGGTCAGCCACAGTCTTTCCATGTTGGCTTGTACCTCTGAGAAATATATACCGAACAAGAGAGGTCCCAGGACTGAGCCTTGTGGGACACCACTTGTAACTGATTTGGAGTCTGACATGGCTCCAGCAATTCTAACCATGTGGGTTCTGTCCATGAGCCAGTTTGCAATCCATCTAGTGACATAGGGGTTTATATTTAAGCTGGTGAGCTTATCTATAATGCCTGAGTGGGGTATTGTATCGAAGGCTTTTGCGAGGTCCAGGTAGGCTGTGTGGACCACCTTCCCCTCATCAATGGCCTTGGTGACTGTTTCAAAGAAATCAACCAAGTTTAAGAGGCAGGATCTGCCCTTAACAAAACCGAACTGGGTTACTATTGCTAGTAATTATGCATCCAAACTCAATCGTGATGATCTCCTCAGATACAGGAATAAATCACCGAGCAATAACAACATTTTGCGATTTACAACTACCTATGGCAGAAATACAAACAAATTTATTGATATCATAAAACGACATTGGAATATACTTTTAGCAGATTCTGTCTTGTGCAACCATATACCTGAAACATGTTTATTTTCATTCAGAAAAGGCAAAAACTTGGGTGCCTATTTCAATCATTATAAACATCCCTCTGAATCTAGGAATTTGCATATGATTCAGACATCAATATTAGGAGATAAACTTGTGGGTTGTATGCCTTGTGGACATTGTAGTAATTGCAAATATGTATTAAAAACCAAACATTTTTGTAGCAATAACAGCAGTCATATCTTTGACATCAAGTTTTTTGCTAACTGCAACACTGATTGGATTATTTATATGGCCTCTTGTAGCTGTCATGCATTTTATATTGGCCAAACATCAAGACCTTTTAAACTACGCATATCTGAACATCTGAGTGATGTCAGATGCAAAAGAACAAGTAATGCATTGTATAAACATACTCTTAAACACAGTACAGCCAAATTTCATTTCTCTATTATTGATAAAATAATTGGTGATAGAAGCAGCAAATCAGGATGGATATTAAACTGAATGCAAAGGAAAAGAAATGGATTGTAAAACTAGGTGCACTATTTCAGCCTGGACTTAATGAATATTTATGAATAATTATATGCATATTCATGAGCTCACTAATCATGTTTTGTTCTCAATTATCATGTATTATATAAAGGACTTCAAATGTTTTATGTGGATTTGCACTGATGAAGGCTAGGTAAAAACCAAAGCTGAAACCAGTCTCTTTTGCTTACTGAAGTTCTTTACATGTTTTACTAATTAAATTAGTTTTCACAGCTCACAGTTGCTGGCTTCTTTTTTTGTGGAACCCATAAGAAATGCACACACACACACACACACACACATGCTGAACAATGTCATAATGAGGCACATGCTCAATCCAGGAATATCACAGAGAATGTGTTTGGGCTGCTGAAGTCACAGTTCCAGTGCCTAGATATATCTGGGGGAGCCCTGTAGTACAATCCAGAGACATGTACTGAAATATTCACAGTATGTGCCATGATACACACCATCATCTGAGAAAATAGCTTCAGCAGGATCAACAAGGGGAAGGAGCAAGCATCCCACCACCAATGCCAAGGTCAACACAGCCACACACAGGTAAGGCGTCAGAGGGGGACTTGCAGCTGCTGTGGGTGTAGGCAGACATAGTTGTGCTCAATATGCCCTCGCATTGGCTAAGAGACAATGTAATACACACTCACTTACCACCTAAGGGCCTAAATGCTTCCTCCTATGCACATACATATAGTAACATTGATGCCAGACAACTCTCACAACCTTTACCTCCCCATGTATTTTCTGTGTGCTGCTTACATCAGACAGAATCAACCCTGAACTAAAACTTTTGCAACTGCTGGATTTACAAGGTAAGTGTCGAACCTGGAATGTATTGTGTAATAATATGAATGACTGGCATATCCTTGCATTTTGTTACATGGTAGTGTAAACAAGTAAAAGGTGGGAGAGTTGTACAGAAATTACCTTAATATGTGACAGCAGAGACTTATTTGACTTGTATGTGTCCATTATTAAGTAGTAGGCCTCAGGCATCAAAGAGTCACACAGTCATACCTCTCAAAAGTAGTGATGGTCACTGCATGCCCTCAGTTTAGCACCATATGTTTGTGCTGGAAAATCATTAAAGAAAGAAGTTAGAAAGTAATGATAAACATTGCAGTTTAAGACTTCACAACCCTCACAAGATCATTCACAGTAAAGTTGGAAAATCTTAATGCTATCAACTGTCTAACTTCCTAAGACCAATAGAAGTCAAAGGTACAATTGCCAGTTCAACATCACAATGCAGATATACTAAGTACTACTTCAGATATGCATCCTGAGCATCAGACACAAAGCTTATATATCCCTGAATCCAAAAGATACAAAACAAAGATATGGCACAGTTATCATCACATGCACATGGCGTTGGGGGGGGGGCAGGAAGCCTTAGCTGACACAATAGGTCGGTGAGTGTGTGTGAATAAGAAAGAGAAGCAGGCAGACATTTGGATAAACCAACTAATGACTTGTTTGTGTCTTTCGGCTTTTCCCGGATAGGGGTTGCCGCAGTGGAACTCCGGTCCGCTAATAATTGGCAGTTGATTTTTACATACTGGCTTGCCAAGCCTGCTGCACAACCTTCAACGAAGGTACACCCATTTACGCATGTCTCCACATAGAAGATGCTCTAGCTCAGAATTGAACTGGACAGTGTCTTACTGTGAGGCAACAACGCTACCGCAGCACCACCACTGCGGGCTGATAAACCAAGTAATGACTAGTGAGACAAAATGAGTTTTAAGCTGCATGACTGAACCATATAACTGTGTAACTGTTGTGTGTGTGTCTGTAGGGGTCCTCCAGGTGAAATTGGTGTGTGGGTATCTGCATGAACACAGCCAAGCTGTGTGCTAGAGCTATGTCTTGATATGTCAGACAGGTGTGAGGCATGCATGGTAGAGGTGGAATGTTATCGTCATTCCTGACCACAAGAACTGGTTCTTCCAGGAGTTGCACTGGCACATCCACTCCAACAGTCAGATGCACTGCTGCTACCTGAACATGACTGATGTCTGTTGGATGAGCTCCCCTCATGAGTATGTCAAGGAACATGATCCCATGGCCTGTCACATCTGGATGTGGACAGCTCACTCACTGATGGAGCAGTGGAAGTACTGCCACTATGGGAGCATTCTCAGGCATAGCCACTTTGGCTAGCAGCAGTTGATATGGCTGACTTAGACCCACAAGGATGCCATCCCCTTTCCAGCAGATGTTCCATCACAGACACTGCTCATTACAATGTGTCATTCAACAATTCATTGAATCAGCAACATGGTGGAGGCAGTCATGCTTGTCAGCCTGTGCCACATCTACAACCCTAAGCTTTTCTCTGAAGCACCTATGGGAATGTGACTGTGGCTCCATGATGGCTGTAAACGTACGTTGAGTGTCATGGGAAGAGATGCCTGGATCAAGTGGAGTATGGACAGCAGGCCTCCTCTGAGTACCCCTAACAACCCTCCAGCATGGCTCCTTGCTTACACTTTGGCTATGGCCAGAGTCAACAGGCACTGAAGCCACAGTAACTACACTCCCCTGATCAATTGTCTCACTCTCCACATGTCCATTATCTGTGGGCTCACTAGAATGGGGTAGGTGTAGGCCTACTGGCTGTGCCTGATGGAATTTCAGGAGATGGCTGTATGTCAATCTCAGTATCAGATTCAACCTCTGCATCCCCAACTGTGCTTCTGTTTGGCCACCATCATCATCAGAGTCTGCTGATACTCCTACATCAGTTGGTACAACTCCCACACTTCCACTGTCAGAATCATCTGTGATAATAAGCAAGAAAAACAGGAAAACATTAATACCTAATCTACTATACTCCAATATATGCTAAAAAATAACAGTGCTGCCACTATTAGACAGTACAACAATACACACAACAGTTCTGATCAACATCACACACTACATTTTTTTCTTTGAATTGCTCACCAGTACTGACATAAAAATATTTGGCTTACCACATGCAGATGATGGTACCCTCTACATGCCAGATAGTCCTGGAAAAAGTTAAGCAAAAGATACAGACAACATCATCACAATAAACAGTAACATTGGGGGCAATACTTTTTCCCATGTATATGTTCAGTAACTATATTTTCAACAAGAACTTGGATGGCAACTCTAACCTTAGCTAATCAATCAGAATGTGTTGTTAACTGCAGCAGTCTCCAATCCAGCCCCCACCAAAAAAAAAAAAAAACATTTTTGTGAAACAGAAGTATTGTATTTATTTAAACTGTTTTACTATACAACAGTATTCAACAACTGAGATACAAAAACCTACCTAGATGCTGTTCCTGGGGCATACTTGTTGTCCCTGAAACAGTAGCACCAATGCCAAAGATATGCTATTCTGCACTTTCCTGGGAGCTGTCTAGATCCCTGATAGTGGACAAGACCTCTTCATTTGCTGTTATTGGTGGCTCTGTAGCAGACCCCGTGGTACCCATCTGATCGCGGCCCACTGCAGCTGCTCTGCTCCATGCAGATGAGATCATGTTAGTGGCCCTATGGTGCATCTGGTCATATGTCCTGCTGTGGCCACACACTGCATTAACATCTGTGACAATCTGCTGCCAAATCTGCATTCTGACTGACATATCTCCACATTCCCTCTCAAGCAGGATGTTCTTAAAAGTGTCAACAATGACCTGATTCTCAGGGTCAGTTAAGGTATTTTTTTGAGGATTGAGATGCTTGGGTGGCATAGTCCTGGGTGTCCTAAAAGAGAACAGAAGGATAATACACATACGTATCACATAACTACAAAATAACTGTTCCCAGATAAAACAGAAAAAGTAGCATTTCAGTATTACACGCTGGAGAAACATAAAACAGTCTAGAGATTTGAAATATGAACAACAGGCTGGATGCAAAAAAGTAGAGTAAAAATAGTAACATAACCTGACTTGTGCCATAACAGAAATGCAGTTTTTTTTAATGCTAAAAGTGTTATCAAATGAACTGTCCCTGAAACATGGCTACAGATTTAACAGAAAACATTCCATTTTAAGGTATTGCCAATCACATATACATGTGGCATGACCTGACAAACTTGCCCATGCCATCAGTACCCTTTATGTAATGCATACAGATAAAAGTGTAAAAGCCTTCGCTAAGATATATATATATATATATATATATATATATATATATATATATATATATATATATATATATATAAAATACAGATTTTTCTTAATTACATTCCAGCATATGCCTTCTCAAGGCCAATAATCCTCTAATCCTCTGTGCAGATATGGGTCTACTTCTAATGACCGAAACGCCGATTCGCCGACAGTGAAATCACCGACACGAAACGACTGACAACGCAGTTGACCGACACGCTCGAATCCCGACAGACGGAAGACCAACAAGGGGAATGTGTAAGCGCGACCTGGTAAGTATGCGATAGTGAGGGATTTAGGAGTAGGGAGCAGACAGGTAAGTGTGCAATACTCAGGGATGTAGGGTTAGGGTGTGTGGTAGGTGAGTGTGCGGTAGTGTCGGAGCTTGGGGTTCGGGTGTAAGTGAGTTAGGGTTAGGTGCAGGTAGGAGAGTGTGCGGTAGTGTCGGAGCTTGGGGTTCGGGTGTGTAAGTGAGTTAGGGTTAGGGTGCAGGTAGGGAGTGTGCGGTAGTGTCGGAGCTTGGGGTTCGGGGTGTGTAAGTGAGTTAGGGTTAGGGTGCAGGTAGGGAGAGTGTGCGGTAGTGTCGGACCTTAGGGTTAGGGTTTGGGTTAGGGCTAGTGGATATGTGTTGTAGTGTACTGTGTTGTTTACGTGTAGTGTGTCGGTGTTATGGTGTTCAGTGTTTCGCGTTGTCGGGTTTGTGTGTTGTCGGTTTTCTGGCGTCGGTGATTTCACTGTCGGCGAATCGGCGTTTCGGTCATTAGAAGTAGACCCGCAGATATATCCCAAATTAATAACCTCTTTTCTGTGTTCTCCACATAAACAAGTCTCCTCACATTCAGTTTCCTTAGCTACATGGCTGATTTTTTATGGTGTAGATTCAGGGCTGTCAGCATGGGGAAGATTCAAATCAGGTGAAAATGCATTAGAAATGCTTTATCCCCAATACTTGGCTCTGTGAAGCAGATGTAAACATTGCACAGGCACTCCATCAATGTTTATTTTTAATTAATTGCAAATGTGAATGATTACTGGTTAGGAGAAGGAAAGCACAACAGCACTACAGGCTGTCCTACATCCAGTGATGTGTCAAGTTAGACTTACAAAATGTTAGATAATGTTGTCAAGGTTCAATATGTAAGTAAGCAGCACACAATTCACAGGTTCTATTCATTAACATCCAACCTCCCCTTCATTTGCTGGTAACTGCATATAATATTATTGCTATTTAATATCCTCACATATTTAAGGGCAATGATATAGAATGACTTACAGACTGCATGTCTCAGATTACTTGTCAGATAAGACAAAAGTGACAAGCACAGAGATGTAAGACAGAGCTGTATATTTGCAAGCAATAGTCATAACAGGTTGTATGATCACTTAGTGCACTACATCCAAAATAATAAAATGTACAAATACAGTTGTATGGTTTCATATTACTGTAAATAATGTTGCAGTTGCTTGTATGCATAATGATTTCAGTTCCTTGCTGCAAATCTACTTGTGCTGCAAAGAGGGATAAGGCCCCCGTCCTGTGGTCTGAAGTTTCATTGTATTGAGAGTTCAAATTCAGACCTATATAGAAATATCTCATCTGTGCTAACAGTTTTAGTGTGTATGTCATACATTGCTTTTCCTCATATAAACTTATTCTCCTTTTTTCTTTACTTTCTTTTTTTTGGGGGGGGGCAGTGTTTGCATGATGTGCCACTTAGTGCAAACATGGGAAATGGAGAAAAATGCATATCAGGTTTGGCTGTGCTTATTTCATTTGCACAAAGCACAGCAGTGTGAAAACTGGACTAGTGGTCTACCCAGGAAGCAGACAGAACTCCTGCAGAACACCTGCAAACAGGGCATCTGTAAAAGGGCAAATGTCAAAAAGAATACATTGTTGCAATTTCTGCATTTCATCATGCATGTGCACTTAGCAGCATTGCATGGCATTGTGCCATGGTTAGCAGGGTTCCCCAGCAGCTGCAGCCATCAAACACCTGCAGACAGGACTCAGCCAGCCAATAATTGAAACCGGGTATATTCTATTACTTCTGTTGGGCACCACACAAACCAGCTAAGTGGCATTTATATTCTATTAATTCTGTTGGGCAACACGCAAATCAGCTAAGTGGCGTTGCATAATGGCTAACACAGAGACCTTAAAAATGATTAGAAAATCAGGAAGTTTCATGTAACTACTCATGTAGCAGCAGGTATAAGTGTAGACCTGGAGTACAGATGGTCCTGGGTTGTAGTACAGGGTGTGCAACATATTATTACTGTTGTGACAGTGCAGGTTATAGCAATGAACTGAAAAATAGACAAGTGTTATTTCAACATTCATGTCACAACATACACATAGATCTGGGTTCTAATACAAGATATTCCAAACATTTTTACTGTTGTTCCACTTTGCATTATATTCCCTCTCACTTATAACACTTTAGATAGTGGAGCTATGAATTATGTGTATGATGGATGAGACATAATTATTCAGTTTCCAGATGGATGACTGAGAGTATATTGTCTACTATATTTCTGTAAGTATAATCCTGCTATCTGGACTTGCATGGCCTTCACAATATAGTAAGACACATACATACTGGATCTAGATCCAATAACCTTGTCAGGTCATACACATACATGTGTAACAGCTCAAACTGTCACTTGTATTTATGTATGATTCCTGACTATGTCTGAGCAGCACACTTCTTCTATGACAAATATGGAAAACCAAAGCTGTAGAAGAAAATATTTTGTCCCTAATGCCTAGGTTTGAATCCCGCACTGTAAAAGTAAATTATCCTCAGTGTATAAAGACAAATCAAATATGGCAGGTCATTACATTTATGCCCCAGTGCATGTCTGCAAACTTAACTCACCTAACAGTTACCTTCCAATTTCCAATATTTATTTCCAGACTACATCGGTAGACACTCCTCAAACTAAGGCCAAGTGTCAGATTAAACTTCTAATTTCAGTTATTTAATTCTTTCCTGCTTGGCACTACTGCACTCTGCTTAACCCTGTGCAAATGCAGTTGGCATCGTTGCTTGGGTTTGCGCACTGTCAGTAAATGAGATAACTGGAATTGGTGGGAAAGCATCCATTTCCATTGTTATAGTTCAGCTGGTAGACACGGCTGGCACTGAAGAGGAAAGTGCATGCTTTACGGCAAAGAAGTGGGGTATTCAGGAGTTCAGAATATTTTTTTAACTCCTGGTAAAGCACCACAGCCAAAGGCTTCTGCAGGGGGACTATTCTAGCTCCCAGTATACGTCTGAGGTGTGAAATGGTTTGGCCCAGTCTGTATCCAGAGCCACTGGTATTCTATGTACTGGAGACCAATGTAGGCATCATTTTAATGACCTACACTGGAGAAAAAGGGATACTCTTAACCATTGGTGGCAGGAATTTGAGACTGCAGACATCACACAGCTGTGTAAGTATGACAATAAGAGAGTACTTGTAAGACTTAGAAAGCTAAATATAGACAAGACTGGTATGCATAATGCCCTTCTGTTCTTTTCTGTTCTTTCTCCAGCTCCCACCATATGTGCGTTCAGCTGGCAGGCTCATGTTGCTCAATATGAGAGACTGAGGGAAGCAAGTGGTATGTATGCAATAAAGGTGTTACTGTAGCATTAAAAGTTAAAGATAGCTTTTTTTGGTCTTTTATCGAGTTGTATTACATTGAGCATACATGTCCCAACAGTATAAGCAAGCATGCATGCATTAGTCTGTAGCACAAACCAATTGTAAAAGTCCTATATTAGACTGCAGTCAGAGGTTGAGGGTTCACATACCATGATTCCCAAGTATTCAATACTGTTATTTCTTCAATAATATTTACATTAAATTTAAAACTCTATACCAGTGGCACAAATGTCTTGCTGTAAACTATATTCTGTATAACTGGAGCACACATATGTGCAATATATTCATATTCTAAGGATTACTTTCAGCAATCTGTAGTACAGCGTGCATCTGTTAGGACATATAATTAAATGTAATACTTCAGACAAAAGAGTTGTATAATTGTGTTAATGCATTGTATGATAGTACTAATTTTATCTCTTTTTTTCTCTCATACCAACCCTTATCTCTCTTTTTTATTTTCTGTTATGTGTAGTCAAAATGTCTCCATGTCATCCATGTGTACCACCTCACTAAATACTACACAGCACATTGAAGTAGGCCAGACCCAGTGGATCAGCCTGCCCCTGCTTCACTGGCTCCAGTACAGATGCCCATCATAGTTTCATAGTTTCATAGTTTCATAGTATAGTACTAGGCTATCTGCCCTGGGGCATTTGTAAGCTTAGCCATAGTGATGTGGCTTTTGCCACCCCATGAAATGGTACAAAAATGTACAGAATAAATCTAGAATACTGTGCCTCTGTCTAGTAGTGACACAATGAAGGTCCCCTTATATAATAGAATTAGTTTACTGTGCCCCTGTCTAGCAATGACACAGATGTGACCCCTGGGGTGAACTTACGATCTCCCATCCACTCATCAAGATTTCTCTTGAAGAGAGTCAGTGAGGGGCTCTGCCTAATACGAACTGGGATCCTGTTCCAAAGCATGGGAAGCCTCTGGGTTATGAATCTAACCCTCCAGCATGTCCTATTCATACTTGTGCCGAGGTTTAAGTCTTTAGCTCTCGTGGTCCTGATGAATTTGGATTTTTTGAGGTGGAGCATGTCCATCAGATCCTGATTGGACATGGCCTTGTACGTCAGGCAGAGATCACCTCTGAGCAGGCAGTATGCTACTGAATAGAGCTGAAGTTTCTTTAGTCTGGCGGAATAAGACATATGTTGGAGACCCTTGATCCTTTTGATGAGGTACTTTTGTGGTCTCTCCAGCTGTTGCAAGTGCCAGGTGAGGTACATACCAAATGGGGCATTGTACTCAATCATGGGTCTGATGAGGGAGGAATATAGGGGTACAATGACATCCTTGGATCTGGATGTGAATCCCTTCATGATGAGGTGTGCAAGGTAGAATGTTTTTCTAACCACTTTGGCAACGTGGGTGTCAAATGAGAGGTCGCTGTCTACTTGGGTCCCTAGGTCTCTGATTATTTTTTCCGTACTCAGTGGGTTGCTGTCTATGTGATAATTTGTTTTTTCCAAAAGGGATGACTAGACATTTTTTGGCATTTAGTTTAAGGCCGTGACTACGGCACCAGTTGTCCGTTTCAGTGAGGCCTTTTTGTAGGATGTGTGTGTCTGCTGGTGTATCAACTATGGTGCCTAGTTTGCAGTCATCTGTGAACTTTGTCAGCCACAGCCCTCCCATGTTTGCTTTAACATCTGAGAAATAAATGCCGAACAAGAGGGGTCCCAGGACAGATCCCTGATGGACACCACTTGTGACTGGCTTTGAGTCTGACATTGCTCCAGCGATTTTAACTTTATGGGTTCTGTCCTTTAGCCAGTTTGCAACCCATCTAGTGACATAAGGGTTTACTTTTAAGCTGTTTAGCTTATCTATGATGCCTGAGTGGGGTATTGTGTCGAAGGCCTTAGCCAAGTCCAGGTATGCTGTATGGACTGCTTTCCCTCATCAATGGCTCTAGTGACTGTTTTGAAAAAGTCAACCAGGTTTAAAAGGCAGGATCTGCCCTTTACAAAGCCGAACTGGGTGGGGTCAAGTGTCTGTAGGTCCCCTATGTCTCTGTTTATGAGTTCCATAATGATTCTTTCCATAGCTTTGCAGACCAGGCTAGTTAAGCTTATGGGGCGGTAGTTTCCAGGGTCTGTAGAGGCACCCCCCTTGTGGAGTGGGACCACTGTAGCTGTACGCCAGTGTTCAGGTACATATCCCGAAGTAAGGCTAAGGTTAAATAGCATTTTTATGTGTGGGTTTAGCTCTTCTTGGAATTCACATAACACGTACCCCGGGATACCGTCAGGTCCCATTGATGCTGTGTTTTTTGCTTTGTTTAGGGCGGTTCTCACTTGGACATCTGAGATGACAGGGAGATTACATTCAGCTGGGATAAGTATTTCTTCTTTTGGGGGTGAAGGAGGCGAGAAATTTGCACTGAATCTGTCAGCCAGAATGTTAGCAATATCTGTGGGTTCAGTGTATTTTTTGTTGTTGTGAACCAACTCTGAGCATATCTGAGGGTTTCCGCCCAGGTTTCTAACATAGCTGAAGAAGGCTTTGTGGTTATCTTTAGTGTCCTTAGTGATTTTTCTCTCAAAGTTTGCCTTGGATGTTTTTATGAGAGAACGTAGTTTTCTGCTAATGTTGATCAGAGATGTTTTCCTTCATGGGATTTCGCTCTGACGTGCAGTAGCTTCCTTCTTTGTTATACAATTTGTTTATGGCTGAGGTCCACCAGACAGGATGCTTACATTTGGTGGAGAGGGACTTGGATTTGTTTGGGATTGCATGATCCATGCATTCTTGGAGATGTCCATAGAAAGCATTTGTGAAGGGTGGGATGTGGTATCCACTGGCACAGTGGGCTTAAAGGATACCATCTCAGTCTTAAGAAGAGTGAAGTCTGCTTTTGAGAAGTTTTTCACTGTGGCCTTTTGTGCTGGGGGTGGAGGTGGGATATGTATATCCAGGGTGATTAGTTTGTGGTCAGATCTCACTAGTGAAGGGTATACTTCCGGTGTGGAGCATTTTGTCCCCATGTTTGTGATGATCAGGTCTAGTATATTATCTCCCCTAGTGGAAGAGGTGACTAGTTGTTCCAGTGCATTTGAATTTATGAATTCCAGGAACCTTTTGGCTAGGGTATTAGGGCTAGAATAATGTACCCAATCTATGTTTGGGTAGTTGAAGTCTCCCAGTATGATGATATTTTGTGATACATTCATATCCTCCAATGTCTTCAGGAAGGCTGAGTGGGGTTCTTGAGATTGGGAGGGTGGTCTGTAACATGCTACCAGTTGTATAGCAGTTTTGCCTATGGTTAGTTGCACCTGTATGGTCTCTGATGCTTCATGTGTTGCTACTAACCTGGAGGTGTGGGTGTCCTTTATGAATATGGACACTCCCCCTCCCTTTGTGGTTCGGCCCTGGTTTTGGGGCCGAAAAGCATGATACGAGGTATAGCCTGGTAGTGCTGGGGTGCCCTCAGGAGCCTTGAACCAGCTTTCAGTTACTGCACAGACGTCAATGTTCTCCATGCTGAGGAGTGCATCAAGTGCCTGCATCTTGAGATTTAGACTTCTGGTGTTGAGCAGCATTACCCTTAGTTTTTTTCCACTTTTGTTTTCTAAGGAGGTGGGTTTGTCTTTTGAGCCTTGCCTAAAAAAGGCACTATGGGGGTGGCAAGAGCCTTAGCCAATATCCGGAAGGCCAGTGGTGACAGGTGTAAGCCTCATGTCTGGGATCCAACCTGACAGCACTGCCTCTGCATCCCTTTGCACTACCTGTGCCCTCAGGTAGTACTGCCCTGGAAGGTGGTGCAGTGGTACTGTCTGGGAGCAGTGGTGCAGGTGGTGATTTCATCACCTGCAGGAAGTTACCAGGGATGGTGAGTAGGGTTGTGCACACACAGTCCAGTGGGTGAGGACTCAATTCTCACTGTCTGCAAGCTTGATGTCCATGAGCCTGTGTTGTTCCCTCCCTCATCCGAATCATGGCATCCCCCAAACTTTTGTGTCCATAACCATCCCTGTCTCTTTTCTTGTTTGTCTTGTTTATTTGCATTTATTTCCTCATGTACCCAACTTACCTGCCCCAGACATACCTACATTCCTCACCCAGCAGTCCTCTCTTACTGAATTAAAAAAAAATAAATAAATAAAAAAAATAAATAAATAAAAAATTGCCTCATACATAGCTCTGCATTTCGCACATCTTCTTGACACACTTGATTTGGTCCAATTGGACATACAATATGATTGCATTGTTGTCACTCCTCTTTGTGGAGGTGACAGTCCAAATTCAGTTAGTATTCTGCACATATTTTCAGTTTACACTGTTAAAGAAATGGATAGCTATGGTCCTTTCTTATCTCTCACCTATATATTCCTGTATTGCTTTCCCTTTGTTCTCCCCCTGCTTGAGCTTCATTTCACAAGTTTCTTGTCTATCCCATTTTAACACATGTAATCTGGTCAAAAAATAGAATCACACACAACACACATAAATAGCAGAAAAAGCAATGGATCCCTTCACTTTTTGGGATCTAGGTTGGTGTAGAGTTTTGCATCATGTACCAATGTGCAGTGACAGTGAGCAGCGGTACAATGCTGCTGTTATTTATGAGTAATGTTGCTTAACCCCCGCTGCACTATGCCAACACACAACATGTACTATAAAGAATCATGTCATTGCATTATCACTGTTTATTTAAAAGTCTTAGATACACCTGGATTCGAGCCCAGTACCATCTGGGCTCAAAAGGAAATGTGTCAATGCATTTATACCTGCTGCCACAGAGTCAGTTAAGCAGTAGGTGTGTATGTGGCTCACATTTGTGCACTGCTTAATTATTTGCAAACATGGAAAGTATTGAAAATGTGTATCTTGCATGCACAAACACTTTGTCAACCATCGCACAAGCCAGCTGCTCACCGCTCTATGGAAAAGTAAATATTATTATGTATTACTGATGTTTACTGTCCATTTCCTGTCCATGACATGAAATTTCATGTGGAAATATAACAAACTGAAGACCCTATCTAACAATATTTCATATATTTAAAAAATAGCCATGTGTTGCCTTCCCTCACAAGCACTGCAACCCTGCTGTCTCAGTACTTTTTCCATAAATATATCTCCTACACTACAAACCTTAATATCAAATGTTGTGTGACATGCAGTGTACATCAGTCTGGCAACATTATCTGCATGGCTAGGGAATAGATCAGCATGGACTTTACCACAGGGGCATAGGTGACCTTCAACACACTTGACTCAACCCCTTTTGGTTTTGTCAAGGGTAGAGCTTGCTAATTAAACATAGTAGACTTCTTTGATAATGACCCCAAAGACCTGGATGAGGGATAACAGGCCATGCTGCTATGTTGATTTATCCAAGGCCTTTGACACTATCCCCATTCAGGTATCATAGAGAAACTCTCCCATCTGGGGATTAACCCATACATTATTAGATGGATAGCCAATTGGCTCATCTACAGAATGCACACTGTCAAAGTTGGGGACTTTACCTCCACCATTAGACCACTTACCAGTGGAATACCAAAGGGATCTGTACTGGGCCCTCAACTGTTTGGAAACTATTTCTCTGAAGTCCAGGAAAAGGTAGATGGCCAATGGCTTACCAAGTTTGCAGATGACTGTCAACTGGACGCAGTCCTATAGAGTCCCCCAACTATGTTAACATAGTACAGCAGGGGCTGACACAAACCAATGATTTGTGCTAAACTCACAGATGGAACCTTTAAGCAAAAAATGCCTCATTGCCCCTTTGGCAGTGAAGTATCCCTGCTAATTATGATATACATAGCACCTGTATAAGCTCAGACACAGTGCTGCAAGACTTGGGAACACATATTGAGAGCAATTTACACTTCAATCACTATGTGCCCATACTGGTGAGCTACACATTCTATATTGTGCACCTTATAAATAAGGCCATCACATCCAATACCAGGGATGACATAGCTCTGCTGTACTCTACCCTTATCAGACCTCTAATTGAGCACAGGGCTCCCTTCTGTCTGTACCTCACCAGACAGATGCAGAAAATGGATAAAATACAGATGTTAGGTTTGTGACTGAGAGAATCCAAGGCCTCCAAAATATGACAAACATGGAAAGATAAAAGTCCTGTCACTGTGCACAGTATCATGCATGCTGCTGAGAGATGACCTATGGCTGGTCTACAGAGCAGTCTCAGACTCTGCTCTACTGGCAATTCTTGACATCTGCAAATGAAATGAGAAAAGAATAACTTGTTCCAAGGATCTCAACCTGCCTGTGACATAATCAGAACATGTTGGGGAGACAGATATGTCCCCCAGTGATTACCACTCCTCTGTAATAGGCTCCTCACTGCATGTGAAGCAATGCTCCTCAATAACCCTATTCAAGCTCAACCTTGACAACTGGATGGGCTATTGTAAATTCCCCCCTGGGGTGGCACCTATGTCCCTCATGGGCAGGGTCAGTTGTGCTGATCACAAAATTTCTCTGCTAACAATGACCATCTAACTATGCTCAATAAGGGTACTTGTGTTTTTACACAGCTAGGCTTGTAAATGTCTTAGGGCCATTAGTCTAGTAGCCTCCTATGAACCTATGAGGCTATGAACTTATGCATGTCTCCCAACATCTTCTTACTGCAGTCAAGTGTGTGTGTGTGTGTGTGTGTGTGTGTGTGTGTGTGTGTGTCTAGCCTGAAGAGCAGAAGTGTGTATCCTACAGTTACAGCTGCAAACCCATGGATTGACAATATTTTGATAGTTGCACATGTCTACACATCTATTTCATGTAGGCCTTCCAACATGTTCTCTCCAACATACCCTGCTGATGTCATCCATTATAAGTTGACCTGCAGTCTTATACAGTCAGACTTATGCTGTGGTGCATGTGTAAAGTACTGAGTTCTGCAGTCTGTGTACATAGACGGGTAGGGGTTCTGTTCTCACTGTAGTTAAGTGTGTGTGTGTGTGTGTGTGTGTGTGTGTGTGTGTGTGTGTGTGTGTGTGTGTGTGTGTGTGTGTGTGTGTGCGTGAGTGTGTGTGTGTCTAGCTCAAAGAGCAGAAGTGTGTATCCTATAGTTACAACTCCAGTTGACAGTCTTTTGCACATGGCTACACATCCATTTCATGCAGGCCTCCCAACATCTTCTCTGCAACATGCCCTGCAAATGTCATCCACTATAACTTGACCTGCAGTCTTGTAAAAGACAGGCTTGTGTCATGATGCTTGCGTAAAGTACTTTGTTCTGTAGTGTTTGTACTTAGATAGGGGCTCTATTCTCACTGCAGTCAGCTGGAGGAGTGTGTGCTTGTGCTCTTGCTTGACATTACAGAGACCCTTTTACACCAACATGTGGGACACTGTTATTACTATATCCTCCTCAACAGATACAGAGGTCTGTAGTCTATGTACTTAGGTAGAGGTTATATTCTCACTGCAGTCAACTGTGTGTGTGTGTATGTGTGTGTGTGTGTGTGTGTGTGTGTGTGTGTGTCTGTGTGTGTGTTTGTGTGTGTGTGTTTGTGTGTGCACGCGCACTCTGGTTTGACATTACAGAAAGCCTTTTACACCAGCATGCGAAACACTGTTATCATCATATTCTCCTTAACAGACACTGTTGATATCATTAGCTATATCTGATTTGTGGATATGCACTATTCCCACCAGGACACGGTTAGAGACTGGCCCAGAGGCCTGACCAAAGTCACCTCATCCTATATATACAGATTACAGTGGAATGGCTTGTAGGCCCTGTGTTTTCTTTGTGAGAACACCTGTGGCCTCTCCAGCTGCTGCACGTGTCTGGCGAGGTACATACAAAAGAGAGCATTATACTCTATTAGTGTTCTAATAAGGTTCAGGTACAGTGCTGTCAAATGATCCTAAGACCTAAATATGATGGCATGACTCATGATAGGCATAGCACAGGCTTTCAATACCAGAGTGGACACTTGGTGGTTGATGTTCAGATTGCTATCTGCATGTGTTCCCAGTGCTTGTATCACTGGGTTTCAGCATAGCATGACTCTTGTCACTGCTGTAATTAGCATGGAATTCCTCTTTTCAGAAGGACAAAATAAAGACACATTTCTACATTTATATGTAGACCATATGGCTTTGTCATGAATAATTTGCCTGTATTAGCCCCTCCTGTAGTATATCATCATAGGTGTACTCAATGATGCACCCAGTATGGCAAAATGCCATATACTTTAATCTGAACTGTCAAGAAATAGATTCCAAACAGTAAAGGGCTAAGCACAGATCACTGGGGTACACCAGTAGTGACAGCTCTATTGGCTCTATTCCTGACATGGTTTAATACACACTTCAACACACCATCCACACAGACTATGTTGCTGTACAAGGGTGTTTTCAATGTGCATCTGTGTGAGTTGGGGGGACAGCACCTGATGCATGCATTTGTAGACACATCTTGACTCTCCTCATCTGTGAGATAGACCAACATGTCATTATGGACCTTTTCTAAATAAATATCCTGGCTGCCTGCAACAGAGCTGTGTGAGTTGTTAATGCTAGATTATTTCAGTTACATCTGTTACATGTCCTCAAAGAGATCATCAGTGACAACACTATCATCCTTTTGAACTTGACAAGGCCAAGGCATTTGACACAAATCCGTACTGAGTTATTTACTCAACACTGTCAGATGTGGCTATATACACCTATATCACCAAGTGGGTAGACCAGTGTATCACATACATGGCATCTAAATATGTTGTCATGTGTGAAGGGACATATATCTCAGGTCCACTGATCAGGTCTATACATCATGGCTGTCTGCTAGTCACTTTCCTGTCCATTATTTAAGTAATGGACATCACAGATGACATATACAGCCTGTGTCCAGACAGCTGCTTGAATGACTACAGGTTATGGGGAATCATTGACTCCAACTGTGATATTATTATAATACAGACAGCATCAACATGCACCAAAGAATGCTGCCACAGCCATGACAACACCTGCAATGAAACAAACATGGGGGGATTTGTTACATCAGGAAAACAAACACACAATCCAAGTATAATGTGGACCTGTGTCTTCGCGTAGGTGGTAAGTTGAACATTCACCAGCATGTGCTCTACTCCATTGTATGTAACACAAGTACCGAGTATGTGAAGAACATCCACATCAGAGGCCATAATACCTCCATAGTTGCCAGCCTTCATCACACGAGTAACCAAGTACAATGCACCCTTCTTCATGTACCTGCCTGCATATCTTCCACTGATGTGTAACTGAAGTGTACCACCTTTGTCACAGTGAGCTGCCACTTCTTGAAAGACATCCTCTACCAGCTGTTTGGGGTAATGTCAGCAGAAAGGAAAGGAAAGCCAATTCCTTTCAAAAATGTTCATCTGCCGACATTACCCCAAACAGCTAGTAGAGGATGTCTTTCAAGAAGTGGCCTCCCACAGATCAGACAGACACCCACCCATCCTTACTCATGGCTTCACCCCCCCCGGGCAACCACTAGAACTACTGAACCCAAGAACAGAAACTATAGTTTCCCCATCCCCATCAGCCGAGATATGCAACCCATTAGAGATATCATTGGCAAAAACTGGAACATAACAATAGCGGACCACAACACCCACCAGATAGTGGGTAATGAGCCTGTCTTCTCATACAAGAAGACCAGAATGCTTAAACAAACCTTTGAAAGTAAACACACCCCCATACTCAGGAATGGCGCAGACCCCCATGAGCCTGTTAACCCACAAAACCCCAAAGGTATGGGCCCTTGCAAGCATTGTGTAGCCTGCCTTTTCATACACTCAGGCACATCCTACACTTTTCAACACTGCAACATCATGGTGCAGTTCAAAGCCCAGCACGACTGCCACTCAAGTTTTCTAGTCTACACAGCCTACTGCGACCAATGTTTTTCCTTCTACATTGGAAAAACAATTAGAAAGCTCTCAAACAGGGTGAAGGAACACCTTGCAGCCATCAGGCATAATGACAGTTACAATGCATTAAGCAGACATGCCACCAGCTGCAACGATTTCGCCCGTTTTAAATTTCTAGTGTTAGAACAAGTCCAGCAGTTTTTTGGAGATTGCAACACACTACTGGAGCTGAAGGAATTAAGATGTCAACTCCTCCTTGAAGCAGATACCCCACCAGGGCTCAATGAGAATTCTCAACATTAAATGTGCATTAAAGTGATACAACTAAAAAGTTACAGCACGCCCCCCCCTAGTGGCAGGATGTTAACAGATAAAACCTTTTGTTTTATAGCATTGTCTCTCATTAGTCCAAATACTACTGCATTGGCGTAGTCTATCTACCAATCATAGTGAAGTATTTTTATACCAGTTAGACTATTTAAAGCTCGCACAGTACTGCAAATGCATTAAATTTTGCTCTGATGAAGTTCGATTGTTACCAATAAAGCGAACGAAAGTGCTCAGCAAATAACAGTGCTAGCTCAGCGTCTATTGATTGGATTTCTGTTTTTGTTTTTAACAGTTCGGAAGTTTTCAGTAGTATATATATATATATATATATATATATATATATATATATATATATATATATATATATATATATATATATATATATATATATATATATATATATATATATATACATACATACATTCATAAGCTCATTTTCCCATTTTTGCACATAGGGTTCGGGGTGTCACTTCAGTAGTGAAAATCAACAAGAGCCAATGTTTACACCACCGGGTGGCTAGCCCTGCTGCTGTAGTTTATCCACACCACGCACTCGCATGCACAGTCACACCTATGGCCAGTTTAGATGGCCAATTTAGAGTGTCCAATTCACCTACTGCATGTCTTTGGAATGTAGGAGAAAACCAGAGCTCCTGGAGGAAACCCACACAAACACAAGGAGGACATGGAGACTCTGCATAGAAGGCACCCTAGCCAAGAATGGGGAACTTCTTGCTGTGAGGTGACAATGCTATCCGCTGCACCACTAAAAACAAACAAAAAAAAATACTTTGCTTAATGCAGTACATATGCAAGCCCATGACAAAGTAATGCAGTAATGACTGCTTTCTCTTAAGCAAAGCGATTTTTAGTAAGTGGAATTTAATAATAACATGTCCATTTTCTGTTTCCTTCCTTTAACTAAAATGATTTACTGGTAGGAAGTGTTAGGTGTGTCATATTATGAAGGATGCCTATGGATTAGTCTTCATTAAATCTTAAACTGCAAACTGAATTGATCGAGTTTACTTTGAAACAGCTGTGGGGTACATAGGGCTGGAATTGAACATTCTATGTATTGCTGTACATTCGTGTGGCCAGAGGAGCTCAGCACAGCTCGTCCACAAACACCAGAAAGCTATTTTTTTCTTTATGACTAGATACATAAATGTGCATTATTGTGATTCATTGAGCTCAGCACTACTGAACCTTCTTCTTGTTCTTTCAGCTTTTCCCGGTTAGGGGTCACCACAGCGGATTACCTGTCCGCTCATGAGTTTGTATAAAAAAATCTGTAAATCAGCTTGAATTTCTGTCAGTAATTGTATACCTGCCATATTTATCTATGATTAGTTGAATTTGGTGGCAACTAAGGTAAAGTGCAAATGTTTCAAAGTAAGCTAAAAACTATTTTATATTTATAATATATTAGCAAATTCAGCTTAATGGATAATTAGTTTCATGGAAATGTATTTTTGTTCCAAACTAATGCCAATGGTATATTCAGTTTTAGTATGTTGATATCAATGACAGACGTAGTAATGTCAAGAGTTGGGAAGTGCCATTAAAGCTGAGCAAACACAGTAGTGTTATATACATACAGAAAGAATGGTTAGAGGGCACAGAACATTTCAGTTTGTGTTGCTCTATTGCCACAACATATGAGAACAATGGAAAGTATAACACCTTGACATTTTTTTCTCATTTCTGAATCATGATGTACAATGTAGCCACACCATAAAGGAAGAAATTGATCAGATTAGACTTGTACTTCAGTGTAGTCATGCAGAACTTAGTCAACATTTATTTTGTTTTTGCTCAGCAGTTATAGTTTAAAAAAGGATTTTGGTCTAAGGAATTCAGGAATGTTTTTTTGGCTTTGATGCAGGGGTGATGAGCATGTTTTATTTTGCTAAGCCAGGTCTCATTAGTGTTCCAGGTTCAAGCATGATACAGCAGCAGGGATCAAGACAGAAAAAGGACAGTTTCAGCCTGCGTAGGAAAAATGTGTTCTCATGGGGCCCCTATGGATATATGGCAAGAATTGTTTGTGAAAAGGAGGGCCAAAACAAGCTGAGACAGCAAAGGTGTAGAACTAGGTGGTCATGGACATAAATGCTGTTTGGGGGTGGTGGAGTTGCACATCGATGATGCAAAAAAAAATGGCTGACTATGGTAGAATGAGTCAGAGCAAAGGCAAGACAGAATGCAATTGCTCATAGCAGTACTGGTGGGGGCCTCCCATACTTATCCATTTAACACCCAGTGAGGAATACCTGCTCTTCATATGGAGAGATAACTACAACACTGATGAGGATGGCACTGGCATAATCAAAGGTGATGTGGACGCTGGCAACTACCCACTGCAGCAACATCCATGGACATAAGTTATGGAAGGATGGTGCATCCACCATGACATTTTCACATTAATGAGATGACTGCAAAGAGTAACTGCTTACATGTTACCCATGAAATTTACTACCAACAGGTGAATCCTCTATTTCTGCCAGTCACGAAAGTGAAGCTAGTGTGCATAGTAAGTGTCCTGCACACCTCATTTAACAGCATTCAGTAGTGTGTTCTATTGACATAGTACTAATGTAATAACATTTATTCTTCACAGGGTCAGAAGCACAAACGAGCAGTTCCACTTTACCAGCACAACTGGCAGATGTCAACAGCAGAAAGGCTGCTGCTGATGATGATAATGGAGTTATATTTATGAGACAGCCTGAGGACAGTGTCACACAGTCACCAAGATTAGTGGCCATATCCCTCACCCCACAGCAGTTACATAGCTCTGCATAAAGTGACACTGGATCACAAAGTCAAGTAAATGGGGTCATTACATTGCAGTTTGTATAGGGAGAAAACCCATGCACTTCAAAAACAGTGTCTCCTCAACCACAAGAACACTTTCTGGATGATGGCACCATTTCAGAGGTAACAGTGTCCACTATAACACCTGCACAAAGGGGTTCCAGGTTCCAGCATATGCCACAGCTACCTCCAAAATAACAAAAGGCATTGTATGCCTGGCAGCAAATGTGGTGCTGTGACATTGGTCAGACTCAGTCTACTCTCACAAGGAGTCAAGTAGAAATGGTTAGAGTTCTGCAAGGCATATGTGATGCTTTTCAGCACTACATGGTAATGGAAGGGATCATGCCATGGTCACACTCATACACAGTGTTGTGGCACAGGCAGCAGTCATTTCCAGCTCCATCCATACACAAGTTGGAGTCAGTTGTGGATGGGTAAGAGAATGGAGTACTGTCTGGACATGTGGGGGCATATTATATAGCACTACAAGTACCTCACAGAAAAGTTCTGTAAATAGTAGGGGAACCTAGCACAACGGAATTTGTGCAGGCCTTATCAGCATTCATCTGCATGTAGCAGAACCTTTAATTCTAGGTCTGAGTCATGCAGCGCTGTGAAATCTCTGTAGGATCACCTGCATCCAGTGGGTCATTTCATTGCAGCAAGTCAGCATCAAGCTTACATGTCAGAACTTCCTCATGATCCTGGGCACTGTCACCCATTTGACCTTGACCTACTGTAAATCAGGGTAATCTTTGCAGAAAGTGAAAGCATGATGTGTTTCATTTCAACAGAATGTGTGTCACTGTCTCATTCCCTCCAGTACAGCTCTTTTGATTGTGCACCTTTAACACCTAGTGGGCGTGGCTTGAGCATTTAAAAAATAAAGTTATCACCTTACAATTCTAACAAATACTCATTGACATAGGTCAAATATCAATACAATTGTGATTGCCATCATGTATGCTTCAAGATAAAATATTCTGATACCTTGTACAGGGCATGGTTTTGGAAATATTAATGCAAATATGAACAAGCAATATTTGACGCCTAGAGGAGCAGTAGGAGGTAACTGCAGATGCACCTGGAGGCGTCACTCGGCTGTAATGAGTTGGGAAAAGTGAATGTAAGTGAAAAAT